>NC_138769.1:532252557-532581861 GCF_965119305.1 Pelophylax lessonae | reverse complement strand
GTTCAGAAAAAGTCCGGGTCACGGACCCGGACTTTTTTTCAAGTTCGGCTGAACCCGCCGAACACGGACATCCAGGTGTCCGCTCAACTCTACTTAGCAGTACTGGAAGTGAAAAGAAGCAGAAGTGTAAGGATACTACCAGTGAAAAGGTTGGCAATGCTGGCAGTGAGAAGGAGGAATCTGGTAGGAGGTTTCAAGGGGGACTTTTCATCCCTCTCAGAGACATGGGAAAACTGTGGAATCAACTGCCACTATTACAGAGGAAAACCAACATGCCCCACTTTGACTATGTGATCTGGTACCACCTCTTTGCTGCTTTTCCTGGTGGTCCAAAGATCGCCACACTAAAGGCATAGCTGCAGGGGAGGGGGGGGGATCTATGGACATATGCTGCCTGCTCTTCCCTTTTATTAAACAAAAAAAGTTAGTTTTAGCTAAGGTGACAGGCAGAGGTTCTGCATTTGGAGGTGGTAGTTTAATATTTATTATATTTTTTCCTTTTAAATCCTGTCTGCAAAAAAAAAAAAAATAATAATATTGTAGGTAACAAAATATAGGAATTATGTCCTCTGAAAATATGGTCCTTCAATAAACACACTCAGCTTGTTATAACTATGGACATAACATATAGAGAGGCTGTAAAGAAGCTGTAGGACACACATCAGCATCATTAATATGTAATATCCTTGCCTTAACAACTCCCAAATTCCCCAAGCTTTACACTAATCTGTCCCTATGCACTTCGTCAGCAGCACTCCCTATCATTTGCTTATCACAGCTTATCACATTATCATTACAGCTTCTGGGAACCTGCCTTTTTATGTCAAGGGAATGGCACATAACAAACCCCCATTATTGGCTATTCTTAGCAATCTGATCCAAGTTCAGAAGCCAGGAAGTGCCTTATTAGTAGTTGGTTGCTATGATTGCGAGTGTCTGCACTAGCTTGCTGTGTCCATGCACCGCACCGCAAAGAGGTTTGCCACAAAGCAAACCTTGATCCAAACCCAAAGTTTATCCTTAAAGCGGTAGTAAAGTCACAAAAAAAAAATGAATGGCATAATGTGCTAGTATGCTATGCACTTACCTGAAAAATGAAGCTCTCTGCACGCTGCACCACAGACAGGGCTTCCATCTTCACCCGGTATTCCTTGCAAGTTTGTGGTGTCTGACGATTGGAATAGCTGAGCTGTGATGACCTCACTCCTACGCATCTAAATGGGAGCCACAGCCATGTCACAGAGCTCCGGATTGACACCACATTCACTGTTCCCTCAATTCAGAGTGCAATGCATATGCACCGGTCACATCACCGGGTGCAAAACAAGTGAATATCTCCTAAACTGTGCACAGCTTACCTGTAAGTAAAAGTCACAAAGGCTGGATGGGATGTGTGCTGATGCGGATGTACATTTTTAAAACATCCTCCTGCATAGGAGGCTCCTGTGTGGCACGCAGAGCACGCACCCAGGGGTCTGGTGATTAGTGTATGCCCCAGACAAAGCGGATCACATTACTGCTGGGTCTGGGTGATCACATGGTCTTATACCATGTGATTGCGGTGTCCAATCACAGCAAACACATAGTACACAATGGAAACTGAAAGTATACATCGGTTTTCTCTGCTCTCACACAGATCGGCTGTAGTCTGTGAGTGTACAGCAGCCTGTCAAACTGCATGTACACTCACAGACTGCAGAGCCAACATGCCCCAGTGTCCCTGATCACTGAGCCCAGTATAAAAACAATAAAGAGTGCATCCACCCCCTGTCAGTTGTTCCAGCATCACCAGTGCTCACAGTAACACCTCCATACACCATACCAACGTTGTGATCACTGCCGTACCAGCATCCTGATCACCTCCATACCCAATACCAGCACCATAATCACAGTTATTTCCCATACCAACGCCGTTATCACTGCCATACGCCATACCAGCAACCTGATTGCCACCATATGCCATACCAGTGCCCTGATCACCACCATATGCAATACCAACATCCTGATCACCCCATATGCCCTGCCAGCATCCTGATCACTCCTATACCCCATACTAGCTTTCTGATCACTGCCATATGCCATGAAAAATACCCCATAATTTGTTAGAACTCTATCGCAGAAACCATTTGACAGTATTAGAGGAAATGTGTAACAATATCCATTCCTAGAATTCTATTAATGTCTCCTGGTTTGGTAGAGCAGCATTTGTGAAAATGTCACCCCTTCTTTGCATTCTGTATATTATGCAAACAGTGTCTATATCCCATATATTCTTCTCATGTATAGAAAAATGTGTACCCAATTCTTCGGGTGTCACAAACACCCACAGATTCTAATTTCTTTGCTTAATTTTAACCATAAAGGATGCATGGGCCCTCCTAATTGCTATGGTTACTACAGGGCTAGCCTTCTGGCCCACCTAGTAGATTGGTCTGTTCATAAACCCATTAGGGATTGGGTTGCACTTGAACATTCTCAGACTTTGCTACTTATGAGTCTTTTGCCATGGCTTCAGCTGCATTTGGTTCCCGTGAACTTATTTACAGATGAAAGGATCTGCACAACTTGGTCCTTTGACACCCTTACGCTTCAATCCTGCCTTTCAACCTGGCATGCTCAATGGCTTTTTGACACAGGGTTGGCCACACAGTAAGGTGCATGCCATGCATTTTTTCAGTGGGGGGACTCTCATTATCAGAGAGGCTCTTAATGATTTAATGGAACCCCACGAGATACTGCAATGCACTTATCTTTAAATCTGTCACTTCCTGAACTCGCAGGAGCCCATGACAGCTTGGCCTAGACCTTTGACAATATTGGAGAGCATATTTACTCTCAAACAATCCCAAAGACATGTAATTTCCATTCTTTGCACATCACTTCAGGGTAGCATTCACGTCCTTATCTTGCCAGGTGTGGGCATGCAAACTGAACCAAACCTTTACGGATGAGGAATGGGAGTCTATGTGCACCTACATACATAAGGGCTCGCTAAATGTTGCTACATAGGAAAATGGATACAAGGTCTTTTTGCGATGGTATCACACCTCCTTATTACACAAATTTTACCCGTCTGTCTCAAACTTGTGTTGGCGATGCAGTAAGGATGTAGAAACTATTATCTATATTTGGAGGACATGCCCCAACCTTCTTAAAACTTGTACGCAACATTATTACTAAAGCCACCTCCTACAAGCTGGACTTGACTCAAGTGCAGCTTTGCTTCATCATTCTACTTAACCTAGAAAAGATTACAATAAATCCATGGCGATGTAAATGTTTAATGCAGCTAAACAATGCATAGCTTGACATTGGCGCTCTACCGATATTCCCAGGATGCTTGAGTGGCTCCACAGGATTAATAGCATTGAGGAGACAGAAGAGCTGATACACATCTCACAAGACAGGATGTCTAAGTTCACTGCCACATGGTTTTGTTGTCTGGATTTGAAGACGACTGCTGCTTATAGGATTTACCTATAAGAGTACTTATATTGGAACTGATTCGGAACCTGATACGATCGGTACCCCCCCCCCAGTATTTTGGGGGTGCAGTGCGAGAAAAGAGGTTGATGGACTTTCCCCTACTATCTGTAGTTTTTCCTGATTTTCACCCACCTCCTCTACCTTCACGCCCACTTTTGTTTTTTTCGTTTTCTTCTCTTTTGTCTTTTTCCCCCCCTACTTCCCTTTCCTTGTTTCTCTTTTGCTTCCTATCCTTCTTTCCTTTGTGGTCTCTACCCTTACTTTTCTATTTTTCTTGTAAATATCTTTCTTTTAGGCAAATTTGCCTGGCTAGTTATTTAGAAGCAGCTTGTTCAGAATGTGGCAATTGTTGAGGAGTGATGCTCTTTTTCTCCTGTTTACCTGTTTACTATTTTTTTTTTTGCAAGATAAACTTGCTTTAATAGCTTTCGTGTTTTTCAGGCGATTGTCTATTTCACTTATCAATAAGACCTAGAAATGCTACCTTTTTTGTTTGCCATTGCCAGCATTTCCTTTATGTAAGGTCCATGTTTTCCTACTCACTGTTATTATTTCTACTGTAATATGTGCAGTTATTCTATTAAAACATTTACGGCAAAAAACACAAAAAAAAAAAAAACAAATTAAGTGTATTCTTCAAAAAAAGGGGTGTTTGAAAAACCGCTGCGCAAATACTGACATAAAAATATGCAACACCGTCATCCACCATTTTTTTCTCTAGGGCCTCTACTTAAAATATATATATATATATATATATATATATATATATATATATATATATATATATATAATGTTTGGAGGTTCTAAGTCGTTTTTTTAGCAAAAAGTGATGTTTTATACATGTAGCAGAGGAATGTCAGAATTGGCCCAGACTGAAAGTGGTTACGTTTCTTATTGGATGTCGGGCTCTTCTGTGTGACTAGCCAGTGAGAGCAACTTGTCCCAATATTTATGAGTACAAGGGCATCTTCCCCAAATTCCTTGCCAAATGGCTATGGGGATCTGAGAGGGGGGGAAATTACCAGAATCTGGAAGCCCCATTTAAAATAAGGAGGTCCCATATAGCCACACCTTCATGTGACTTAGTAGGTGTTACCCCTAATTACTGATTAACAAAAAATGTTACAATGTAAACATACAACATTATGACACAGTCCTTCCATAAACTCCCCCTAAAAAAATGTAACTCCATCATAGTGATGAAGATTCACCTCAATCACAATAACCAATGCCCTTAGACCCCTTGAAAATGAACATGCCAAATGCTGAAGTGATTTGATGGACTCTTGCCCCAAATAACACTTCCCTAGCTGGTAACCGAATGTTAACAAAGGGGCGGGCAATGCTGGCTGATGTCACCGACCAGATATTTTCATAACTATATTTAGTCAATGACATCACCCTGTATCCCCCCACCACCTAGATTACATTCTAATGCCAGCCTAAGAAATGTAATTTAAGGTGACAGCATTTCTCAGAGTTCAGCATATTTTACTTCGGTTGGCATTGTTCAGCATGACTTACAAAGTTCTGCATGACTGGATGGTGTAGGATGGTGTAATCATTGATGGGTTTACATTGCGTTTTTTAGTGTTTTATTTCTTTTAATAAAATACTTGGTGGTGTTGTGTGTGTTGTAGTGTTTTGTGTTTATTTACGATTTTTCTTTATATGCGAATAGGTAACCAGGTATACTATGTACCCTTTAGGCAGTCTTGCTAAGGGGAAGGGGTTGAAAACCCTGGACTCCCTTATTTTAAAGGTGACTTCCAGATTCTGAACTATCCCCCCGCAGACCCCCATATTTACTGGGCCAGGGATGTGGGGAAGGGGCTCTTTTCCCCATCAACATGGGGACAAGGTGCTTTGCCAGGTAGTCCCCCAGGCAAGTTACCCCCCCATGTGTTAAGGGCATGTGACCTTGTATGATTCAGGAGAGGGGAGTACACTCAATGTCCCTTCCTTTCCTGGCTAGCTAGCTGCATGCTAAGATAAGGGCCTGGAATTGATTTTGGGGTGAACCCAACCCTGTTATTTTGTTATTTACCAGTAGGTTCCCCAATAAAGTTCATACCATGCACTCATCAAGGATAAGGAAGATTTTTAGGGGGGGACACCACTCTATTTTTTCTAAGATACGAGTGTGGCATAGATATTAAAGGCAGCTTTGTTAAATTTTTCTTTTACACATTGTACAAGTATAACTCTTAATGTGCAGGTTTAAGGCATCCCCCAAGCATGGTATTTAAAAAAAAATTGTGCATTTTAATTCCAGCTGACTGTTATTTTTTAAATGGTTTTGCATTAGTACAGTATATGTCCTAAATGTCAATGCCCTTTTGCCCTGCATACTGACCCTGAAAAAGGTCAGAAAAAAATTACAAGATGCAACTCCCATAGACTTTAATTGGCTTTGCCCTATGTTCTGGGTACGTGATTTTTTTTCCAGTGAAATGAACTTTGCTTGGTTCGCTCATCACTAATAATAACAATAATATGTAAAGATTAAATTATATATTGAAGCAATTAGGTAATAAGCATATAACATTATCTTAACATAATTCTGTTCCTGGTCAGGTTATGATGCAATTTCCATAGTTACAGGTTTTTTTTTGATATTATGACAGCAGTGTTATTTTTTCTTTGCATTGTGAGAATCATGTAGGAAAATACTTCTAGTACTTGATTTGCATGTCATTTACATAAGAGATGCATTGTAAGTAAGCCCTTTTCAGTCCAGATTGTTTTCTTGAAAAAGACAAGGCCATTCTGTCTGCCCTAGGCTTTCATCTATTCTCAAACTACACAATATTGCTTTCGGCTGAATTCCAAGTATCAAATGCCTTGCCAGAATGTTCCTTATGCTGTGGAAGACCTTGTTAGACAAGGGCTTATTTTATTGTTATCAACACTATCAGACGTAGATAAAGGATTGCAAAACATAAACCTTTTTAAATAAATCTCCATTCAAGGTGTTGTGCCTGTTAATGTAAAGGTTATCATACACAAGCAGATTATCTGAGGAAAGCTTATTGTAGAACTTACATGCTGATAATTGGTGTGCAATTGGGTTTCTGGCAACATTTTGACCCAATAATTTTCTGCATGGATATTGTTGGGTTGTGATGGAACATGAGCAAGTGACTCTTGATTCATCTATCCTATAAGATGTAGACAGTTGGCAGTATCCGGGGATGCCCATATTCGTCAATCTGGTCATTGCAGTAAAGTGCCAAATTGGTAGTAAAATTGGTATCCACCACTGATCTGCATGCATACAGCAGCTTAAAGTGAAATTTAAGGTACAAATTAAAAAAATAAATAAATAACAAACATGTCATACTTACCTCCTCTGTGCAGTGGTTTTACCCAGAACAGCTCCGATCCTCCTCTTCCCGGATCCCCCCGCTGGCACTTCTGGCTCTTCCCTTCTGTTGAGCGTCCCTAGAGCAAGCAGCTTGCAACTGGGGCACCAAACAGGTGTGCTCCCAAGCCACTGCTCTGCTTGTCCATTCAGACATAGAGCTGCCTTTCTCCCTCCTCATTGGCTCACTGGGTGTGAATGAAAGAGCCAATGACTCCCATTGCTGTCTCTGTCTCTCAATGAGGAGGGAGAATCCCTGGAGAGCCGTACACTCGTGCACATTGCTGGATGGCGATGGAGCTCAGGTGAGTATTAGGGGGGGGGGGGGGGCTGTTGCACAGAAGGTTTTTTTACCTTCATGCATAGAATGCATGAAGATAAAATAACCTTCAGCCTTTATAACCACTTTAATACTAAAGAGAAAAAAATAACATTGAATGAAGATGAGAGTGTTAGTGAGTGAATCTCTTAACTTTTACCGAATGTTCTTGCATTGCCCATGTAATGCTATTTTCTCTACGACCCTCAGTCTTCAGACTTCCTGTTTAGGGAACCAGTCAGCTTTTCCACCTGAACCTGTGAGCGTGCGTATTTAAAGTGGTTGGAAACCCTTACACACCCCACTTCACACAGAAACAGAGCTGAGGCTGTCAATTCCAAGCTGTCTGCTAGAGATCCCTCCCCATCACCTTTTTTCACTTGGTATGGGGGAAAATTTGGTGTCATAAATGATTTATGCTGATAGCAGAGGGAGGAAGCAGCAGACAGAAAATGACACCTGGTGCTCTGGATTGAGATACGTGCACACTATAAAGGGATATGTTTTGTTCATGTTTCATGTGTGAGGATTACAATCACGTTAAAATGAATCTGTTTTTACTCCATAGGTCTGCTTTGCCCCACCCAGCTCCGCACAGCTTCTCCCTTGACTGACTCAATCAGCCCACTGCTCTGACAAGTCTGACAAAAATCTGCCCATACATGTTGTGTACAGGTTGAAGTCTCATGGGAAATGATGCAAAGTAGGAGAGATTTAATCAATGACATCATCATGTTTTACTTACACTGTCTGTGTCTTTGACCCAGATTGTCTCTGAATATTGAGCATATTGGTGCAAATATTGATGAATCAAAGTGACAGATGAATTCCTACTTGCAATTTGAGGGGAAGATTCTGACATCTTGAGGGCCCATTCACACTAAAACGTGCATCAAGCCCCCCCCCCTCTGATGTGCCTCACTGCTGCCCATGGCCCTGTACTAAAATGGATTGTTTAGTGCATGGACAGATGCCAGCTTTGGGCTGCAGTAAGGAACAGCAGGGGGCGGTTTGATGTACGCTTTAATCAACTTTATTTTGGTCAACTTTATTTGAAGGGCACAAAGCAGCACTTAATTTATGTCACAACAATGTGGTGCATTGTGCTATTGTGTGGTGACATTTAGTGCCTTTCTGTAAGCTGAGATAAAATACAGCATGTCTAAATGTTATCGAAGCTCACCGCATTGTTAACAGCAGGATGTCATCTATGTATCTAGCCGACAGAACCAGATTAGATCTATTCTGAGAATAGACAACATCCTCCTCCTACTTGGCCATGAATACATTGGCCAAGCTGGGGGCAAACTTTGCCCCCATCGCTACTCCTTTTTGCTGTGTGTAGAGCAGAGTGGATTGTGGTGGGAGAGATTTCAACTACCTTCTTCTCTTCCCTACTAGGTGTATATACACCACAGCCTCTGTTGACCCAATAAGCGCATGCTAAACTTGGTCCACTTTTTCCGGTAAGCCTCCTTGAAGTTGGTGGTGGTTGATTTATTCACAGTGTTATTGAGCATTCACTTGGATCACACATTGAAGATTAACGTTTATACACCCGCTTGGACTTTTTTAATTAATGGACTTTTTTCTTTTCTCCTTTTCCATACACGTACTTCAAAAATAGTGCCATGGTACACTCAAAATGTACCATTGTATTGTTATGTAGTTCACTTTATTATATGCACTATGTTTTATCACTTGTAAAGTTACACTATATTTTCATGGCAATAACAGTCATTGATATTTATTATCAACTATTTATTGTTTATTTGTGATTTTATGCACATTTATTTTTCAATCACTAGTGTTATATTAGCGCCGCACATATTGTTTTAATTTTTGTATACAGACTGTCCTCTGCTGTGCTGGCTGCTCATTTATGATTTTCTGATAAGGTTATTAACGCTTTATTTCTTGGCTTTCTTTACAAATGCGGTACCATGCAATCTGCCTTTGGCTGCTCTTAACAATACTTTGGCACCCACGTGCAGATCGCAAGGACAGTGCATTTGAACACGATGCAGGAAACATGCACGTAATGTGCCTTTGCTGAACTGTATTCTGGTGTGAACTGGCCCTATACATACTTTTTATTTAACTTTCAGGATTGACAGTGATTGTATATATTACTTGGTATATATTTGAAAATACACTATATTGTCAAAAGTATTGGAACACCTGCCTTTACATTCACATGAACTTTATTGGCATCCCAGTCTTAGTCTGTAGGGTTCAATATTGAGTTGGCCCACCCTTTGCAGCTACAACAGCTTCAGTTCATAATCCTAAACCACAAGGTGAAAGTTTGAACATTCTTCCAGAAGCACATTTTTGAGGTTAGATACTGATGTTGGACAAGAAGGCCTTGCTCGCAGTCTCCACTCTAATCATAAAAATGAGGTCAGGACTCTGTGCACGTAATTTAAGTTCCTCCACCCCAAACTCGCTCATCCATGCCTTTATGGACCTTACGTTATGCACTGGTCCAAATCATTTAGTGGATGGTGTTTCTTTTTTTTTTCTTTTCAGGGGTTGGGCTTGGCCTCTTATTTACAGTGAAGGGAACACTTAAGGCATCAGCATACCAAGACATTTTGGACAATTTCATGCTCCCAGCTTTGTGGGAACAGTTTGGAGATGGCCTCTTCCTGTTCCAACATGACTGCATACCAGTGCACAAAGCAAGGTCTATAAAGACATGGATGAGCAAGTTTGGGGTGGACGAACTTGACTGGCTTGCACCTTATGGACAGCATTCCCAGAAGAGTTTAAACTGTTTTAGCTGCAAAGGGTGGGCCAACTCAATATTGAACACTACAGATTTAGACGGGATGCCAATGAAGTTCATGTGTGTTTGTTTTTAGAGATTTTGTAATGATGATATGAGTCATGACCATTTGTGGGTGCTTACTCTTTTCTTTGGTTAATAAGGTGTCCAAAATGTACCCTAATCTTCAGGCAGGCCTGTGTGGCTGTAACAAACGATGCTTTTGGCCATACTGTTTATGCTCTTGGCCATACTGTTTAATATAAACATAACAGTGAAAGTGATGAAAATGGTTACTAAAACTGGTGCGCTGGGCTTTCTCTGATGCCGACCATATGAACAAATGCTGACCTTTTTGTTTTCATAATCTTCAGCGAGCCAGTGACTGGGCTGTCGTTGGACTCTTACACTCCTTTTCAACAGAGAATGTGATTGACATCAGACTGAGATTAGATCACCAGGTTCTGTGACCAGTTTCAAGCTTTGACTGGTTATGCATTAAAAGGTCAGGATGGCCAGGTTGGATCAAGAACTGTTACTTCAGTACATAGGTCTACTTTCACCTTTTTAATGCCTTTTCAAATCCGGCCCACAACAATAAAAGGTAAAATGCCATTTTCTAATGTTTCTGCATAGATAGCTTAGTTGCAGCCACCAAAGATTGCAAAGTTTAAGTGAATACTACAGTGATGGTGGTGCAGTTAAGCTGTTGGAATTTGGCTTAATAAATTTCAAGAAAATGGCCCAGTGGGAACTTTTTTTTTTTTTTTCCTCAATTTGTAGTTGGTGGTTATTACCAGTAAGTATGGGAGATGAATGGTAAAATCTTGATGTTTTGTTTTTTTTTAATAAATTCCCACTGAAAACTGAAAAAAAAAAATAAAAAAAAAATAAGGTGTCCATGTAACACATTTGAGACAGCAGCTATTTTTTCACTTGCAATTCCTCTTAAGGGCACAATGGTGTTCATTTACTAAAGGCAAATCCACTGTGCACTACAAGTGCACTGCAAGCACACTTGGAAGTGCAGTCGCTGTAGATCTGAGGATGACATGCAAAGAAAATAAAAAACAGCATGTTTGCTTGCACATGATTGGATGATAGAAATCAGCAGAGCTTCCTCTCATTTTAGATCTTCCCCTGAGATCTAGGGGCAACTGCCAACTTCCAAGTGCACTTACAATGCACAGTATACTTGCCTTTAGTAAATCAACCTCAATGTGTATTTTAATGTGTAGTCTAAACTGTTTGGGGACTTTTTGTGTGTAGTAATCATTCCTTAATGGGTCGATAATTAATTTAATAGCACTGAACAAATGTGTAAATAAATATGGCTACTTAGAATTACCCATTCAGATGAGATGATCATTGCTAAATCATGACAACATTTATAGGACTGGATATCTTGAGATCCAATAGATATCTTCAGTTTAGTAATACCATTATTGTCATTTTGGCTGATATTATTGTCTCTCATAGGTAAGAGCAGCATCTAATTTCTACTAGGAAAGAATGTACATCCTGGAAAAATATTGGTGGTTTGTAAACATGTGCCAACCATCTGTCGCTATCGATAGTGAGTCAGATATCTCCCTGAGAATCACAGGCATTGAAACGTCTTTTCCATCCATTTGGAAAATGTCTGGAAGTTGCAAATGATGCTTGAATTTTCTACATCATTTGCAAATAAAGGGCTATGTATGGCAATCCTAGGGCCAGCTTTAGGCAAAATGCTCTGACTTGTAAAAAAAAACCTAACACACATTTTCTTGAAAGTCTGAAGCTTGCCAGAGCTCACATTTTATGAAGGCAGCATGAATGGATAATGGCACTTCTTGTCCTTTCCTAATTTTATGAGCCTAACAGAAAACATCTTCAAATGCCGTCTGTTGGCCTGTTCCTATAAAATGTGTCACAGAGCCTGGCTTATTAGCATGATTAATTAAACGTTTTTATTGATGGAACTGAATAGTGCATGCAAGTGCATGATAACAACACTGGCTGTAATGCTAATAATGATACGATTTCATATTACAAAACCTCATTTTCTTTTAATGCAAATATGAAAGAAATTATGATTTTGACACCAATATTGCTACTACTATTACTACTACGACATTTACTGCTCATCATCATCATCATATTCCATTGTTTTTTCATACCGTAGCAAAATAAGTACAATATACTGTATACTGCTGGACTGTTGTTTTTTGTTTATACTTTTTTTTCTTAATAATCCCCTATTTTAAATATATATATTTTTTTTTTTTAATGAATCCCCTGTGATTTTTTTACTTTTTGCTGACTTTAGTTTCTGTCAAAAATTGGTTTCTGAGAAGCTGGGTACAGAGTGGTAATCCCAGCACCGATCTATGGGAGGTTCTGAAAGACTGGGAAAATATGCCCTGTATACTTAGTTACACCCACCACATGTGTAGCAGGTTTTCCAGGCATGGGGCCTGAGGTGGGTCTGCCATTGTTACCTGTAACACTCCCAACCCATTTGGGCTGAAACTCCAGGTGTGAGAACTGAGACAATGACAATTCCGGCATCTTTGGTTTGTGTGTTTTATTATATTGAGGGGATAGTAGAAGGGAATGAATGGGATACTCCTCTGGCTCAACTAGGTACAATTTTGGGACTCTTCTAGAGAAAAATGCCTGTCAGCGCTGTCTTGACGCCAGTCGGCGCTAGCCAATGCTTCCTGACGCTTGGATATACTGTAACACTGAAAACTGTGCTGGAACCTCGACCTTGATCCAGAGGATCCAGGACTGTAGAACACTTGACTTCTGACACTGCTTTGCTCAAAAGTCACTGAATAGCTTTCCCAGCCCTGCGCTGGCTTGAGGTAGCTCTTTGTAAATTCCTGTGCTGCTGCTGCTACTTTCAACTGGTACACTCCACACTGTACAATGACTCTTCAGGGCCCAAACTGCAGGTACTCCCTCTAAACTTCAGGGTCCTCAACGTAGGCACCCCCTTTTTAGCTAGCTGACTCCTGGATCCCAGAACGTTCTCCGGAGTGGTCCCCTCTGACACTAGGCAGACCCCCAGGGGCAGTCCTCAGTACTCACGGGACTGGACACCTCTCTCTTTCTGCTGGTTCTCGGCACACTGGATCCCCTTCAGCACCCTCTGGATCCTCAGGCAGCACCCCGAGACATCCACTTCCTCTGACAAGAGGAGAGACAGTCGTACTCTCCCTCCTGGGACTCTGCTTCCCACCAAAGACACTGAGTCATGCACTCCCCTCAAACCTATACCCACTCCCAGAATCCTCAGAATCTGTCTTGTGGGGTAGTTACAAGCCTGAATGTGTCCCTTACTGGGTTTCCTCCACTGCCCTATGAGAATCCTCCCACGGAGCCAGTGGGGGAACTTCCCTCTCAGCAGACACACCTGAGAGCCATGACACCTTGGCCAAAAATAAATCATGGCCTTGCCATTAGGCAACAAGGGCCACTATGCATTTACCTAGCACCTACCTGTAGGGTGCTACACATGTAATTAGACACACAGTGGCTACAGATATTACTCTTCTGCCCTGCATAGGCTGGCACTAGGGGAATCCACAAAACTTTAAAGTGACAGTAAAGCTTTGTTTAGTTTTATTTTATTTTTTTTAAATAAACGTCATACTCACCTGCTCTGTGTAATGGTTTTGAACAGAGCAGCTTCATTCCCCCCTTTTCTGGGGTCCACTTTCTATGGATACACTTGTGCAGTCTATGTCTCGAGCTGTCTGGTCTGCGTCTATTGATACAGACCCTGCCCCCCCACTCCCTCATCATAGAATTTGATAGACAGCAGCAGGAGCCAATGGCTATCATTCAGCCTAGTGAGGAGGAACTGAGCCAGAAGAGCTGCTGCTCTCATGAGCATCGCTGAGTCGAGATCAGGCTTAGGTAACTAAAAGGGGGGGGGGGGGGGGCTGGGGGGAAACCTCTGGCAAAAGGTTAAAATAAAAAATCAGCCTTTACAACCACTTTAAATTCAAGTACTTTGGAATTCAAGGGCAATAAATAAACTTTGCAACATCATTGTGCATAAAGAGATAATGTTATTAGAGTGGCTACATTTTAGTTGTATACAGTGGGTATAGTAAAGAATCACCCCCTTAAAAAAAAAAATCACATTTTGTTGCTTTGCAGCCTGAAATGAAGGCAAAAACATTTTTTGTTTTATCCAGCTGTATTTACTAATGCAACTTATAACACCCAAGTGAAAGAAATAACACTAACATGTCAGAAAAAATAAAAGGGTGCCAGTATTTTGTTGGATTACATTTTGCTTTAATTACAGCCTTTAGTCTGTTGGGGTATGTCTCTATTAACTTTGCACATATAGACTTTGCAATATATGCCAACTTTTTTTTACAGAACTGCTCAAGTTCATTTCAATTTGATGCAGTCTTCAAGTCATTCCATAGATTGTCATTGGGTTTCAGACTGGACTCTGACTAAGCCATGCAAGGACATTCAACTTTTTCTCTTTCAACCACTGTGTGGTCATTTTTGTTATGTGCTTTGGCTCATTGTCATGTTGGAAAGTAAACCTTCTTCCCATTGACAACTGTCTGGCAGAGAAAAACATATTTTACTCAAGAATTTGATGGTATTTTGCCCCATCCATTTTTCTTCTATCATGACAAGTGTTTCAGTCCCTGCTGCAGAGAAACACCGACATAACAGGATATCACCACCTCCATGCTTTACTGTAGGAATGTTTTTTTTTTTTTAGATGGTGAGCTGTACTGGATTTATGCCAGACATATAGTTTGATGTTGAGGCCAAATAATTAAATTTTGGTCTCATCTGATCACCTTAAAACGCACATTGAGGATTCTGAGGCAACATAGAAAATGGTGTTACGGTCAGATGAGACTAAAATTTAATTATTTGGCCTCAACACCAAACCATATATCTAGTGGGGATCCAATACAGCTCACTATCCACATAACGCTATTCCTACAGTAAATGCAATAATATTTTATCTTTTTCTTTCCCTTTTTTAAAACTTTATTAAAATGTCACAAAATGACATTTGACTCATTTACTGTATATGCACTGCAGCTCATTATGATTAGGGATGATCGAACTTTTGAAAAGTTCGGTTCGACCAGAACACCCGAACTTCCCAAAAGTTCAGGTCCGGATTCCAGAACTCCATTGAAATCAATGGGACCCATACTTTGGTAATCAAAAAACACCATTTTGAAGCCCTAAAACCCAATAAATGCCCCTAAAAAGTGCCTAGGGTTTTTTGGATTTAGTGTCTGGGGGGTCTAAAAAGTTTACCTGTGAAGTTTCAGCTCTTTAGCATGTCCAGAACCAGAAAAAAAGATAATTTTTCTTAGAATTTTTATTAGCGCAGGGATGGGGTTCCGCTATTTTAACACCTGGGCGTTTTTGTTTCAGGCGTTTATTGGGCATTTTTTGGGCATCTTTGGAGGCAGGCATAACATCTGAACTTCTGTATAGGGGTATATACACACACACACACACACACACATATATGTATATATACACATACACACATATAGGTTTGATAGGAGCGGAACCCCATCCCTGCAAATAATTTCATTAGCGCAGGGATGGGGTTCCGCTACTTTTACACCTATATGTGTGTATGTGTATATATACATATATGTGTGTGTGTGTGTATATATACCCCTACACAGAAGTTCAGATGTCATGCCTGCCTCCAAAGACGTCCACATAAAAGCCCAATAAACGCCTGAAACAAAAATGCCCAGGTGTGAAAGTAGCGGAGCCCCATCCCAGCTCTACTGCAATTCTAAGACAAACAATCTTTTTTCTCTGGCGGTCACCCTGACATGGATGAATTCGGTCACCCTGGCATACAAGGAGCGGAGCCCCATCCCTGCTCTACTGCAATTCTAAGACAAATTATCTTTTTTATATGGCGGTCACCCTGACATGGAAGAGTTTGGTCACCCTGGCATAGCAGTCAGAGTCAGTGCACCCTAAACTACACTATGGTCACCCTGACACTTTCCCTACATAAATTAGATTTTTGAATCTAACTATAGTGGTATATAGTACCCTAACTACACTAGATATCCCTTTCCTCACACTAATAATTGATAAATGACACTTTTGCAGCAGGAATAACAGAACTGCTTCCACTCTCTTCCACAGCCCCTGTATTACAGTGCTAGAGATTTGGCGGGGCTATGTTATATTATATATATATTACATTATACTGGGGGGCGTATTCACTACTTATTGGCCTCTGGACCCCCTAGTCACATTCCTAGCATCCTCCTGCCCCCTCAATTGGCTTTTACCGATGTTTCTGGTCCAATCACTGGCTTTTAAAGCCCAGTTCCTGTCCCATTGCATTTTGGTCAGTTCTGGTTGCCGAATTCCGAACTTTTTGCGGAAAAAGTTTGGAATTCGGCCGATGGTCGACCCGAACCATTCGATCATCCCTAATTATGATATGGTGTAATGCATCTTAACATGCTGTACTATGTAAAAATTCAGCATGTCCAGTTGTCCACTTTTTATTAGCACACACCAGCACAGCACATTTTTGTGAACTGAACTAATAGGTCATAAGATAAGTTACCTTGTATATGCATTGGGCAAAGCAGCCCATTGCATATGATGTAAATGAGGATTTACCTGGTAGCCACGCCTCAATATCAGTCTTAGATGTCCACAGGCCTTTACATTTTTAAGCCTACTGATTCTCAGTGCTTTTTCTCTCACTCTCCCAGGTGCTGGGTGAAAAAGCGCTGATAGAACACTATAAATATAGAACACTATAAATGGTACCACTTTTTAGTTTTGGGGAACCCATTAGGGGGACACCTTGTTAGTCATAAACTGACCTAGTTTAGTTAGTAGCTCAGATTTGCAGATGTTTTATTCATTTTATGCTTTGGGCTTGCTGTATCTGTTATTAAAACTGTGTTTGCTGCCTTACTGAAATAAAGTGCTTGGACTGTGTTGTGCATAGTTTTCCGAAGCCAGTACCATTTGAGCTTTTCCCCTTGTCCCCGTTACTATATACAGCGCTCAGCATAAATGAGTACACCTCAACAGATTTGTCAGAAAACCTTTACTTGCCTTTCAGAATCAACATTTTCTATGGGACACTATACTACAAAATACTCCCACAAATGCAAGCCAACCAAGATAACCAAGATGTAACCAAGATTTCCTAATTTGCACAAACAAAAAAAAGTATTTTTCCTCATAAATTCATTCATGACCGTGTTGCAAAAATGAATACACCCCAATGACAGTCTTAGGAGCAAAGCTAAAGACAATTAAATCCTAAATTAGAATTTAACTACAGGGGAGTCTAAATATTCATTAAACAGGTGTACAGTAGACAGTTTATTATAAAAAAAACCTTCCCATTTCATGCTGTCAGCAATGGCACCACATGAAAGAAAATGTCACAAGGCCTGAGAAAGAAAATAATTTCTTTACACAAGAAAGGTGAAGGCTACAAGAAGTTCAGCAAAGCTTTACCCATCGGGGGCGTGACTGAACCGTTCATGTAAACAGACATTCTTCACATCGGCTCCAACATCCTGATCTAATTATCCTGCTGTGAGACATCATAGTTTCTGCAATTGACAGATCGCTCCTCTACCGGTCACCGCACTAACAAGGCAGGGATGACAAAGAAGAAAGGGGAAAGTGCCCCCCCCCCTAAGCAGCCGAATCAACATGGCGGATCCCTGCTACCACAGCGAAGCACAGGGGAAAGGTCCAGCAGTCTGCCACAGCATCCAAAATGGAGAAATTCGCTCATGATTCGACTAAACACAAGCCTCTACAGAAAGCTGTTACAACCCCTCCAGCCCTAATGACACAAACATCCTCCCTGCAGTCCAAGCATGTGGCTCAGCCTACAACAGAAAACATAGCATCGGAATCTCCTGGGTTCGCAGTGAGTAATCCCTCCCTACTTGCACATGAAACCATAGGCCTCACTACTACTGAACATAGTAAACCCACTCTGCAAGAAATCCTTACTGCAGTGCACACATATGGATCCTCTCTCACAGATCTCTCTGTCGAAGGTAAAAGTTTGAAGGAGGGCATACTACACATCAGACATGACATGCAAAAAAAGGGAGAAAGGGCCACTACCTTGGAAGGAAGAGTGAGTACAGTGGAGGAGGAGTTGCCACCACTTATTCAAAATGTCCGTATGATTACAGCAAAAGTGTCTGATACAGCGATTAGAGTTGAGGATATGGAAAAAAGACTACGGCGTAGTAATTTACATATTGTTGGTATGCCTAAAATGTCTGAAGGCAAAAACCCTGTTGAATTCATTGAAAAATGGCTAGCGGAAACCTTTGGCAAAGATAACCTCACTCCTTTTTTCTTTGTGGAGAGAGCACATAGAGGGCCACCTAGGGCTCCGCCACCAGGGGGCAACGACTGACCTTTCTTACTAAAGCTCTTACATTATAAGGATAGAGACAATTATCCTGAGGCTTGCAAGACAAAAACCTAATATGGAAATACAAGGTACAAAGCTCCCCATATACCCAGATTTTTCGGCTGCCATTCAAAAACAAAGAGCGAAACTCAGTGAAGTCAAAAAGTGTCTGTGTGCCATACAAGTATTTACTCAATGTTAAATCCTGAAAAACAGCTTGTGGTGGCAGATGGCTCTGTTCACTTCTTTGAAAACCCTGCTATGGTGACCAACTGGTTGGATCGACAGGAGAGGCAACTTAGGACAGCTCTCCACTAATGTACCCAGATCTGGAACAATCTACCACTATACAATAAATACTTGCTCACCTTGCGATTAATGGGGCCTAGAGAGAAGCATTAAAGGATTTGCTGCCTTTGATTCCACCTTTGACTGGCAACCTTTGTATAGAGTTCTGCAGACACGTTGATCCTAGCGCTCATTAATACTCCACCACCTGCATAGCCCTGCAGGGCAAACTTGGAAGGATTTCCAATGGGAACTTCAAAAACGGTTTTGTTTTTTTCTTATTGTTGTTTTCCTGCCCTGGTTTTTTGGGCTTTTCCTTTGCAAGCCACATATTCCCCGCAGACTGTCATGCATGTCTATTGCTTATGATTGTATGAACAGTACATGTTACCACAAATGCTTACTACACTCTATATGGGCCTCTGAAATATGAAATTGGGTATTTGCCTCGCATAGCTATGTGGGGAATTATTACAGGAAATGTCATTAATTTACTCTATGGATAAATGAGTCGCCACACTAATTCGATTCTTTCTTGTAATGTGAGAGGTTTACATGATGTCAAAAAGAGAACTGCTATCTTTACTTTTCTTACCCATCATGATCTATAATCTGCCTACAGGAATCTCATCTAAGTAAGGACACTACTCAAACTATTGCACTCCTCAAAGTATCCGGTGCAGTATCACTCTTTACATACTCAACATTCTAGAGGAGTCTGCATCTTACTCTCTAGGAATACTGCGTTTTGGATGCTGGATGTCAAAATAGATTCTCAAGGAAGATTTATCTTTCTGCTGGGTACCTGGGACTCGCATAAAAGTATAATAGCCAATGTATATACACCTCCACCTTTTACAATGAAAGTGCTAGAGTGTCTGTTTCGGTTTATAGACAAACACCCACAAATTCCACTGTGCAGCTTGGGAGACTTAAATAACATACGTGATACATCCTTAGATGTGTAAAAAAAACACTGTCCCTAAGGTCCTACAACACACTTGCCCTTTGCCAGATATATAACAGAGCTATGTCTGGAGGACCTATAGAGATGTAAATTCCCTCTAGAAGCTTGATTTTCCTGTATCTACTTAACCCACTAAACTCTGTCCCGTATAGATCTTGTACTGGGCTCCGAGTTAACCCATTCATTTGAACCCAAGGTCTCCTATCTTGCAAGAAATTTGTCTGACCACTCACCCGTCCAAGTAACCCTAAGGTTACCTACAGTTAAGCTTCCGGTACACTGGAAGGTAAATCCCTTTTGGCTCTCCCTGTTTACTAATACAGAGATCATACGAATGCAAATTAAATATTTTTTAACTGACAACAGACACTCGAACACTCCGGGAATTGTGTGGGGTGCCTTAAAAGCTTTTATTAGAGGATTGTGCATTCGTGGGATATCATCAATTATAACAAATAGTAGACAATCTGCGCTAGATGCTAGTACAGCAGTGGAAAAAGCAGAAAGGAAATTTGTGCAGACATCTAACATTGACATTGAGTAAATGGAAAAAATGCACAGCAATTATACTGTACAGTACAAGATCAACAAGCAGATATCAAAAGGTTTTTTGCTTCTCAATCATTCTTTGAGGAGGGTGAAAAAAACAGGCATATACTATCCATGATAGCTAGAGCACAACAGCCGCCATTGGTCATACATAGAATAGCAATTTCCCCAACTCAGGTTGCCACAGATACCCCCTCAATTCTACAGGGGTTTCACTCCTTTTTTATGGATGTTTACTCATCAAAAGGGTGTTGTGTGTTGGGCTGACTGCATTTCTTGATGAAATTCAGATTCCGGGAGGTTGAAGGGATGGGGGTCAGCCTGTCAGTGCTCAGACCATACACTGCATCATATTGGTTTGCATGACTGTCATCCCAGAAGGAAGCCTCTTCTACAGATGATGCACAAGAATGCCCGCAAACAGTACCACCCCCCTGGTACTGCCCCTGTCTATTTTTTTGTGGGTTGGATCGTAGCAACAAATGATGCTTTGAAAAAAAAAGTGAGTGATTTTTCCTAAAAATACACGTAAGCCCCTTATCCTTGATAAGGGTATGATAAAGATTTTGGGGGGATACCCTATGCAAAGAACAAGAAAAAAAGCATAGTGGACCCCCAAAATCCAGTACTTTTACCTTGCAATCCTGCATGCTGTCTGGCTGGCCAGAAAAGGAGGGCAGCAAACATGCCCGCCTCCTCCTGAAGCATACCAGGCCAGTGGGCCCACAGGCAAAGTACCAGGTCAATGTTGCGGACATGTGGCCCTGTATGTTTTAGGAGGGTAAAAAACCCTCACTACCACCCCATTTACTGGCAATCTAGGCAGTATGTTTGGATAAGGATCTGGTTTACATTTTTGGGGGCCCATGCTTATTTTCTTGCTTTTTTGCATTAGGTACCCACTTAAACCCAGTTCACTATGTTTCAGTTATGAATAGACAAAGTCAGTGATCAGTATGGAACATTGACTCTCCATGCAGAAAAGGCTTCATCCTGACAGATCCCTGCAGCAGCCGGTGGGGGAGGGGAGGGGGGAACCTCACAGAGCTGTGGGGATGAGGTGGGGGTGGGGGGCAGGAAAAAGCACAGGGGGGCTGGAGTGCACATGGGGGGGGGGGCAGCAGAAAGAAGCTACAAAGGAGGAGCTGTGGGTTAAGCTGCATATAAGGGAACTAATCTCTTCATCCCCCCACCCGTTTCTCCTCCTCTCCCTCCCACAGGCATTCAGTGGCTTCAGCAGGAAAATGGAGAGATGGGTTCCTCTATGCCGGTGTTTCTCAAACTTTTTCCAGTCAGGGCGCCCTTGAGAGTATTTTCAGTGTGGAGGCACCCCAGTCTAAGGCTTGGTTCACATTAATCCATGTCACGGAATACTCGCGTAAATTGCGCGTGTTCCTAACACGCAGACAAACATGCAGGGATGTCATTCATTCTTAATGGTTTCCATACGCATTGGAAACATGGCGCATTTGTGGTGCAGCACAGTTAAAGAAAAGAAAAAGATAAGGGAATTTGTTTTCCCTGTGTTTCTGTAGAGCAGCCCACTGACATTAATTTGCTGCCCTACACGCAGCACAGATGTGAACCAAGGACTTGTGAGGGGTGGTAAAACCACATGCTTTACACTGCGTTTTTACCACCCCAACTGTTCACCCTGTAGCTGCAGAGGCAGCAGCTGGGGGTGGACACATGCTGTGGTTTCAGCTAGAAGTATACCCCAGGTGAATGGGGCTGCACTACAACCACCCCACAACGGTGTGCATTGCACGCAGTTGCAGCATAGTGATTAAGCATTTAGGGGGTTAAAACAGGCGGTGAGGAGGCAAATATTGCCTTTTTACTGCCTGTCAAATGCCTCTGAAAAGCAATATGAGCATGGATCACTTTTCAGAAGAACAACATTTTCTTGTTGGTACTATGAACAAGCCGTAAAAAAATCACTTGTGATTGTACACATGTAGGGGGTCAGGATTAAAAGTAATGTGCATTAACACACATGTACGCACTGTAAGCTGGGGAACAGGTAGCGGGTGCAAAACCCCCTGGGATGAGCAGTCTTGAAGGCACAGATACCAAATCCTCTGATGTAGTGACAAACAGTGCGGTGTTTATTGGTGCTATATACAAGTTTATAAACAGGTGCTGTATAGTGCTTTAAGGAAAACAAACAGGAATACTAAGAATAAACAAAATCCTAGCCGTGTCCCGGCGCTTACTACACACAATGTAGTCCCTAACTAACCCAGACTGAGCAAGCCTACAGCTTGTCAGCTTCCAAAGACAGACACAGGTAGTTTTACTGACCTTCCGCTCTCATAGACAAAACGTTGTCTGTGTTCCCAGGCTGAGAAAGCACTGCTGTTTGTCTCAGGTGAGCTTAAATTGGCCTGGTGAAGAGGGCCAAGATCCAAACTGGATCATGGCTCAGAGATCCCTAAAGGTATAGGAGAGATGCCTGGGTGATGTATAAACCCCGAACAGGACTTTTCCTGGCTCTCTCTGGGACACTCTGCTACAGCACATACACACACATATTCATACTCATATATAAACACACACACATAATACATACGCATATAAAAATACACACACACATATATATAAGCATACACATAAAGTTGTGTTCAAAATTATTCAACCCCCAATGCTGTAAAGGGTTTTAGGGAATTTAGTGTACATTTGTAATTGTATTCAGAATGAAATTCTACAAGAACTTCTTAAAGAACCATATGCAACTAAAATGACATCAATTGGTTTTGTAATACAGTAGTAAATGTTTCTTTTGTGAATTCTTCATTGACACAATTATTCAACCCCTTAAAGACTACCACTCTGAAGAACAGAGGTTCATTGACGTGTTTTCAATCAGGTATTAAAAACACCTGTGGATGTCAGGGAGCAAGCCTAATAAGCACCAATTAGGCAGCTTTAAAATGACTGTGATACTCAGCTCATTCTAGACATTTACTGGTGTGGTTACAAACATTGTGAAGTCAAGAGAATGGTCCAGGAAGACAAGAGAAGAGGTGATTACTTTTCACAGGAAGGGCAATGGCTATAAGAAGATTGCAAAGATGTTAAACATACCAAGACACACCATAGGAAGCATCATTCACAAATTCAAGGCAAAGGGCACTGTTGAAACGCTACCGTGGCAGAAAGAAGATGCTGACTTCGACTGCTGTGCGCTACCTAAAGCGTAGAGTGGAGAAAAGTCCCCGTGTGACTGTTGAGGAACTGAGAAAAGATTTGTCAGATGTGGGTACTGAAGTTTCTGCTCAGACAATATGGCGCACACTGCGTAATGAAGGCCTCCATGCCAGAACTCCCAGGCGCACCCCCTTGCTGTCTCCAAAGAATAAGAAGAGTATGCCAAAAGTCATGTGGACAAACCACAGAAGTTTTGGGATAGTGTTCTTTGGACTGATGAAACAAAATTAGAACTGTTTGGGCCCATGGATCAACGCTATGTTTGGAGGAGGAAGAACAAGGCCTATGAAGAAAATAACACCTTGCCTACTGTGAAGCATGGCGGGGGGTCAATCATGCTTTGGGGCTGTTTTGCTTCTGCAGGTACAGGGAAGCTTCAGCATGTGCAAGGTACCATGAATTCTCTTCAGTACCAGGAGATATTGGATGACAATGTGATGCAGTCCGTCACAAACCTGAGGCTTGGGAGACGTTGGACCTTTCAACAGGACAATGATCCCAAGCATACCTCCAAGTCCACTAGAGCATGGTTGCAGATTAAAGCTGGAACATTTTGAAGTGGCCATCACAGTCATCAGACTTAAATCCGATTGAGAACCTCTGGTGGGACTGAAAGAAAGCAGTTGCAGTGCACAAGCCTAAGAATGTGACTGAACTGGAGGCTTTTGCCCATGACGAATGGGCGAAGATACCCGTAGATCGCTGCAAGACACTTGTGTCAAGCTATGCTTCATGTTTAAAAGCTGTTTTAACTGTAAAAGGATGTTGTACTAAGTACTAAGATTGAATGTCACTTGGGGGTTGAATAAAACTGATAAGGATGTGAGCACAGAAAAGACATTTGTGGTTATTTCATTATAAATGTTATGTTATATTTGTCTGACCTACACGTACCTCTTTGATTTAATTGTAAGCAGGATGACTGAATGATCAAAATCAATGTCAAACTGGCCAAAACAATCAATTTCAATGGGGGTTGAATAATTTTGAACACAACTGTATATAAGCACACACACACATATATAAACACACATATGTACACACACACCTGTACACACACACACACGTACACATACATACACAAACATATATATATATATATATATATATATATATATATATAAATGCACATATATACAGATAGCCTTTTAAAAAAAACAGAGTACTGTACCTTAACTTCCTGCTGGGTATTGCACTGTAGGGGGAGGCAGAAAGCACAGCACACACTGTGCTTTCACTTTCCTATGTGTGACCAGCTCCCTCAGTGCCAATTTACAGTTCGGCTGAGGATTGAGGAGCTTGGTCTCAGCCGCCCTTGTCGCTCCTCCTATGCAGGCATACAGGGGGCAAGCTCAGGCCCACTGCAGCTTGGGGCCCAGTCACGATGGTGACTCCTGCGATCCCTGTATGTCCGCCCCTGCATTCTTGTGCAAAGCAAAGAAACAGGACTTTTATTCAGCAAAAACATTTTTTAAAGTGGTTGTAAACCCTCTCCAATACCCAGTCAAATGAACAGCCTCAGATGATACACAGAGATTAAACAAATCCTTCTACATACATTTTACATGTATCTCTGCAGTCTTTCCCTTTAATTCATTCTTTAGAAAGTGCACATCATGGTTCAAATCTTTCTACCTGTTTCAGCAGTGGGTGTGGAGTCTGGGTGTACATTGTGTGAGAGATGATTGGAGGGAAGACACACACCCCCACTCCACATAGGCAGAGGAACAAAAGAACTTGCAGAGCTGCAGTCTGAATAGACCAGCTCTCTGCTTATCTGTCTCTTTCCTGACACAAATTTCCAGCTGCTTTCATCTCGTGTGTCGGAGAATTTGTCATGCTGATAACAGAGGAACAGAGCAGTTAAAAAAACATAGCACTTAGAGCTTTGGAGAGAGATAAGTAAGCACTACAGATATATGTGCCCAGGTCAGATTTCAAGAATGGGGTTTACAAGCACTTTAAGCTATGCTGTTGGAACAAAAAATCCATATGCGGTTGTTTATCAGTGTGGCAGAATATGAATAAAATTTAGAGCCCAATGAAGTCACAGGGAGCAATGTTAAAAATAGTAATAGCTACAGGTATTTTCTAGGCTAATATGTTAGAGGTTGTCAAGGGCAGTGTCCAAGCCCCCCAGGGGGCTTGGACACTGCCCTTGGGGACATGTACCAAAGCAAAAACAAGAACCATTCCGATAGTGATAGCACAAATATAAGAAAAAGATGGGGCTTTCGGGGACAGTGGGAGGAGGAGGATCACATATATCACAAAATTTGCCTAAAACATAACTTTATTGTACACATCTTGAATAAAATGTACATCAGAGGGGAATAATTCCCATATATGACGTATAAAAACAAAACAGAAACGCATATGTAGAAATAAATTCCCATGTGGGAACGCCAATACTTGGTATCAGAAGATTGTAATAGGGTCTCTGATGGAGCATGGTCTAAGGGTCCACAGCAAGCTGAAGCATTTCGCACAAGGCTTCCTCAGGGCCAGAGAGACCAAGACAGACCGATATTTCTACAAATTGTATATATAAAGGTAAAAATAATACATACACAAATCACCAAAATTATTCTAAAGAAAAAAATATATACTCAGTATTTATATGAATAGCGTATAAATACATCAAACCAACATAGCATAATTATACATGTGGCTTAGTACTGACCCCAATGCAAATCGGATCAAAGCAGACAGAGCAGACTCATGGACCAAACGGTCGGGCTATCCAAAAATACTAAAACCACAATAATCGTCACAAGGCCATATTAAGGTAATAATTCTGTAGTCTTCAAACAAAGAGAGTACGCATGCGAATCCTCGCACTTATATCAAGGCTCCCGTTAACTCGGACCATAGTAAGCTTAGTGGCTACTGTGAATGAATAAATAATGAATATATATAGTAACTATAGTAGAAGAATATTGTGTATCAAATTAGATAATAGGATAATTAAATACTTAAATTTAAATTAGTTGGTCATTACCACCATGTTACTATATACGGCCTGTAGTCAAACCTACCTCAATATATCATAGTGACAGCATACAAACAGGATGCATGAGGGCATCACACTGGGGCATTATATATCCAAAATTCCTATGTCTTATCTAAGGCCAGGCATTCCAACTAGATGGAAGAAGAGAGGGGATCACAGCACTAGGATAGGAAGATTCAATGTGGCATACTAGCAGTAAGGATAACATCTCACATGGAAGGCTGACTGGAAACAACACATACCTATAAGTCATCCAATGATATCATGAGACAGGTATATTCAAAGTGTGTTCCAACTAGTCATTTTACCATAGCAGCCGACCCCTGAGCTATCAGGCAAAATAAACCTAAGGGATAAAAGCATGTACAAAGATTACATGCTACCGTGATATAATAGGGATATTAAACAGTTTCTGTGTGATTCGGAGTCCATACCTGTAACGTGCTTGTATCCAGAGTGCCTGCCTGGGGATATGGTGATGTCGGGTTTTTATATAGCCCACATTCAAGTATAGCGCCAAGACATGCGCCTGCGCATTTCCGCATAGGGGATATATAGAAAGATTGTGCCCGAAGAAACAGAAGAAACACGGTCAACTAATGTTAGGGTATAAGATAGCCATATCACCTATGAAGCCAAATCTCTAAGCCACATGTATAATTATGCTATGTTGGTTTGATGTATTTATACGCTATTCACATACACACTGAGTATATATTTTTTTCTTTAGAAACATTTTGGTGATTTGTGTATGTATTAATGTTACCTTTATATATACAATTTGTAGAAATATCGGTCTGTCTTTGTCTCTCTGGCCCTGAGGAAGCCTTGTGCGAAACGCGTCGGCTTGCTGGGGACCCTTAGACCGTGCTCCATCAGAGACCCTATTATCATCTTCTGATATCAAGTATCGGCATTCCCAAATGGGAATTTATTTCTATATATGCATTTCTGTTTTGTTTTTATACGTCATATATGGGAATCATTCCCCTCTGATGTACCTTTATTTACAAGATGTGTACAATAAAGTTATGTTTTAGAAAAATTGTGTGATATATGTGATCCTCCTCCTCCCACTGGCCTTGAAAGCCCCATCTTTTTCTTATATTTGTGCTATTACTAATTAGTTAGTAATTAGCTATTACTAATTAGTGGTATGGGCCAACTACCACGGTAAATTACTATCTACATTATGATAGTGGGGAGCACTGATTTTAAAAATGCTCAAAGTGAAACATTAAAATGCAAATTTCATTAAATACCATGCCTGGGGTACGCCGTAAACCTGCCTGTGAAGTGGTTCATCTGTGATATATACTACCTACTGTAACAAAACTGATGTATACAAAAAATAAAATGTGTTTAAATTGCTGGCAAAAGGACAGCTCCAATCCACTTCTTTATGTTTGCAAACAGAGTGGCTGGGGATTCCGTTCATCTATACCCGACCGTTATCCTAGATGAGGGTCTCATATAGATGGTAATGGGAGACGCCTTACAAAAAACCCACTACACCCTTATGTGAGTATGCAGCCTGGCCAGCTAGGAAAGGAGGGAATGAGTATGTCCTCTTCTCCTGAACCATTCCAAAGCAACTAGGAAAGATACCTTAGGGTCATTTCACACGGCACAGTCCATTTTTTTCCGCTCAGGCACTTTTTTTTTTTTAAAAGGACACTTATGACACTTTTGAAGGGTTCGTTCCGTATGTCCGTTTTTCATCCATCCGTATGTCTATGGGATTGCGGACGTTAGCGGGTGACATCCGCTGACATCCGTTTTTGCGTCCGTTCTGTTTTTTAAACAGAAGAAAAACAGGGTTCTTTTCTGTCTCAAAAAAGTAGCTGAATGGAATGGATGCAAAACGGATGTCAGCGGATTGTCATCCGCTAATGTCCGCAATCCCATAGACATACATTATGTCCCTTTTTCATCCGCAAACGGATGGGAGGAAAAACGGACATACGAAACGCCTGTGTGAAAGGACCCTTACCAGGCTGGAACCCCCCCTGGCAAAACCCCCCACAATCCTGGCCTGGTGATTGAGGGGGTCTGTAGGTGGGGGTTTATCAGAATCTGGAAACCGTTTTAGCAATAAGGGGGCACCTGGATACCACTTCCTCTATGTGAACGCGTAAAGATTACATAAAAAAACACCAAATAAACTCTAAAAATGTATTATTAGTATCTATGCATGTAACTTGCTTTGATTAAGGACACGATATTCAACCACTAACAAAAAAGGCAGACAAAAGAAGCTGTAGAAATTGAGTTTTGATAAAATGTAGAGTTCTAGGCTGTTTAGCTTGCAGGTAAAATGCTAGACAAAATGTCACAAATTGTTGTTTGCTTTTGCTATGTAATTAAATGGAAATCCTTAAAAAAAAAAAAAAAAGCAGATAATAACACAAAAAAGGTAAAACCTGTTTGCTTGTGAAGAATAGCAATTGTCAATGCTTTATCATTTACATTGCCGAAAATGCACTATTGTAATAATGAAATTAGGTATATGCAAATTGTCGATTGCATGATCCAGCCTCTACTCCCTTTAAATGTGTATATAAAACTTTAATTATAAATCTTTTGATTAGAGGTAATTTAATGTCCATGTGAGAACAATCTTTGAATGCTGCCTGAAACATTTTGAAGTGTAAAGTGATACACCCTGGGGGCCTATTTCAATTCAGTAAATCGCAAGGTAACCTAAGCCATGATACAGCCTGCTTTCACTACAATAAGTATTATGTTGCTGGAAATATTTCTTAGTACTAATTCTTTTTTGTCTTGTAAACGCCTGTAAAGGCTTCCTAAAACATTTATATGTTTTAGCCCTATGAAAGTGAGAACGTACAAGAAGGCATTTTCAAGGGACTCTCAAGGTCAAGAGTAAATGGAGTGTCAAAAGTGCAGTGCTTGTTTATTGTTATAAATAATTAAGGAGAGAGCATTCTCTTTTTTTGAGATGCATCTGTTCTTTTAAAGGCTCTGTTTTTCTGGAGATTCTTTAATGTCAATAAAAGATAACCATATGGTTAATTATAATATTTTACAAAATACATTATTTTACAAAAGTGAGTACACCCCTCACATTTTTGTAAATATTTTATTATATCTTTTCATGTGACAACACTGAAGAAATGACACTTTGCTACAATGTAAAGTAGTGAGTGTACAGATTGTAGAACAGTGAACATTTTCTGTCCTCTCAAAATAACTCAACACACAGCCATTAATGTCTAAACCACTGGCAACAAAAGTGAGTACACTCCTAAGACCCCATTCACACTACCGCGACTTGTCCGGCAACTTGGCCGCTGGACAAGTCGCGGTCCATGCAGTGGTACGGGAACTGTTCTAATAGGAGCAACTCAAGTCGCTTCGAGTTAGAAAATAGTTCCTGTACTACTTCGGGGCGACTTGGCGTCTGAACTCTCCTCCCCAAGTGTCAGACTGGGCCTCCCCCTACCCGCTCCTAAAACCTTCCATTCAGCAGTGGACAGCTAAGCCATCTGTGTGTAATTATCAGTGCAAACTGTGTACTGCTCCGGGGGAATCTGGGCTGGATTGGCTGGGGGGGATTATTTCTGATGACTCCTGTTGTGCAGATCTCTGGCTCCTCCCACCCCTTCCTCTGCTGATAGGATGACATCATTGGTGGGGCAGGGGATCGATGGGAGGAGACAGGCATGGCCGCTGGTGGTGAGAAATGACCATGGCCTGTGGTAATGCTTTCCGGACCGCAGTCACCACTTGCCTCCCAATGTGTGGCCTGGTCATTAACAGGCATCGGACTGCGGCCCAGAGGTTGAGCCCGGCAGGCTCCACCCCACCGGATAAATGCCCGGTCTGCCCTATGGCCAGTCCGGGCCTGCTTGGGAGGAGTAGCAGAACATGTTTTGGGATGTAATTGTATGTATGTCTATGCTGTGTGTAAGATATAACTTGTTAAAATGACATTTTTGTGAAAAAAAAATTGATATATTCATTTTTTTTTTATTTATTTTTTTTAAATACAACCTCAAAAAGCTCACAATGCTTCTTACTAAATACCTTGAACTTCCTACTTTCCAAAAACTGATCATTTTGAGGGTATTTGTACTTTTCTGCCATTTCAGTGCCTCACAAAATTAGATAGGCAGTCAGTACATCAGGGCTTATCAATTTTGTAGTATGTAAACTCTTTAACTTTCACACAGACTCAATTATAAACACTGATTTGGGTTTTTTTCTCACCAAAAAAAATGTAGAATACATTTTGGCCTAAATGTATGAGGAAAGATTTTTTATTTGCAAAGTTTTATAATATAAACTAATAAAAATGATCTTTTCAACACTTTGTCTTTTTTATAGTAAAAAGTAAAAACCCAGTGGTGATTAAATACCACCAAAAGAAAGCTTTCTCTGTCTGAAAAAAAAAAAGAAATAAAATGAATTTGGGTACAGTGTTAAATGACTGAGTAATTGACACTCAAAGTGTGACAGGGCTTAAAACTGAACAATGGCTTGGACTGTAAGGAGGTGTAACAGTCCGGTTTTCAAGTATTTAAGATGAACCCTTTTGCTGACAGGGCTGTTCGCCATATAGAACCACTTACAGCTGGCTAGGTCAGTACGCGGTATTGGACCTGGCATCCCTTCTGTTGCTATAAGCTGTGGGTCTGGGTGCATGTCCTTGAACTTGTACTTTCTGCATACACTCCATGTGAGCAAGGCCTTAGTATAAATTGAGCAGGAATTTAGTAACTTATGCTGTGTTTGTGTCCACTAATAATGATTTTACTGTATTTTAGTAAAAAAAAAAAAAAAAATAGTGATTTGATAAATATTTGTGCAACTATGATGGGGCCAAAAAAATCAGTAGCACATTTTCTTTATTATATAGGCCATGTGATTTCAGAAAATGTATAGTTGGGAGGACCATTTACAAACCATGGAAGCTGTAAGGACCCTTTCACCGGGGTGGACTGGTTAGATCCACCTGTCAGTTTTTTCCTGACCCTATTGGACCCTCTATTATCTTCTATGGAGTGGTGGATGTAAACAGACATGTGTCTGTTTACACCCTTCAACATCCAATCTGAACTGCTGAAAACAGACAGATGAGGATTCGTTCCACATCTGTCTAGCAGATCGGATGGCAGTCAGGTGTAAACAGACAGGCAGTCCGTTTATATCTGACCACCCATAGAGGAAACCAAGCTGTGTCTGTGTCCGCTCTGCATAAGCGGTGCCTGCCATCCGCCTGCACATCGTCGATCAGCAGACAGATTCCCTGCTAAGCAGGCAGACTCTTGGCAGGGTCTGCCCCATGTGGAAGTGGCCTAAGTGAAAAATGATAACCTTAGAAATATTTGTTATTTATTAACTCAGGACAGTTTCAGCTTTTATATTTAGTAGGTATTTAGCTGGAATTGTATACGTTTTGCCATGTATATGTCCACTAATAATGATTTTAGTGTACTTTTAGTGAACATATTGTTTTGATAAACACTTACAAATATCACAAGGCCTACAAAATCAGTAGCCCCTTATTACTCCACTGGTCGTAAGCTTTGAATAAATGTATGTTTTGGAAGTGTCTTTTATAAACTCTGAAAGCTATAAGTTTAAAATAAAAAGCAATGTAAAAATTTACCAAAATGGTCTGGAGTTTCAAAGTGGATTATGGGGCCTGGCAGCGACAGGGTTAAAGGTTAAGTTCACCTTTATGAAAATGTTACATGTTACATCCATATTTAGGGTGTAACATTTTTTTTTAGGTACCCCCACACCCTCACCCTTTAGCCCCCCCCCCCCAATGAAAGCATGCAGGGGTTCCTCTCCCTCCGAGCTGCTGTCACATCTAAATTGCATTATTCATTCAGGGAGATCTGTAAATTAATAAACTACAAGCCCCATCTTCAACCACAGTAGTCAGGCTGTCATTGTCACTTCTTACAGGTTTCTAACTGAAAGCCCATACAGAGGTACAGACAAAAGTGCTAGAGGAAGTCTCTGCAGGAGTGTGCAGGAGAAGTTAATGCACAAAAAAGCCCACAAACAGTTTGCTGTGGACAAGCAGACTAAGGACATGGATTACTGGAACCATGTCCTGTGGTCTGATGAGACCAAGATAAACATATTTGGTTCAAATGGTGTCAAGCATGTGTGGTGGCAAACAGGTGAGGAGTACAAAGACAAGTGTGTCTTGCCTGCAGTCATGCATGGTGGTGGGAGTGTCATGGTCTGGGGCTGCATGAGTGCTGCCGGCACTAGGGAGCTACAGTTCATTGAGGGAACCATAAATGCAAACATGTACTGTGACATACTGAAGCAGAGCATGATCTCCTCCCTTCAGGGACTGGGCCGCAGGGCAGTATTCCAACACGATAACGACCGCAAACCCACCTCCAATACGACCACTGCCTTGCTAAAGAAGCTGAGGGTAAAGGTGATGGACTGGCCAAGCATGTCTCCAGACCTAAACCCTATTGAGCATCTGTGGGGCATCCTCGAACAGAAGGTGGAGGAGCGCAAGGTCTCTAACATCCACCAGCTGTTATGGAGGAGTGGAGGAGGACTCCTGTGGCAACCTGTGAAGCTCTGGTGAACTCCATGCCCAAGAGGGTTAAGGCAGTGCTCGAAAATAATGATGGCCACACAAAATGTTGACACTTTGGGCCCAATTTGGACATTTTCAATTAGGGGTGTACTCCCTTTTGTTGCTAGTAGTGTTGAGCGAACACGGACTGTATTATTCGTGTTCGTACCGAATAATTGGATTTTTTGTACCCGAACACGGACACGGACACTTTACTGTATGTTCGGGTAAAAATCCGTGTTCGGTCGTTTTATTTCCGGGTTTTGCATGCTTTGGCGCTCTTTTCATGGCGGGCTTTCAACAGCCAATCAACAATCGTTTAACTGGTGTGCCTTAAGCCATCCCAGCCATGCCTGCAAATGTCTTAGTAGCTGTGATTGGCCGTCTGAAGCATGTGACCAAGTCTTTATAAGTTCGAGGCAGCCGCAGCGGCGTCATTATGCTGCTTATATCAGGGACAGAGCACACATCAACGTGCTGGCTGCTGATTAGGGAAAGATAGGCAGGAAAAAACCATTTGTGTCCGGATAGAATTGAGGGACAGGTCGGAGTGTTTAGGCAGGGCGAGTTGTAGGCATTTTAGGGATAGAGTCTGCTGAATTATAGGGTCAGTGTCTTCTACAAACTACAATCGATATTGCTGTGTGGGGGGTGGGGTGAATCTGCACTCAATCCTGATCTACGATCTCTTCTCAATCCTGTTAGGGACAGAGTCTGCTGAATTTTAGGGAAACTGTGTTCTACAAACTACAATCGATATTGCTGTGTGGTGTGGGATTGGAGATAGGCAGGTGTCAGTGATCCACATCCATTTTTCTGTGTGTGAGCTGCAGTGAACACAATCTTTTTGGGCTGCAGTGAACACAATCTTTTTGGGCTGCAGTGAACACAATCTTTTTGGGCTGCAGTGAACACAATCTTTTTGGGCTGCAGTGAACACAATCTTTTTGGGGTGCAGTGAACAAAATCTTTTTGGGGTGCAGTGAACACAATCCTTTTTGGTGTGCAGTGAACACAATCTTTGTGGGGTGCAGTGAACAAAATCCTTTGTGGGGTGCAGTGAACACAATCTTTTTGGGGTGCAGTGAACAAAATCCTTTTTGGGGTGCAGTGAACAACATCCTTTTTGGGGTGCAGTGAACACAATCTTTTTGGGGTGCAGTGAACAAAATCCTTTGTGGGGTGCAGTGAACACAATCTTTTTGGGGTGCAGTGAACACAATCTTTTTGGGGTGGAGTGAACAACATCCTTTTTGGGGTGCAGTGAACAAAATCCTTTTTGGGGTGCAGTGAACAAAATCATTTTTGGGGTGCAGTGAACACAATCTTTTTGGGGTGCAGTGAACACAATCTTTGTGGGGTGCAGTGAACACAATCTTTTTGGGGTGGAGTGAACAACATCCTTTTTGGGGTGCAGTGAACAACATCCTTTTTGGGGTGCAGTGAACACAATCTTTTTGGGGTGCAGTGAACACAATCTTTGTGGGGTACAGTGAACAGAATCTTTGTGGGGTGCAGTGAACACAATCTTTGGGGGGTACAGTGAACACAATCTTTTTGGGGTGCAGTGAACACAATCTTTGTGGGGTGCAGTGAACACAATCTTTTTGGGGTGGAGTGAACAAAATCATTTTTGGGGTGCAGTGAACAACATCCTTTTTGGGGTGCAGTGATCAAAATCATTTTTGGGGTGCAGTGAACACAATCTTTTTGGGGTGCAGTGAACAAAATCCTTTGTGGGGTGCAGTGAACAGAATCTTTGTGGGGTGCAGTGAACACAATCTTTGGGGGGGTACAGTGAACACAATCTTTTTGGGGTGCAGTGAACACAATCTTTGTGGGGTACAGTGAACAGAATCTTTGTGGGGTGCAGTGAACACAATCTTTGGGGGGTACAGTGAACACAATCTTTTTGGGGTGCAGTGAACACAATCTTTGGGGGGTACAGTGAACACAATCTTTTTGGGGTGCAGTGAACACAATCTTTGTGGGGTGCAGTGAACACAATCTTTGGGGGGGGTACAGTGAACACAATCTTTTTGGGGTGCAGTGAACAACATCCTTTTAGGGTGCAGTGAACACAATCTTTGTGGGGTGCAGTGAACAACATCCTTTTAGGGTGCAGTGAACACAATCTTTGTGGGGTACAGTGAACAGAATCTTTGTGGGGTGCAGTGAACACAATCTTTGGGGGGTACAGTGAACACAATCTTTGTGAGGTGCAGTGAACACAATCTTTGTGGGGTGCAGTGAACACAATCATTGTGGGGTGCAGTGAACTCAATCTTTGTGGGGTACAGTGAACACAATCTCATACTTCTGAAGATTTGAGGGTGCTGCCTGTTCCATACTCCCCCTACTCCTCATCTAGCCTTTTAGGGGTACAAACAATAGTAATTGGGGCCTAGTGTGGTTGTGTACGTGTGATATACATACACTTTTTTTGGATCATATTTTCTATTCCGCTATTTAATCAAAAACCTTTGGGGATCAGTTAAATTGGGGGATAGTCTGTGTTGGTACGTGTGAGAGAGATCCACCTTTCCAAGTTGTTGGGGTTCATCTCATACTTCTGAAGGTTTGAGGGTGCTGCCTGTTCCATACTCCCCCTACTCCTAGCCTTTTAGGGGTACAAACAATAGTAATTGGGGCCTAGTGTGGTTGTGTACGTGTGATATACATACACTTTTTTTGGATCATATTTTCTATTCCGCTATTTAATCAAAAACCTTTGGGGATCAGTTAAATTGGGGGATAGTCTGTGTTGGTACGTGTGAGAGAGATCCACCTTTCCAAGTTGTTGGGGTTCATCTCATACTTCTGAAGGTTTGAGGGTGCTGCCTGTTCCATACCCCCCCTACTCCTCATCTAGCCTTTTAGGGGTACAAACAATAGTAATTGGGGCCCAGTGTGGTTGTGTACGTGTGATATACATACACTTTTTTTGGATCATATTTTCTATTCCGCTATTTAATCAAAAACCTTTGGGGATCAGTTAAATTGGGGGATAGTCTGTGTTGGTACGTGTGAGAGAGATCCACCTTTCCAAGTTGTTGGGGTTCATCTCATACTTCTGAAGGTTTGAGGGTGCTGCCTGTTCCATACCCCCCCTACTCCTCATCTAGCCTTTTAGGGGTACAAACAATAGTAATTGGGGCCTAGTGTGGTTGTGTACGTGTGATATACATACACTTTTTTTGGATCATATTTTCTATTCCGCTATTTAATCAAAAACCTTTGGGGATCAGTTAAATTGGGGGATAGTCTGTGTTGGTACGTGTGAGAGAGATCCACCTTTCCAAGTTGTTGGGGTTCATCTCATACTTCTGAAGGTTTGAGGGTGCTGCCTGTTCCATACTCCCCCTACTCCTCATCTAGCCTTTTAGGGGTACAAACAATAGTAATTGGGGCCTAGTGTGGTTGTGTACGTGTGATATACATACACTTTTTTTGGATCATATTTTCTATTCCGCTATTTAATCAAAAACCTTTGGCGATCAGTTAAATTGGGGGATAGTCTGTGTTGGTACGTGTGAGAGAGATCCACCTTTCCAAGTTGTTGGGGTTCATCTCATACTTCTGAAGGTTTGAGGGTGCTGCCTGTTCCATACCCCCCCTACTCCTCATCTAGCCTTTTAGGGGTACAAACAATAGTAATTGGGGCCTAGTGTGGTTGTGTACGTGTGATATACATACACTTTTTTTGGATCATATTTTCTATTCCGCTATTTAATCAAAAACCTTTGGGGATCAGTTAAATTGGGGGATAGTCTGTGTTGGTACGTGTGAGAGAGATCCACCTTTCCAAGTTGTTGGGGTTCATCTCATACTTCTGAAGGTTTGAGGGTGCTGCCTGTTCCATACTCCCCCTACTCCTCATCTAGCCTTTTAGGGGTACAAACAATAGTAATTGGGGCCTAGTGTGGTTGTGTACGTGTGATATACATACACTTTTTTTGGATCATATTTTCTATTCCGCTATTTAATCAAAAACCTTTGGGGATCAGTTAAATTGGGGGATAGTCTGTGTTGGTACGTGTGAGAGAGATCCACCTTTCCAAGTTGTTGGGGTTCATCTCATACTTCTGAAGGTTTGAGGGTGCTGCCTGTTCCATACTCCCCCTACTCCTAGCCTTTTAGGGGTACAAACAATAGTAATTGGGGCCTAGTGTGGTTGTGTACGTGTGATATACATACACTTTTTTTGGATCATATTTTCTATTCCGCTATTTAATCAAAAACCTTTGGGGATCAGTTAAATTGGGGGATAGTCTGTGTTGGTACGTGTGAGAGAGATCCACCTTTCCAAGTTGTTGGGGTTCATCTCATACTTCTGAAGGTTTGAGGGTGCTGCCTGTTCCATACCCCCCCTACTCCTCATCTAGCCTTTTAGGGGTACAAACAATAGTAATTGGGGCCTAGTGTGGTTGTGTACGTGTGATATACATACACTTTTTTTGGATCATATTTTCTATTCCGCTATTTAATCAAAAACCTTTGGGGATCAGTTAAATTGGGGGATAGTCTGTGTTGGTACGTGTGAGAGAGATCCACCTTTCCAAGTTGTTGGGGTTCATCTCATACTTCTGAAGGTTTGAGGGTGCTGCCTGTTCCATACCCCCCCTACTCCTCATCTAGCCTTTTAGGGGTACAAACAATAGTAATTGGGGCCTAGTGTGGTTGTGTACGTGTGATATACATACACTTTTTTTGGATCATATTTTCTATTCCGCTATTTAATCAAAAACCTTTGGGGATCAGTTAAATTGGGGGATAGTCTGTGTTGGTACGTGTGAGAGAGATCCACCTTTCCAAGTTTTTGGGGTTCATCTCATACTTCTGAAGATTTGAGGGTGCTGCATGTTCCATACTCCTCTTCCTCATCCTCCCTTTAGGGTAGGAAAAAATTTAATCGGGCCTAGTCTGTGTTTGTACGTGTGAGATACACAGTTTTTTATCCTATTCCGCTATTCAATACACACCCTTTTGGTGTAAAAAACATTAAATTGCGGCATAGTTTGCATATTTGACATTTGCATATATTGTGCCTTGTTGCGCTGTTTTGGGTACTCCACCAACATGGCCAGTGGCAATGACGCCATTCTCAGCTTAACTATCCCACTTCTATGCCTCCTTGAAAAAACAATTTGGGCGATGATGGAAGAGGATGTGGCACAGGATGAGGAGGAGGAGGAGGAGGATGAAGAGGTAACATTTCAAAGGCTTTCAGGGCAGTCATTCGCAAGGGGCTCCGAGGGTGGGTTCCTGCACACACAAACGCCAGGGACACAATTGTCCAGCAGGGGCACAGTTCTGGAGGATGAGGAGGATGAGGAGGAGGAGGAGATGGAGGAGGAGATGGAACCATGTTCACAGCAGGGTGGCACCCAGGCCAGCTCATGGCCATCACTGGTGCGTGGCTGGGGGGATACAGAGGACACGGACGATACACCTCCCACAGAGGACAGCCTTTCGTCGCCTCTGGGCAGCCCGGCACACATGAGCGATTACATGCTGCAGTGTCTCCACAACGACCGCCGAGTTGCCCACATTCTAACTTGTGCTGATTACTGGGTGGCCACGCTGCTGGATCCCCGTTACAAGGACAACGTACCGTCCTTAATTCACTCACTGGAGCGCGATCGCAAGATGCGCGAGTACAAGCGCACGCTGGTAGACGCCATGCTGCTGGCATTCCCATCTGACAGCGGGGCCACAGTGGAAGCACAAGGCAGAGGAGGAGGAGGAGGAGGTCGCCAACGCAACCAGGGCACCGCCAGCACCTCAGAAGGCAGGGTTAGCATGGCCGAAATGTGGAAAAGCTTTGTCAGCACGCCACAACAAACAGCAGCACCAGCAGCTCAGATGGAACGTCTTAGCAGGAGGCAGCATTTTACCAACATGGTGGAGCAGTATGTGTGCACACGCCTACATGTAGTGAATGACGGGTCTGCCCCCTTCAACTTCTGGGTCTCCAAATTGGGCACATGGCCTGAGCTTGCCCTTTACGCCTTGGAGGTGCTGGCGTGCCCTGCAGCCAGTGTATTATCTGAACGGGTATTTAGCACGGCTGGGGGCGTTATAACAGACAAGCGCAGCCGCCTGTCCAGAGACAATGTGGACAAGCTCACGTTCATTAAAATGAACCAGGCATGGATCCCACGGGACTTTTCCGTACCTTATGCAGAATAGCAATGGATACCGACCTTACCCACCCATTGTTCCATTTTTGCTCTTTCTCACTCTTTTGGGGTGTACCCTCATTTAAAATTTTTGAAAAGAAGCAGTGTTGGCTACCTCGTCCTCCTCCTCAGGGCCAGATTAATGTAGGGGCTATTGGAGCTGCAGCTCCAGGCCCCTACCTTTTATATAGGCCCCGGGTTGGCCATATTCACTGTTACCGCTCTTCTGTCACTTGTAAACACAGAAGTCTGGCTTCTATGCTCGCTTCCCCAGGCAGCACCCTCAGAACCTCCCCACACAGCGTGAAGGCCGGACAAGGAGGGACAGTTGGCGATGCATGGATGTGTTTATGGGCTTCAGAGACAGCATCCCATGTTGAATTAGGCATGCATGGCTGCACCCTTCCTCCTCTGGGTGCATGGCAAGGCACGGCCCTTAAGGCCCTTCAAAATCCTCAGCACCAAGCCCATGATGCTGTTAATCCGGCCCTGGTCCTCCTCCACCGCCGCTTCCACCTACACCGCCCATAGGTGTGCGCAGCCTATTGCATTAAGGTGTGCACCCCAAAGTTGAAATACACATGCATGTGTTTGCCAGCAGGGAGAGTAATGTATCGGGGCCATGTACCTGTAGGCAAGGAGAAATAGAGCAGAGCAGGTCCCAGGGAGATCTTTCCCATCTCCTCACTGGCAATGCTATGTGCCCTAGGTGATTAGGGTGTGCCCAGGCACACCCAGCACACCCTGTGCGCACGCCTATGTCACCGCCACATCCACCACCACCTCAACCTCCCTCCTACTCCATATGGGCCTCGTCCTTCAGAGATGAAGAAGAACATTGTTTTATTTTTCTGTTTTTTTTTGTTGTTTTAAGTTATTTCCCTATCCACATTTGTTTGCAGAGCACTTGCCATGCTCTTAATTACGTTTTGCTGCCATTTGCAGCACTCTAGCCCTTTCCTTTGGTGTTTTAGAGCCATTTTAGTGCCTTAAAGTTCGGGTCCCCATTGACTTCAATGGGGTTCGGTGTCCGGGAAAAGTTCGGTAAAAGTCCGGGACACGGACCCGGACTTTTTTTTAAAGTTCGGCCGAACCCGTCGAACACGGACATCTAGGTGTCCGCTCAACCCTAGTTGCTAGTGGTTTAGACATTAATGGCTGTGTGTTAACTTGTTTTGAGGGGACAGCAAATTTACACTGTTATACAAGCTGTACACTACTACTTTTCATCGTAGATAAGTGTAATTTCTTCAGTGTTGTCACAAGAAAAGATATACAGTAATAAAATATTTACAAAAATGTGAGGGGTGTACTCACTTTTGTGAGATAATTTTTATGACGTCTTGTGGTGCCATTACGCATCTGAAAGAGACTTCACCTACTATTCTGCTAGACATAACTCATATTTTCGAATAGATTTGTTTCTTGTTGACAAGTGGCTCCTCCAAAAAATGTCCTCCTCCAAAATCAAGGATATAGCATAGTCAGACCATGCGGCTATCACTATAACGATATCAGAGGACAACACTTGCCCCCCTATTCCATATGGAGATGCAATATAAAACTACTTAGGGATCCCCAAATGCACCAGATGATTTCACAACACCTTAAAAGTTATTTTGAGATCAACAATAACCCAGATATAGATGTGTTTACTCTATGGAATGGCCTATATCCAGGGTATACTAATCCAGCTTGGTTCACAGGCCAAAAAAACTAGAACCAGAAAAATCCAACAACTAACTAACGAAATACGCTCCCTTGACTCTCAAAACAAATCCCACCCTACCCCTGCCCTTGCCTCTAAATTGTCTAAACTGAGATTGGACCTAAGAGACCTTGTACTAGAAGACCATGACCTCCTCCTAAGAAATCTTAGACTATGCTACTACTCCTATCACAACAAAGCTGGAAAATTTCTAGCTGCCCGCATTAAAGCACAACGTATCAAAACAAAAATACCCTCTCTATTCCACCCCTTCTCCAATCAGAAACTTCTAAACCCACAACATATCACTGACACATTAGCAGATTACTACAGTTCACTCTACAACCTGAAGGATGACTCCCTAACAACACAACCTTTCCCATCGGCAATCACATCCTTTTTAGAATGCCTCAAACTCCCTTCCCTAACCATCCCTGAACCTAACAACCTCAATAAGCCTTTTTCAGCTCCAGAAATTTGTAAAGCTATACATTTCCTCCCCAATGGGAAATCCCCAGGTCCAGATGGCTTCTCTAATGACTATTATCATACATTTAGTGACATACTTTCACCCCATTTGTCCCCCCTTTTAAACGCAGCAGCAGATAAAGTAGTGAGTAGTGACTATTCCTAAGCCAGGTAAAGAGTTCAATGTCCCCTCAAATTTCAGACCCATCTCCTTATTAAATACAGATGGTAAATTATATGCTAAAATACTGTCACAAAGATTGAAAGACCGAATCCCCTGACTAATACAAAAAGACCAAATGGGTTTTGTTCTAGGTAGATAGACTTCAGATGCCACCAGACGTATCCTGAATGTGGTACACCAGGCAACTACACAACAAACGCCTTCCCTGCTTCTATCAATTGATGCAGAGAAGGCGTTCGATCAAATACACTGGGGCTACATGAAACAAGTTCTAACCAAATTTAGCTTCCAGGACCAGATCTTTTCTGCGATATTGGCATTATACTCCAAGCCTTCCGCCCAAGTGTATACGACTGGCCTTCTGTCAAAAGTGTTCTGCAATAACCAATGGCACTAGACAAGGGCTGTCCCCTGTCACCCACTATATTTAATCTAATAATGGAGTCATTAGCGGAGTGTCTCCGTATGCATCCAAAGATTTTTGGATTCAGATTTAAAGATTGACCTCACTTAATTAACCTATTTGCATACAACATTATTCTAATGACGACTGACCCTTCAGTGTCTCTCCCACAAGCACACAAAGTTTTTAATGAATTTACACATGTATCCTACTAAAAAGTTAATTGTACCAAGTTGTTAATTCTAAATTTAGGAATTCCCCAAGATTAGCTAATTAACTTAAATCTTCTCTCCCATACACATGGGTAGATGAAAGTATACCTTACTTAGGGATAACAATCACTGCTGATGAATCCAAACTGATGGAAATTAATTATAAGCCTCTCATAATAAAGATAGAAAAATAATTCCACCACATATCTAGAACTGAACTATTATGGGTAGGTAGACTGGCTGTCTATAAAATGTAAATCTTACCGCAAATTCTTTATCTTTTTAGATCTCTACATATCCCGCCCTTAAACAGTACTTGAAAACCCTCATACATCTCTTAAAACAGTTCATTTGGCAAGGGAAGAGAGCTAGATGTTCTCACATATATTTAATTAAGCACAAGTCAGTAGGAGGTTCAACGCCTCTGATGCACCCCTATGAGTCGAGATTGAAAAAGACATGAACGAGATAGAAGACCTTAGTGTACTGCTATATGTAGACGCCTGGAGCCCAATAAACTTGAAATCTCTCCCCCTAACTACAAGAGCCTCTATCCTGGCCCAGAGAACACTGCTGAGTTGCCACAAAGAAGAGAAGGATTACCACACTTGTTAATCCCCTGTTTCGATACTACCCAGATTAGTCCCATATCTTCCCCCCTTTCAATGGGACCACTTTGATATCTGCTGGATAGATGACTTCTATATTTAAAATCTACCTGGTCCCCCCTCTTGCTAAATAAGTACAACTTACATCAGCATATCTGTTTCCCCCTCCTTAGGATCCACCACTTACTGCAGACCCCCCCCCCCCATAGTAAAACTCCATCTTAAACTCTGGAAAATTCTCTCCAATCCCATAAAAGCCTTAAAAGGCATAACAATATTCTATAATGCACTACACAACAAACAAAAATTTGAAAAAAAAATCCCCATTTCTTTAATGTGAAACTGAACTCCAGACCTCCTTTCTCAGTGGCTGAAAACTCTTAAACTGAATCAGTCTGTTACTCATTGTACCAATCACTGGGAATTGGCCCTTAAGATAAATACGAAATGGTACCTAACTCCCTACAGATTATTGAAAATGTCCGATAACTCTTCTGCACTTTGCTGGAGAGGGTGTGGCTCAATAGGTACATTATTACATATTCTTTGGTCTTGCAATAATATACACAGTTTCTGGCGGAAAATCTTTCAAATCATTTCCTCTGTCATAGGAGTTATCATCCCCCCAAATGAGGCAATAGCTGCTCTAGGCCTGGGGATTGATCATATACCTACACAATATCAAAAAACTCTCTATACACATACTTTTAGCCGTGAAGCTCACAATTAAAGACAATGGAAACTAAATCTAGCACCTAACCCATCGGAAACTGTTTACATTATACATAAAAATGACTTGCAAGAAAGAGCACTAGCATTACAAACAGACTCTCTTAAATCTTTTGAACGAGTCTGGAAACCATGGCTTGGATGGCATAATAGGTCACCTCATTAATAATATCCACACCTGAGAAATAACTGATATATTCACTGAGTGATGAGATTGCCTCCCAACTGTTACCTGATCAATAGCACCCGCTATTGATCTGTTACCTGATGCCACTTGATAAAAAAAAAAAACTAAATAAAAAATTGAATTAAAAAAAAAAAAAATCCTGTGGAGATACTGCAACTAATAACTTTGTATATGCAGGTACGTAGCTTGGTATACCATAGAAGGAATGAATATGCATCTGGATTGGGTTTATAATGTGCATTGCATCAATTTCTGTTGTGTCTTTGTAGAATCTGAAGCTCTAAAAAAAGCCTCTCATCTGCCTTCTCATTCTCATACATTAATTAAAGAGGCCGAAAAGATTTGTAGGGTAAATGTACCACAATGTAAAAATATCTGCCCCTCCCCAGACATGGGATAGGGCTTGCAATTAGCTCTGTTGTAAATAAAATATTGTAAAGTAGATGTCACAGTGGTTCTGCTACACATCACTGCATACATTCTTAGAATTATAACATCTCTGCTTTATGACAGTCTCTCAGGAATGAATAAAATAGGAATAATGGAATGTTTGTTTGTTTATTTTCTGTCAGTTTAGTTGTTTTTTGTAAACTAGTTGTACATGTGCGTTGAATCTTCTTTCAATGGTGCAAAAATTTGTTCTATTTGAGGCCAACATATGTGATTTTTATTTTCAAAAAGCATGACCTCCTAATTCCTGGAATTTGGAAAAAAATGTCATAGGTAGTAAGAAATACAGAAGAGTATGATGCAGACGGAGGTCTCTGGACCAGAATAACCAGGACTTGTACCCAAAATCTCTTCCTCGATACCTTGCTTGTTGCTGAGTTGTAACCACCATCTGTTTTCCTGCTTTAACCACTTAAGCCCCGGAGGATTTGGCTGCACAAAGACCAGGCCCTATTTTGCGATTCTGCACTGCGTGACTTTAACGGACAATTGCGCGGTCATGCGACGCTGTACCCAAATTAAATTGACGTCCCTCTTTTCCCACAAACAGAGCTTTCTTTTGGTGGTATTTGATCACCTGTGCGATTTTTATTTTTTGCGCTATAAACAAAATAATAGCGACAATTCTGAAAAAAACAATATTTTTCACATTCTGCTATATAACATTCCCAAAAAAAAATTGTAAAAATCAAAATTTTTTAACATTTTAGGCCAATTTGTTTTTTTGCTGCATATTTTTGTTAAAAAATGGCAATAAGCGTTTTTGGATTGGTTTGCGCAAAAGTTATTGCGTTTACTAACTACGGGAAAGATTTATGTAATTTGTATTGCTTTTATTTAACTAGTAATGGTGGCGATCTGTGATTTTTTTTGCGGGACTGCGACATTGCGGCGGACAGATCGGACCCCTGACTGACATTTTTGACACTTTGGGAGTACCAGTGACATTACAACAGTAATTAGTGATATAAATATGCACTGTTACTGTAAAAATGACACTGGCAGAGACGGGGTTAACTTTATTCGTGATCAGTGGGTTACATGTATACCTAGGGGCATGATTCTAACTGTGGGGGGGGCGTGGCTTGTGATGTAACCACAGAGACATAGGATCCTACATAGCAGGATCGTATAGTCTCTGCACTTAAATCAGGGAGAATGACAGACGGCTGTGTTTACATCAGCCGTCTGCCTTTCTCCCTCTCCTGCGGGAGATCGCGAGTGACCGGCGGACATCGGAGCTGCTGGTCACACGCACGGGGATCACTGTGAACGAGCGGGGGTGGGAGCGCCCCTCCGGGGGCGCGCGCTTGCCCTCTACAGGCTCCTGGGCGAGCCATGTAGCCCTACGTCGGTTTGCCCAGGAGTGGCTGACCACCACAGTAAATAGTCGTGCGGCGGTCGGCAAGTGGTTAAGTATCTTAACCTAAAAATAAGCATACAATATATTGCAGCTTTTGATATCTTAAATGTCATAGCTGCATTTTTGTTCTTATTTTTTGCTGGAATAAAGAATTGTATTTTGTGCAACAACTACTGTACATCAGTATTTAGTAGAGATATATTCTTTATCCGGTAGATAGCAGTGTTTATAAGTTTGTAGCTATGGCATGCTCTATGCCTTTTCCCTGAATAAAGTTCCTGTTTTCTGTCTGCACTGTTTTGTAGGGCTATATAGAGTATTTTTAACAGGTTAGAGGCCCAGGCATAGCCCAGAGAAAAGAATAAAGTTCCTGTTTTTCTGTCTGCACAGTTTGTTTTGTAGGGCTATATAGAGTAGTTTTAACAGGTTAGAGGCCCAGGCTTAGCCAAGAGAAAAGCTGAGAACCCAGTCATAGTTCAGTCATGTCCAGCTACAGCAAATAAGTGAAAGATACAGCAACAGAAAGAAGACTGCAAGAATAAAACAAAAGGAAATTGGGACTTTATATGAATCGTGTGGCTGCAATCAGAGAAAATATATCAATAAATATATCAATGAGCTTACATAGGTATTGCATATATGTACATGGAATTCATAACACAGCATAAACATATAATATCACATTTAATTTATAAATATACATGTTACATCACAACATAATGACATTGATACATCATTATTGGTTGATAACATTTAATAAATGCATATAAGTCAGCCCATTACAACATAGCGTGATACGATTGCACATAATGATGTCAAAGATGTCCTATTAGATATTCTGGACTAGCACCAGAAAATACGATAAAGAAAATTAATAAATTTAGGGTTAAAATGTGTTGCAATACATAAAAAGATAGTAGGCACATGATAATCATAACGTGGCATCCAAAACAGCTCTACGTGTTTCATGGTGGTAACCAATCACCAGGAGCAGATGCAGAATGTATAAATATGTGCATGTCTATAATAAGATAAATAATTGCTAGTATAGTATAACAAAAGGCCAGGGGGGGGGGAAGGGAAGGGGAAGGGGATATACCTGTTGGCACTTGCAAAGTAGCTGAGGTTGCAAAAATGAGGTAGATTAAAGGTGCATAGGGAATATCACCCATCTCCAGGAGCTGTGGCAAAGGGATCGCGGTGGAAGGTCAACACAACCACCACTGGATAAACATCTGGAAATTGTGGGGTACACCCTAATAAATCAGCAAAGAAACAAATATCTCAAATGTGCTGCTGTAAAGTAAATTAAAAGTGTATAAGCAAGGTATAGACGCAGTGTCCTATATGATTCAATTAAAGATGATACCCAAAGAGATAGTCCCAATAGAGTGACTATAAGTGACATAATATAAAAAAAGTTAAAAAATAGAAAATGAAGACTATAAGTCTATAGGTGGAAGAAAAATAAACGATAAAAAAGAACTAAACAACCGTGAACACAAATGAACGTTTAAAAAAGTGTGATACCTTAAAAGATAGGCGCCCAGCTCCTAATCAAAAAATGGTGCTTGGTCTCCTCAGAACAAGGTGCTAAAAGTGTGAGTGTATTACCCATAATGATTCTTGTAGTGACCCCCATCCAACGAACCTCCCCAATGTCACGCGGGCATCTGTAAAAGGGGAGGGGAAAGGACGCCCGTACCAACGGTATGGGCGCCAAAACCAATGAAGACTGCAAGAAAATAAAAGAAAATGTTCAGTAACACAGCTGCAACAAAGCTTTAATTTGCAAATCTGACAAGCCAGAACTACCAGTCTTTGATTTTCAAAATTAAAATGCTGCTAATAAGAGAAGGTACGTGGAAATGTATAAATTAAATCAGGCCAGAACATCCTTCAGATGAGTGGATAGAGAAAGACCAAAAAACTCAGAGCACAATATCTGTTAGCATTGAAGATGAACAAATCATTCATATACTTGTAAGTGTGAAACTGCTAAAGAATGTGGGAAAGATTTCAAAAGGTGCATGAAAAAGCTAATCTCAGCAATAAACTGTATTTGATTAGAAAGCTATACCAAACCAAGCTGAAGAAAGGCCAGGATATGCAAAAGTACATAAGGCACACTCTGGAAATGGTTGAACGCCTGAGAGGTATAGGATAAGAAATAAAATATTTGTATATTGCAGCATTATTACTCAGTGGCCTAACAGAAAGCTTTGAAACACTTGTCACAGCACATGATGCACATCCAGATGATGAACTAACATTGGAATATGTTAAGGACAAGCTTGTGGATGAATACAAGTATAAAACAGAAAGCATTAATAGTGATGGTGCTTCTGTCATAGAGCCTGCTTTAAAGACGAAAAATAAGAATAAAAACAGTAGCATGCAAGAAGAAAAACATGATTGTTTTGTGTGCAAGAAACAAGGTCATTTAAAAGCAGATTGCAGAATCTGGAAAGCTAGAATGCAAAAACAAACTTAACAACAAAAGGCCAAAAGTGTAAATGAAGAAACTGATTTTACTTTAGATAATAAATATGTTTTTCAATCCAAAAGCTGTATTTCATCTTTGCAGGCATGGTGTGTTGATTTAGGAGCTACGAGTCACATGACAAATGACAGCAATTTCTTTATTCACCCTGAGTCCAGTGTAAAACAGAAATAAAATCACCACCAATAATGTAAAAAAAAATGGAATCAGAAGGAACAGGAGACAGTTTTCTTTACTGTCCTACAGTATATCCCAAAGTGTCACCAGAAAGATACCTCTGAAAAACGTTCTCTATGTCCTTGCTCTAATCAAAACAAATCTTTTGTCACTGAAGAAGCTCACAAAATGTGGCAATGTAGTGACCTTGCAAGATGACAGTTGTGCCATCACAAAAGGGTATAACTTACTTTCAAAGGCTAAAATTACTGGTGAACTGTATCAGCTGAACTGCAATGAGGTGGTTAATACTGCCAAGTAGAAAAAAACATTCAAACTGCGTTCACACATGGCACAGGTGACTTGGGCACAGAAGTCCCAAAATAATGGACAAATTACCTGAGAATTACAATGCAAGTGGAATAAAAATTAGTTCATGTGATCAAACAATGAATAATACCAGCTGTATAAAAAGGAAAAATGACAAGAAAATCCTTTCCAAAGCAGAGTAACAGCAGAGCTAAGAAACCTCTGGACTTAATTAATTCAGATCTAAGTGATCTAATGGAACGGTTGACTCCAGGAAGGAAGACATCTTTTCTCACTTGTATAGATGATTACTTCAGGTATACTACACTATATCCGATACACATTACAAGTGAAGTACCAGAGAAACTTGAACAGTATTTGGCTCAATTAAGCAACACATTTGGCAAAATGCCAAGTGTATTGCGCAAAGACAATGTAACTGAATAGACAGGTGATAACAAACAGGTGATTCTCAGAAAGCAAGGTATAATGTTTCAAACTACTTTACCATATATGTGGGGTGAATATACTAAGAGTATATCCCTCGCACCAAATGGATTGAAGTTAATTCTAAATAAAAATATAAAAAGTATACTTTACCATATAACCCACAACAAAATGGGGCTTGAGTAAGAATGAATCGTTCTCTATGCGAGAGTGAAAAAACCATGCTGTTTAATGGAGATTTGCCAAAATTTCATGAACTAACACAAGAACTTCAAACTGAGGGAAATTCCACATCTGTGTCACATGAAAATAAGCAACAAAGTGACACAGAAATAGAAATGAATGCAGAACATCCAAATGCTGTGAAAGAAGAAACCAGGGCACACTCGTGGCAGCTTCTAAGATGATGGCATAGCCTGGGAGTTCCGTCCTGCTCCGGACAATATTGCTCCACCGAAGCCGCTATCCAGAGCAGCTCTGCTTGCAGCTGACATTCTAGGATGGGGGGGGGGGGCTGAAGACTGTTCCTATGCCTGGAGGTTGGGCCACAAGAGACCTAACCTGCCAGCTGATCCATAGCACTCCTACGACTGTGGCCTCCAAGATGGTGCCCGCATGCCAGCATGGCAAGGGTGTGAAGGGAGAGGACTCTATAGCTGACACGGACTCATCCACCTAGGCAGAAAATATCATGTAAAGCCCCGCAGTGAGTACACATTCACCACCTGTGTTCCCCCTGGCCTCTAGTGAGTCCCTCCTGGAGAGGACTCTAGATGATTTAATTATGTCTCCTATGGGGGATTTAACTGTGAGCCCACTAATGCCAGATCTGGCACCACATCCTTCTGCAAATCACATGGACATCTATGGTGGCCACCTTTTTAAAGATGCTGTCACGTAGACTGGCCCAAACTGCCACACAGAATACCTCTGCCATACAGGCAAAACCTGGGTATTCAGATAGAAGCTATAGAACAGAAAGTGGATCACATTGTGCTCAGAGCCATTCAGAATACTGCTCCTATACAGGACCTGCAAGACCAGCTAGATGTTGCCTTATCTAAAACTGACAATCTCGAGAACAGATCTAGATGCTATAATTTCCGGATCAGAGGTCTACCTGAATTTATCAAGGAAATTAATTTGGGTATCTGTTCCTTTATTAAAGATCTCATCCTAGACATACCTGAACATAGCCTGGAACTTTACAGAGCTCGCAGAACCCAGCAACCACTACACTCAGATGGCCTGCCAAGGAATATTGTGGTCAAACCCCAATACTATAAACTGAAGGAAGACCTCATGTAAAAACCTTTACGAGTTCTACACATTTTTTCTTTTGTTTTTTTTTTTTAGTTTAGATTGCATTGCCCCAGTTTTTTCTTATTTTTTGGGGGCTGTTAAATACCTGGAGGGTTTCCTCCATCTTCATTTTGTGACTCTAAAGACTTCATCACACAATTCTTGTTTCTCATAATTTGTGACCTTTAGGTACCCTCTTTGAGGGCTGTAACCTAGGGGAATCTGGCTTTTGTAGGTTCTTAGCCTGGGGAGGGGCTTTCTGTACTGAGAATTCCCTGCACTGGAGTGTAACCCCCCCATATAGGCATTAACCAGTTACTGTTGGAGCCACTGTGTAAGTTTTGGGACTATGGGGACTCTGCTTCCCATCCCCCTTCTTCTCCCCTTCTCCCCCAATTTTCAAACTACCATCCAATACAATGTACCTATACGTATATACTCATTTACTTTTATAAATATGGATCATACACCGACTCTGAAGAAATGGCGAATGTAGTCCACGAAACGCGTCAGTCTATGGATGTTATGATGTCATTTTATTACTCTGTTACCATTGTTTCATTGTCTTGCTGGTTCTTTTGAGATTGTCTTTGTTGGGGTGTATTACTATTTATTTTATCACTCAATACCATATCATCCCAGTTCAAACTTGTAATACATCATGTTTACTTGTATATGTATCAATAAATGCGATACAATTTTTTATCAAATCATGTCTCTCATTCAAAGTCCCAACCTTTTTGTATTGTCCCATATAGGCATATGTTTTTTTTTTTGGGCCTCTAGAGGCCCAGTGTGTTACCTTTTGGAGTCTTGCTATTATGTAGGTTTGTAGGCTGGAGTGGATTTCATGCTTCCTCACCTGTCCCAACATAGTGGATGTTTCCTCATACTGTGACTGGCCCTTGCCCCCGCCTCTGTTGGATGTTACTATGGTTCCATATTTAAGCAGAGATAGGCAGGTCTTTCCCTGCCAGTATGGGGTTTGTGGGGTCATTGGTTTTGGTGCTGCTTTTTCCTTCTGCGTTCTTTTCCCTCCATATCCTTCTTTTTCCTTTCTCTCCTCTTTCTTTTTCATTCGCCAGTTGGCAGGTGCCATCAGGATGCTCCAGGCCTTCAGACTTTAGGCTCAGATCGACGTGCTCCATCCTTGTTGACCTATCCCTTCCTAGGTAGGTTTATTTTTATTTGAGCAGCTATCCTCTCCACTGGTCCATAATTCCGACTTATCCTGAGGTTTCATCTCTTCATATTGTTTCCCACAATACCCAGGGATTGAATCCCCTGGTTAAACACCATAAAGCTTTTCAACATGATCACTCTCAAAAGATTGATGTGCTCCATTTTCAGGAAACACATTTTCCAAAACAATTCAGTCCTTCCTTTATCCACCAGAAATATCCGACCTTCTATTAAGCTAATGCTGACAACAAAACTAGGGGTGCTGCTATATTTTTCTCTAAATGACCAGCTTGTTTCCCATCATGGGGGTTTTATTCTTGTAACTGGGATTTTAGGTGGGAAAATATACACCTTAATTTACTATTATGCATTGAATCGTGGCCAGGCTCAATTTTTAACCTCTATGTAAGAGACAGTCACATACCTGATAGGAGACTGAATTGATGAGGTCGGCCTCTCTTAAATCTACCCCCCTGGCCCCAATGAAGATTAGACAGAGGGTGCAGAGGGACAGGAGGGGCACGAGTGCCTGTGGGTGTTAATTGCAGAACCTGCAGCAGGGAATGCAAATCCAAGGAGACCGTGGAACCAGAAAAGCAGGAACAGCGGTAATGTTCGGAAGACTGGTTCAGACTAAATAGGCACCATGGGTATGCTGATGGTTCTGGATATGCAGCTTGTCAGGACTGGAACATACAGCGGTGTACAGAGCTGGTGCAGCAGACAGCCAGGCAAGCACTCGAGTAGTATCGGGACCCAGGATCAGAGGCAGAAGCAGAGTCTCAGGAATAGCCAGGATCTTCAACAGGGGGGCAGTGAGGTACCAAGTCATCTGCAGAGCAAAAGTCAGGAACGGAGCCGGGTCAAAGGTAAACAACAAGGCAGAAGCAGAATCCAAGGTCAGGTCAAGAACAGGCCAGGTCAGCAACGAGGAAAACATGCAGGATCAATCAGGACACAGGGCACAGCTGAAGATCAGTCAGCAAAGGAAATGGAATGAGCTCCCTTTAAATTAGATGTCTGGTGACAAGAGGAATTGTGCCTGCACGTGTGCGCATGGGCGTTTGCGTTAGTGAATTCTCCCACGTATGTGCGTGCACCTGTTAGCCAATCTTCGGGAAATAGCATGCGCATATCTATGCAGCAAACATCTCACAGGGATTCCCTGACAGAGACCTTGATACCCCATTTAGAAGGAACGATGGTATAAGAGGTAGACTCTGATTTGGACTTAGAGACTTACATAAGTCTCTTGATAATTTGGGCTTGGAAAATCCCACCCAAAGTGCCCTCTTAGACAATACTTGTGCATCACTAAGTCATTACATTTCCATAGATTTGTGGATATATGGAGGGAGCTTAACCAAATACACACTTTCATCCTTGGTTATACCATCAGTGACCAAATCTCTCATCAGAGATACTGCTTGGTCTGACCATTCTATGATCCCTTTGCTACTTCTGCTGCCCCCTGACTCTAAAAGCGATTTCTGGTGGCGCCTGAACAAATCCTTGCTAAGCGACCCTGTCCAATGCACCATCTGGGAAAAGGAGCTTAAGGAGTTTTTCCATACAAACGATAACAGAGATCTCCCCTGAGACATTATAGGCTGCCCTTAAGACAGTAATGACAGAAACTCCTTCAGATGGCCTCTCAAATAAAATATGAGTGTCAGGTAAATATTGATAAACTGGAAAAAGATCTATTGCTGAGCAAGAGCCATAAATTAAACCCCACGAGTGATTTTTTTAGCCTACTAAGAATCAGCGTGTTTGGCACTAAATTTGGCTCTGACCACGAAGGCAGAAAGGAGCCTTCTATGAACTGGGGCACATTTTAATTACCAAAGGGACAAGATTGGGTTCAAGCTGGCAGCCAAATTGACACCCAAACTTTGGTCTATCTCATTCCCTAAAATCCGCTCCATTTGCGGGTTAACTATCCAAAATCCTGAGCACATTATGGAAACCCTCCATGACTTTTACTCTCAGTTATATAAGAGGGGCAACTTTGTTCAAATTCCCCATTTAGCTGATTTCTTACAAACTATGCCTCTCTCCAAATTGGCTACAAAACTAACCTAAAGAAAACCCATTTCTGAATTAGAAGTTCTAGAGGCTATCAAATTCTTAAAGAAGGGCTCTGGCCCGGGTCCAGACGGATTCTCGTTTAATTACTATACATCACTTTTCTTTAACTCTCGCTGGAATAGCAACCCCCTTAATACGGCCGGCTGGCTCAGCTTAGCTTTTGTGGGGTTATGTTTACAGTGTCCATCTCCCTTCTCCCCCAAAATTGCCCTTCTATTTCTGGGCTTGTAAGAGCATGTGAGTCTCTCCCCCTTTAATCCACCATACAGTTCTGGGTCCCTAAACAGCCAGTCACAGGGGTTTAAGCGGAGCGCCACCCAAAAGGGGAAGATGCAAAAATAAAAAAAAAACTGATTCTGCTTATGGTAACAATATATACTGTGTATATATTTATATATATTTATATATATATATATATATATATATATAGTACTGTATATACTTTTCCTTTTCAGCTCACTCTTATAACTAAGAAGCCACACCCCTTGTGCCTGTGTAGCACATGCTTGCCATGACTCCAACAGGCAAGTAAAGCAGGAAATGTTTAACATTTACAGGTATTTATTACCTCTAATGGAGATTACACTATTGCCCCGACAATGTCTTCATCTGCTTTTTTTCCAGAGGGACAGTGCATACTACATCTAGGGTGCATCTTCCTCCTGAACTGAATTGTTGGCTCAGAGATAACACATAAAAATTCTGGTTCCTCAACAATTCTTGACTGTGTTCATAAGTGTTTAGATCAGCCCCCTGCAGCAACCTCTTACACGGCAAGTTGCCATTAAATAGCACTGTACATTAAGTATCATCCCTGTTTTACAGAATACTGAAGAAATGTTTCCAGTCGGTAGCAGACTGATGAAATCACCTCACCCTAGGTAATTTAACTAGAGCACAAGGAAGGTGCTTTTTTAAAGGTATAAAGGTAAAAAGGTATAGCTTTTTTTTTTAAAAAAAAAGTTACTGTTGCTGTTCATTGTAATATGTATAAAGTTTATATTTATAAAGTTATATATGTAATATGAATAAAGTTACTGAGAGGTATAAACTGTTACTCATTAAAGTGAAAGTAAAACTAAAATCCCACATTTTGGGTTGTCCCCAGAAAAGTAATAGTGGGGAAATCTTCCAATGGGGACACTAGTCCTAGTTACCTGGGGGTCCGCAAGGAATTCCCTTAATGGGACAGGAAGTGAAGGGAAATCTTTGCAATGGGACACAGGTGGCAAAAAAAAAAAAAACAATCTGACAAGGGTTATAACCTTCCCTTACTCCATCCAAAATGTAAAAAGAAGTTTTGCCTACTTCTAGTAGGCAAACTTAGTTCTACTTTAAAGCAGCCCACATATTATAATGCCAGTTGCCAAATCTTCCTCCTGTCTTTAGTAGGATCAGGCAGTGAATGATCTTATGCCTATGTAGGCTGTCAGATGCTCAATGGCCAAATGCAAAATGTTAAAGAATAACTCAAGTCTACAGGAATCTATTTTTATTCTTCATTCCTACATGCTGTGCAGCTTTCTTTCTTTATTTTAACATGTATTCGATTTTGTGCCCTAAAAATGGAAAGAAAAAAGTAACTTTTTTTCATTTCACTCTGCACTGGCTTCTGAAAGAAGTTAGTTGGAGCCTACACATCACTGTAATAACCCTTACTCAACATTAATTGACATTTAGCAAATTTTATAAACTAAAACATACAGCTTTACCCACATTTAAACAGTGGAGCATAAAATACAGATTCTGTGTGTTACATGTGTTTGCAGTCCAGATCACATTGCACAGCATAAAACATTAGACTGAGCCCCCCCATATTTCTTAAGCTGGCCATAGATAGATTAAAATTTGTCTAGTTCAGCAGTAATTCGATTAATTTCCATCAGTGTTTGCCCGATCCTGCTCAACAGAAATTGATTGTTTGTTTGACTTTTTTTGGACAAACAAGTTGGAAAACAGCCATTGATCAGTGTATTCTACAATGTCTGGGAGGGGGGTTGAGAGTGGGATAATTCCTCCTTCCTTAAATTAATCTTTTTTAGTTTAGTCCTGTGACGGTATCACTGTATCTCACCGCCTTGTAATTCCTTAATCCCCAATAGTTGAAGAATCCCCAATTTTCCAAATAAGAAATCGATGGTATTGCTGAATAATCCCACACATGAGCCAAAGCTGAATGCTGGAACGCCTTTACTGGAAGCCACCACCGGACATTTCAAACTACAATTTCTTTTATCCCCTGCCCCCATGCAAGGGAGACACCCAAAACAATACACATTAACCAGTTAAGCGCTGCGCAAACTGTTGGTGCTACATAAATCCTGTATAATAATAATAAAAATAACCAATAACACAAAGGTTACAATCCACATAAAATCCTCCCTTCTGTCTGGGATGTAATTATAGTAAACAATGGTTAACATAATTATCACAGGCAGGAAAAATGCAGTTTTACCAACATGCTGTGACTTTAAAACTATACATCCAATCTTTATACAAATAAATATTCACAATCAATCCATTCAAGGGAACAACCTATTAAAAAATGGCACGAATCGGACCAGAGGTTCCAAAGTTAGTACCAGTCTCTTTGGCCTGGCTGCACACATGGCTTGTCTGCCCAAAACCAGTTCTACACAGTCTTTTGTCCTGGAGACAATTGAGAAGTGATCCACTTATCTCCCAAGGACGGCTGACAAGTAGTCCTCTCCAAGTACTCGTGGCAACTCAGAAGAGGGGGGTTTGTCACAAACATATAAACAAAGCCTCAATATAGTCTTTTAAGCAGGGAGAGGAAACATGCGGACAGACATAGAAGGGCATCCTTCACAAGTCCTCTGGCTGAATGCAAACAAATGAGCCATGTACAGCCAGCTTTACAAGCCAAAGAATACATTTTCTTTCTTTCCACCACAGGAGGAAGGGAAGAAACTTTCTCAGTTCCCCCATCAACTCAGTCAGTGTGCGAGGAGCCTTTTATGTGTGGGTGAATTAATCTGGCAATTTTTTTTAGGTTAATCAAAGATAAAAAAAAGTGCAGCGCAAAAAACAAATCAAATTCCAAAAATCATATACATGATAAAAGTCCAGATTTTCAGTGAAATGAACTACAAAGCCCAGACAGCAGCAGCAGAGACCAGCCATGTGTGGGAACATTGATCCAAAACCACAGGAAATGTGTGACAATCCCTTCACCAAGATGCTTGCGTGCTCATCTTGTTCAATGGATGCCTGAGCTAACAGGAAGTCAACAGCACGTTTCTCCTTAGAGGTAATTATAGCCAGAGAAGCAGATACCAATATCCAGATGGTCCTTCAAACACATGTAAAATAAAAAAAGATCTACGTGCTCTCTGTTAAAATACTTCAGGCTTTATTCCAAGTAAAAAGTTCCTACTATAATTCAGTGTGCCCCGTTGGTGGGCTCTGCAGTAGCTCTTTCTCATTCAGATCAAACTTACTCTGGAAGTTGTGTTCACCACAGCAGGTAAAGCCCAAGGGATATGTCAAAGACAGCTTAAGACAGTCAAGAGGCCTTGTGGAAAACCAGACATCTGCAGACCAAAAGTGTGCCTGCTAAAATGCCCTTCAATAAAAATTTGGAGTCACAAAATGGAGTGGTTAGGGGAGAAAGTTACAGGGCAACAAAGTTTTCCACCAAGCACCAGAGGCAGAAAGAGCATAACAAAATAAAGCAAGAGTTCTGCTTTAACACAAATATGTGGTGTCTGCTTTAACACAAATATGTGGCTGAGTTGAGCATTTCTGTTTAAGGCAGTATCAGCTTCCAGAGGGGCAAAAGGACCATACTGGTAATGCCTATATAGCTAGCTTCTTTCTAATGTTTTTAGGCAGCTTTAGTCATGGAATTAATTTACATTCCTCTATAACCTGCCAGATGAGATCCTAGAACTGAATGCAACAATTCTGATGGATCATGTTACTTCGAGTGCAAAGTGATAAAATGCCTTAACCGGTTTAAGAAATAACATTGAGAATATCTAAACATAACTTTGAGCTGCATAATATCTTGGGTCTATCTGCATATATTAACCAGAATATGGCATTTTTTTCATGTTCAGTTACTTTGTCTATGATGTTTACAGATTTTGATTTTACAAGGCAGCTGCCTTTTTCAAAGGTGCTTTTGCTCTTTGTATCTAACCTACAACAGATGGAAATTTTGCTTTTTCATGAGAGACAGTAATATATTTGAAGTTTTAATACCTTTTAATCATTTTGCAAAAGTTACACACATCTGCCACTTACCCTGCTCAACAATGTTAATAACTTACTAATTAGAGAATAATAAGGAAATGCATTGTTCATGGAAGGCTGAACTCTCCATCAAATTCTAGAATGCAGAGCATAAATGCTTTTGCAAATATATTTTTTCAAGCAAAACATGATATGGAACAATATTTCAAAATCTCCTGACAGAAAACCAATCTCTTTTCCACACAGAGAATGTTTTGACCATAACTCTTGATAATAGATCTTTTTAATTTTGAGCATGTGTGATGAAATATGAAAATGTAGTATCACAAGTAAAAAATGTATGAAGTCTTTCAATCTTTTGCCTAGAAATCAAACCTTTTGGTGGTCAAATGTTGCATTGCAAAGTCAAAAAGTGGCAGCTGGCACCACACAGCTCTTCTATAATGAAAACATGAGGTGGTTGCCATTACACAGTCCTGCACTAATGAAAACAGTAGGAGGAAAGCATTACATTCCTCTAATGAAAACAGGAAATGACTGGCAGTACACTGGTATAATGAAAACAGGAGGTGGCTGGTATTATACTGGTACAATGAAGAAAATAAATGTATGGCATAACCAGTTTCATCATTTTCAATTTGAATTAGACCCTGCTGTTGGTAAAACAAGTTACAACATTGTAGTTCATCTTTGATATATGATGGAAATTAAAATATTGCATCATTCTTGTGTAAAATACATTTTACTTGTCAACAGGAGGCTTCCATAATTAAAAATATAGCTAGAGAAAAATGGAGCTGCTTCATATCAATATTTTGATGAGTTTGAAGAACTGGGAAATTTAGGAATGTTAAGAAATGCAATAGAATCTCTATAATTAAATTGAATGGTAGAATTTTATTTAAGGCTCCGTTCACATGTCAGCGTATGGATCGCGGCACGATTCCGCCCGCGATCCGGAGATTATTGCAAATCGCGGGACGCCTGTGCGTTGCCCGTGATTTGCAATAGCCCCCCAAACGCTGAGCGATGTTGCCGCGATTTCCACTTCCCGAATCGCGGTAACATCGCGCAAAAAAAATCGCGGGACGCATTACGCCCAAAAAAGTACAAGAGCTTCTTTGGAGCGTATTGCGTCCCGCGATTTTTTTTGCGCGATGTTACCGCGATTCAGCAGGCGGAAATCGCGGCAACATCGCTCAGTGTTTGGGGGGCTATTGCAAATCACGGGCAACGCACAGGCGTCCCGCGATTTGCAATAATCTCCAGATCGCTGGGCGGAATCGCGGCGATTCTGCCCGCGATCCATACACTGACATGTGAACGGAGCCTAAAGTAAAATACCAATATTTATGTAAAACCCTTCTAGTCCTCCTCCCTAACATATATGTTCACTATACTGTATACTTTGTATACACTAAGCTGACCAATCCCTTACTTACCTCCTCTTACACCAGCGGCCACTCACGTTGTCGCCACCTTAGCTGGTAAAAATCTAGCGCTGGCCTGTCCACACCTGCACATAAAATCCTATAGACCTGAAAGTGAGGTTGCTCCTGCAGCTTGGGTACAATGTCTTATTGGGATTGCTATTACAGAGGCTCATGTTACTATATAGAAATAAACATGCAGATGTGGAAAAGAATAGTTCTGTTCATTCATTCATCTAATTAGATGAGTTTTTAGTGGTTATTTGCATTTTAAAGCCACAGTTTAGTCAAATTAAACTAAAAGCACAAGGGGCATACTTACTATGAGTGTGAAGTGTCCCTTGTGCTGCTTTGGTTGAAATCTTCCATCTACCAATTCCCACTATCTCTTCAGAAGTAATCATCCAGTGCTGTGGGGGTTAATATGTCTGAGAGATCTGTGGCAGACACCCATCAAGAGTGTCAACTATGTCGCCCTTTTCACCCCCCCCCCCCCATATGTAGTCATAGAAGCTGTACTATAGTGCCCATGAATAAAAAATGATCTATAAATGGAGGACAGGTAGCTGAATATAAGGTCTGCCTCATCCAATCATAGATAGTATTTTATTCATGGGATGTATAGTACAGCTTCTATGAATAGAGGAGGGTGGTGGAAGAGGTGGGTATAATTGGCACTCATGATGAGTGCTTTACACAGGTCCCTCAACCCTGTTAACAACTGCAGCACCATAAGATTACAGCTGCAGGGGTAGGATGAAATTGGAGGATGAAAGATTAAAACTAAAGCAACAGCAATCAGAACAAGGGACAATTTGCATTGACAGTAAGTACCATGACTTGTTCTGATTTTTTTTTAATGTTTGACTACACTTAGGCTTTAATAAAAACTGGATCACACCATGAAATGCTTCTGTTTTGTTTGATCTCATTAAACGACTTCTGGATATATAAAAAACTAAAGACTGCAACAAACATCTGTACAAATTGTTTCTGAGGGAGGAAATAATTTGCTTTTTTTGACCCCCCCCCCCCCCATTAGTTTTGAGGTCAAATAAGAAGCTTGATAAAGGGGGATCCAACCTTGAAAAGTATTGCCTTGGTTACCATGACTCAGAGGAAGTGAGAGGGTATACACTGGCTCCTGAGTTCTGGTTGTTATTTGAGCAGAGCTCATGCCTACTAAATGTGAATTAAATGTAAGTGAGAGAGAGAAAGGAAGAGAGTGTGCTCTCTTCTGCTTGCATATGTTTGTAAGGTTCTTTTGGGCATTTCTTCTACCATTTTTTTTTTTAGGGGACTGAAAGATCAGTGTTGTACAATCTGATAACTGGAATCTAGAATATCTAATAAGTGCTGGCCTTTTTGAGGTTTATTTTAAAATATTTTTGGTGATTATTGGGCCAAAATATGGAGAGTGATGTAACAGTGTAACATGGTATACTTTGTCTTTTTTGTTTATAATTGCATTTTTTATTTATAGATTTTTAAGAGTTCATGGAAAAATATCCAACTATAGATATATATCGTTAGCATTAAGGGTACTCAACACATGCCAGTAATAATGAGAATTGTCATACAGAAAGGGGAGAAACGATCATAATAGCAAGAAGTAATGGGTAAATAATTAACATTAATGTCATCAGCGCACCAATCAGTTTGCACTGCGGATCATTTTCTAGGTATTACAAGGAACAATGATTGTCAAGACAAATGGTATATGTAATACTTGTAAAGTCACAATGACATTACTCTATGGACTAAAAAGTCAACGGGGTGTGACTCCAAATACAATGAACAAAATGTGCTTGTACACATGACACCAAAAAAAAAAAAGGATTAGAAGACAGTAAAAGGAAAAGAATGTAGAAACAACTGGGTAAAAAGAAAAAAGTAATGAGGGTACAAAGATGCATCGGGCAGAGTGGACAGCAGAATCATCCCGACATAATAAGGGGAGTAAAGGAGCACAGAGAAAGTCAATGGAGGCCACATCAACCTGTTAGGATGCATTTGATTTTTTCTGATAAAGAGTATGCATTCCAATAAAACCATGGGGTTGAGTTACTAAAACTGGAGAGTGCAAAATCTGGTGCAGCTCTGCAAAGAAACCAAACAGCTTCCAGGTTTTTTGTGAAGGCTTAATTAAACAAGCTGAAGTTACAAGCTGATTGGCTACCATGCACCGCTTCATCAGATTTTGCACTCTCCAGTTTTAGTAAATCAAGCCTTTTTGCATTGCTCTTCCCTACCTTTCAGTGGATGTGTTAATTCCTCCATATCACTGATTTCCTCCACTCTATAAAATCATTGTTGTATTGATGGGGGAGATTTTGATTTCCACTTTGCGGTAATACATAGTTAGGCAGCATTAAATAAATTACAGATAACTGATCTTCTGAATGCCTTAAGAGGAACATTATTGTGAAGTAGTAGAAAATAAGCAGGGGAATCTGAGATTACTCTCTCAAATATGCAAAAAATTTCCAGGTGTTCCACCACACATCCAGCACATTAGCGGGATATATAGCATGTAATTTGGAAGGGGTAAAATACCATCTCTTAACAATTTTGTGTCCCAACTCCTAATACTTATTGCTAATAAAGTGAGATGTTTTTTTATTATAAGAAAAATTTGAATTGTTTCAGATCATCAGCAAATTGTGGAAGAGATGTAAGCATTTGATGTGAACAGTTTTATTTATCCCACTGTTTGCATTATTTTATAGTTATACATAATATTCACATTTTTACGTTTTAAGTGAGCACCACCTGCTATTGCTCTATATTATTTAATTTTTTTTAAATTTTTCCTTTAAAATGTTTTTTTGTTTGTTTTAGTTTTAGATAAACACAACCTAGGTTTCAGGGGGGTGGTGAACTAGAATAAAATCAGGCAGACAGCTCAGTTTTGGGGTCAGACATTAATGGAGGGTGGATTAGGGACTAGGGGGGAAAGCGTTATGGCAGGTGATAGGAAGGTTTCCATGTTACAAACAACCATTGGAAATTATAGTACTTGTTGTACTACTAAAAAAGATCTGCAAAACACAAGAGCAAAATGGGATAATGAATTAAAGTGTTTGTTCACCAATGCCAGAAGTCTGCAAAGATAGACAAAATAGATGTAATGGAAGCTTTGGTGCACAAACAGAACTATGATTTAAGTGGTATTGCTGAATCTTGGTTTTATTCTTCAAATGACTGGGCTATCAATCACTTCTGGTGCGCCCTTAAGCAAAATTGCAGCCAGGTGGGAATTCTGTTGTTCTGGGTGGACAATGCTGATCACAGATCACTGTACCGGCCTGCTGCCGGTACCATGTGATCAATCACAGCAGATCACATAACAGTTGTAATCAATGGATGGTTTCCTTTCATGCCATCCATTGTGTACAATTATGTTGCTAGCTGTGATTGGTCACAGTTATCACATGGTATAGACAGGGCCAATTACAGCCTATATATACCACGCTAATGCGCATGTGCGCAGATACGTTAGCTAAGGCACGTCTAGTTGTCACTTGAGAAATCCTATGTGCTTGTGCACTAGTTAGGGAACTTCTAGTTCTCACTCAAGAATTCCTTTTAGCAAGTGCACATCTTCGTGCATGACAAGCATACAATTTCCCCAACACCACCGCACCAGTTATATAATGACGCTGTACTGCACTGGTGACAGTATGTAAAAAAAAAAAAAAAGTGAAAAAACAAATATCAAATAAATATCTTCATTTTTCCAAAAATTGGGACAAACAATTACAACAAAATTACATGAAATTAAATAGGCCATCAGTACATCAGGATTGATAAATTTTCAAATGTACCATAGTTTGTATTTTCCTACCGACTAAATAATAAACACGATTTGGGTTATTTTCAACAAAGAAATGTAGCAGAATACATTTTGGCCTATATTTATGAAGACAGATTATTTTTTTGCAAACTTTTGAAACAACATTTTCAGTCTTTTTTCCTTTATTTTGCAAAATAATTAAAAAACTCAGTTGTAGCTAAAAACCAAAAAAAAAAAGCTCTATTTGTGTAAAGAAATTATAAAATTCATATGGGTACAGTCTTTTATGACCGTGCAATTGTTATTCAAAGCACAACAGCGCTGAAAGCTGAAAACTGGCCTGGGCAGGAAGGGGGTGAAAGTGCCCTGTGTTGAAGTGGTTAATATTCCTGGCTAAGCTCTCTTTCGGGGAGACAGGGTAAAATGTAAAAGTAGTGGTGTTAGTTCTCATGTGAGAAGTGATCTTGAAAGCGAGTGTGGAAGAGGACGTTGTTGATGAAGAATATGATGAGGTTAACCACTTTACCACCGGAGGATTTTCCTGCTAAAAGACCAGGGGTTATTTTGCGATTTTTTACTGCGTGACTTTAACGGACAATCGCGCGGTCGTGCGACGCTGTACCTAAACGAATTTCACGTCCTTTTTTTCCCACAAACAGAGCTTTCTTTTGGTGGTATTTGATCACCTGTGCGATTTTTTGATCACGCGCTATAAACAAAAAAAGAGCGTAATTTTTGCAAAAACAACAATATTTTTCACATTTTTTTATATGAAATTCCCCCCAAAAAAAATGTAAAAATCAAAATTTTTTAAAATTTTCGGCCAATTTGTTTTACGCTACCTATGTTTGGTAAAAAAAATCGCAAAAAGCGTATTTTGATTGGTTTGCGCAAAAGTTATCGCGTTTACTAACAAAGGGAAAGATTTTTGTCATTTTTGGTGTTTTTTTTTTTAACGAGTAATGGCGGCGATCTGCGATTTTTTTTGCGGTACTGCGACATTGCGGCGGACAGATCGGACCCTTGACTGACATTTTTGACACTTTTGGGGGTACCAGTGACATCACTGCAGTAATCAGTGCTATATATATGCACTGTTACTGCAAAAATGACACTGGCAGGGAAGGGGTTAACAGTATTGGACAGGGAGGGGTTAAGTGTGTCCTAGGGGCGTGATTCTAACTGTGTAGGGACAGGTCTACTAGTGTAAAAACAAAGATCAACAGTTCTACATAGTAGAACTGTTTGATCTTCACTTTTACACAGGGAGAACTGACAGGTGGCTTGTTTACACAAGCCGCTCTGTCTTTCTCCCGCTGTAGCGGCGATCGTAGTGTGACCGGCGGACATCGGGTCCTCCAGTCACACTCCCGCACTCCTCCGTGAACGAGCCGAGGCGGGCGCGCGCCTCGGCGGGCGCGCGCCCGCCCGCTATTGGCTCTGGAAGGAGTGACAGGCGAGCGACGTAGACCTACGTCACTCTGCCTGGCCGGGGCCGACTGCCGCAGTAAATATACTGTGCGCAGTCGGCAAGCGGTTAAACAAGCAAAAAATTTGGGGGAGCATACCCATGTATTTCTAAAGCTGGTGCAGCTATGAACCAAAAGACATGTATATTAAAAAAGAATAGCGCACACATGCAAAAGAAATTACCAAATTTGAAGACAATCCATAAATAAAAATGGGGATTTGGTCCCACCATATGGCCATATAGTGCTCAAGCCCACCACTACGTCAAAGTACCCCATTATCAGTGGGTCCTACACTATCCATGAAAAAGAGATGAATCCAGCCTTTCTAACCCTTGGAGACAACACTCCTTGCTGGGAAAGATGTGCAAATGCACTACAGGGGACTCCTCCTATATCCACTTGCTAGTGGACACTGATGGAGTACAGGTGTGTGTGGGGGGTGGGGTGGGTTGCTCAACCTCGGTAGTCTGGTCAGACCGAGTACATAATAAACAAGCAAAAAATTTGGGGGAGCATACCCATGTATTTCTAATACATGGCTGGATTCATCTCTTTTTCATGGATAGTGTAGGACCCACTGATAATGGGGTACTTTGACGTAGTGGTGGGCTTGAGCACTATATGGCCATATGGTGGGACCAAATCCCCATTTTTATTTATGGATTGTCTTCAAATTTGGTAATTTCTTTTGCATGTGTGCGCATGTGCATGTGCATGTATTTCTTTTTTAATAATATGATGAGGTTGCAGCATTATGGATGGAACTGCATATGGATGTGGGGGGGGGGGACCTCTAGGGGTATCAAAAATAGAGAAAGATTTGGGGGTCTTAGTAGAAGATAGATTAGGCAATAGCATGCACTGTCAAGCTGCAGCTGCCAAAGCTGGCAGAATTTTGGCATGCATAAGGAAGGGGATGTATTCCAGAGATAAAACTATAATCCTCCCACTTTTTAAAACTCTGGTCCGACCACATCTGGAGTATTCTGTCCAGTTCTGGTCACCAGTCCTCAGAAGGGATGTATTGGAGCTTGAGAGAGTACAGAGAAGGGCAACAAAACGTATTAGGGGATTAGAGGACCTTAATTATGAAGAGCATTTAGAAGCACTAGATTTATTCTCCCTGGAGAAGAGACGCGTGAAAGGGGACATGATAGAGATTTACAAATACCCCAACGGTGATCAGAGCATAGAAAAAAAACTATTCAGTCGCAGGGAATGCATGAGGACACGAGGTCATTCAATGTGTTTAGAGGAGAAGAGATTTAACCTCAGGCTAAGCAGGGGGTTCTTTACTGTAAGGGCTACAAGACTGTGGAATTCCCTGCCACAAATGGTAGTAACTGCAGGGAGTATAACTACTTTTAAAATACTCTTGGATGTACAGCTCAAGGATCAAAACATTCAGGGGTATGAGAAATGAATACGTCCACACACACCTACACAGGTTGAACTGGATGGACTATTGTCTTTATTCAACCTCACCTACTATGTAACTATGTATCTATGTAACTATGTGCATAGTTCAAAGTTAATCATTGGAGTTTGTTATAGGCCATCCAGTGTTAATAAGGAGGTGGGGACTCAGCTCCTTGCATGGATAGAAAGAGCTGAAAGGGTTGGGACAGTGATAATAATGGAGAATTTTAACTACCCCAATACTGACTGGAGTAATGGCACTGCTGGGACAGTTAAAAGAAAAAAATGTATAAATCTATTACAAGACAATTTTATGGTACAGTTCATTGAGGCCCCAACTCAAAATAATGCTCTGCTAAACCTGGTAATCTCAAACCATGCTGAGCTGATTACTAATGTTCATATAAAAGAAAATCTGGGTAGCAGTGACCATAACATGTTTTTTTTTTTAATATAAGCTGTAAACAACAAACACATATGGGAAAGATAAAAACATTTAACTTTAATAGTGCACATTTTCCAAGAATGAAAGATGCTCTCCAAGACTTAGACTGGGAGGAAATATTGGCATTGATGAACACAGAATATAAATGTTTTATTCAACAAGAATGTACATTAAAACACTGCAAAGCATTATCTTGTGGTCAAAAACTTTAAAATAACTTTAAAAGGGTCACATCCAAAGTTAAAAAAAGCTATAAATAATAAGAAAAGAGCTTTAAAAAAATATAAAAATGAAGAAACACTATAATCATTTAAATGTTACAAAGAATATACCAGAATGTGTAAAAGGGAAATCGAGGCCTCAAAAAATTCAAAACCAACAACAAATTGTAAAAGAAAGTAGGACAAACCTCCCAAAATTTTTCAAATATAATAATAGTAAAAAGGTCAGGTCTGAGCATGTGGGCCCTTTACAAAATAATTTAGAGTGAGTGACTGGGGACAAAGAGTTGTGTGAGAGCTGTAAAAATGTGAAATAAACTCCCTGAAAGAGCTCATTCTGGCCAGCTCGGTAGATTGTTTTAAAAAAACACCTGGATTCTTTCCTAGATACACATAATATAACTGCATACTAATATTTATAGGTAAACTTGATCCAGGGAATATCCAATTGCCTCTTGGGCAAAAATTAAAGATTTTTTTTCCCCTGCTGAAGCACATTGAATCATGCTTTATTGTTTTTTTTTGCCTTCCTCTGGATCAACTGTGGGTATAGGATTGTGTATATAGTATTGTATATATTTTTCCCTTCTATTGGTTGAACTGGATGGACTTGTGTCTTTTTTCAAACAGACTAACTATGTAGCTATGTAAAACAGGTTAAATCAGAATTCTTAAAGTCTGGGGGAACCTCCTCAGGTGCCATGGGGAGCACGCTGCTGCTAGGCATTCAGTCTTCAATTGGGCTTTAATTATCTAAAGTGCAGTCATTAAGTAGATTCCTTTATTACTTTTTTCCTAGGCACATCTCTGTCACTGCATCATGTCCAGATATTTTTGTAGATTCTAAGAAAAATTCTTGAAACACTACATATCGTCTTATTTCTGTTTCCTCTTGTAGGGGCCAGTATAACAGGGATTTTCTGCTTTTTTAATGCATATAAAATGCATTTATATGTTGGAATGTACTCATTCTGTTTTTTGCACTTTTAAATGTCTCTTTTTTTGATGTAATAAAACAATTTTTTATTCATATTGTCTTGTTCTTACAATCTGTGTAAAACACCATCAAAATCCCACCTAAGCCCCCCCCTCCTTCTGTTTCTTCTCTGACTTCCCCTGCTGCGGATGCGATGGCCTACTGTACATGGGGTTGATTGGCGTCTTCCACCACCATAGTTGGGCAATCTCACGTCTGCCTCATGGAGAGTTTTTGAAACATTTACATATTCAATTGGGATGAAGGTGTATTTTTATAATATGAATGTATATGGCCATCTAGCAGCTTTTCTCTAGTAATAATATAGCATTGGTAAAATAGACCTTTATGGGCTATTCTACAATGTTAACCCTTGTTTATATACAACAACCTAACCTTTAACTCTGATGACTATTATTATTCTATAAAATGTTGTAGTACATAAATACAGGGAGGTGTGAGTTAGAGTGAATTATGGGAATCTGGAAAAATAATGAGATACAAAGAAACATTGTTTAAAACAGGAAAGGTCACGGCACAAGAGAGAAATAATGACACTAAAGGGAGCATATAATGATACTTAGAGGGGAAAATAGACATACAGTAAGATAAAATCATTATAAATATATTTGGTCAGTCAATGTATCAGTTAATATGCACTGACCCCAAAGTAGAAGTGAAAAGGTCAGAAGTAAGCTGCCAAGACAACCAAAATAAATCAAATAAAAAAGAGCATTCAAAACCTAAATGTTGCACTTAGTAAAGAAATATTTTATTTGAAATGGGAAATACAGTGTAGCAACAAAATGTGCTACTTCTTTGATGCTAACAAAATTATATCATTTAATGAGACAAACATATTTGAACTGCCATTTTAGTACTCTTTTAAATTACATTTTTAAGAGCCAGAAGAATGAAATTATTTTGCTCTTTAAACAATAAACACTACAGTGAAATGCTGCATGCTAATTCATGGCTAGAAAAATCCAGGTAGGAGGACTGGTATTGTCAACCTTGTGGTTTGGATGATTTTTACTTTCTGCCATTAACATATTTGCAAAACTTTAATCTTAGGATCTGAGAAGTGTGTCTTTGTGTAATAAATCTTCCAATAGCGGTCCTAGCCTTGAAAAGGGGATCCTACGTGGTCCCAAAACATTGGCCTGTGATGCCTGTTACTTTATGTGAAAATAGTACAATATTATCAGTATACCAACGGGTGCTGGTAAAGATCATTATTTTCCAATAGGCATGGGAAATCGAGGGCTACTCACTTTTTGTTAATATAACACAGATGAAATATTTGGTAAAAATCTACTGGACCATAGTTTTTTTTTTTTTAAGTTCTTCTTGGCCAAACTAAAGCTGTAAATTTTTATTGATGTGTCAGTCTCACAGGTTTAAAAATGTAGTAGTGTCACTTTTAACCAATCAGAATCTCCATTATGAAAGTCACAATAAAGCTTGTATATACAGTACATGTATCAAGTCTAACACAAAATTTTAAAAATATAAGAGGCTTATTTTTCCTTAGGATAGTGAAGTCATACAAATAAGTCCTTTTTGCTTCTGAGCCAGCGAGGCATCCAGAACACCTTGTTTACATCACAACAACTCAGTTTCATCTGCAAAAGAAACTAGAAAAAAAAAAAAAGTTTTTAGTTTTTAGGGTTTTTTAATATGTGCAGACAAATACAGTACATCAATGGTTACATTTTTGGGTAATGTAAGGATTACAGTATTACATATTTGCAAAAAACTGAAAGTTACACCTTCAAATGTATGTACATAGAATTTTTAAGGGCCACACTGTAATGTTTCAAATAAACTAGCAAATATCAAAGCAAAAGTGGAAGGTAAAAGGGGTACAAGAAAAAGAAAAGTGAGGAAATCAGGAAGGAAGAGAAAAAAATAATAGAGATAGAGAGAAGTAGGGTAAGGTGCCATCTGGAGATGCATCACAATAGATCGAGGGAAAGTGGCATAAAACAAATCTTTTAATTTACTGCATATCTAGATGTAGACAACATAACATTCAGGTAAGAGGTTGTAGCCTTAAAAGCAATCCAACAGGACCATAACTTATGAATAGGGTTGAGCGGACACCTAGATGTCCGTGTTCGACGGGTTCGGCCGAACTTTAAAAAAAAGTCCGGGTCCGTATCCCGGACTTTTACCGAACTTTTCCCGGACACCGAACCCCATTGAAGTCAATGGGGACCCGAACTTTAAGGCACTAAAATGGCTCTAAAACACCAAAGGAAAGGGCTAGAGTGCTGCAAATGGCAGCAAAACGTAATTAAGAGCATGGCAAGTGCTCTGCAAACAAATGTGGATAGGGAAATAACTTAAAACAACAAAAAAAAACAGAAAAATAAAACAATGTTCTTCTTCATCTCTGAAGGACGAGGCCCATATGGAGTAGGAGGGAGGTTGAGGTGGTGGTGGATGTGGCGGTGACATAGGCGTGCGCACAGGGTGTGCTGGGTGTGCCTGGGCACACCCTAATCACCTAGGGCACATAGCATTGCCAGTGAGGAGATGGGAAAGATCTCCCTGGGACCTGCTCTGCTCTATTTCTCCTTGCCTACAGGTACATGGCCCCGATACATTACTCTCCCTGCTGGCAAACACATGCATGTGTATTTCAACTTTGGGGTGCACACCTTAATGCAATAGGCTGCGCACACCTATGGGCGGTGTAGGTGGAAGCGGCGGTGGAGGAGGACCAGGGCCGGATTAACAGCATCATGGGCTTGGTGCTGAGGATTTTGAAGGGCCTTAGGGCCGTGCCTTGCCATGCACCCAGAGGAGGAAGGGTGCAGCCATGCATGCCTAATTCAACATGGGATGCTGTCTCTGAAGCCCATAAACACATCCATGCATCGCCAACTGTCCCTCCTTGTCCGGCCTTCACGCTGTGTGGGGAGGTTCTGAGGGTGCTGCCTGGGGAAGCGAGCATAGAAGCCAGACTTCTGTGTTTACAAGTGACAGAAGAGCGGTAACAGTGAATATGGCCAACCCGGGGCCTATATAAAAGGTAGGGGCCTGGAGCTGCAGCTCCAATAGACCCTACATTAATCTGGCCCTGAGGAGGAGGACGAGGTAGCCAACACTGCTTCTTTTCACAAATTTTAAATGAGGGTACACCCCAAAAGAGTGAGAAAGAGCAAAAATGGAACAATGGGTGGGTAAGGTCGGTATCCATTGCTATTCTGCATAAGGTACGGAAAAGTCCCGTGGGATCCATGCCTGGTTCATTTTAATGAACGTGAGCTTGTCCACATTGTCTCTGGACAGGCGGCTGCGCTTGTCTGTTATAACGCCCCCAGCCGTGCTAAATACCCGTTCAGATAATACACTGGCTGCAGGGCACGCCAGCACCTCCAAGGCGTAAAGGGCAAGCTCAGGCCATGTGCCCAATTTGGAGACCCAGAAGTTGAAGGGGGCAGACCCGTCATTCACTACATGTAGGCGTGTGCACACATACTGCTCCACCATGTTGGTAAAATGCTGCCTCCTGCTAAGACGTTCCATCTGAGCTGCTGGTGCTGCTGTTTGTTGTGGCGTGCTGACAAAGCTTTTCCACATTTCGGCCATGCTAACCCTGCCTTCTGAGGTGCTGGCGGTGCCCTGGTTGCGTTGGCGACCTCCTCCTCCTCCTCCTCTGCCTTGTGCTTCCACTGTGGCCCCGCTGTCAGATGGGAATGCCAGCAGCATGGCGTCTACCAGCGTGCGCTTGTACTCGCGCATCTTGCGATCGCGCTCCAGTGAGTGAATTAAGGACGGTACGTTGTCCTTGTAACGGGGATCCAGCAGCGTGGCCACCCAGTAATCAGCACAAGTTAGAATGTGGGCAACTCGGCGGTCGTTGTGGAGACACTGCAGCATGTAATCGCTCATGTGTGCCAGGCTGCCCAGAGGCAACGAAAGGCTGTCCTCTGTGGGAGGTGTATGGTCCGTGTCCTCTGTATCCCCCCAGCCACGCACCAGTGATGGCCATGAGCTGGCCTGGGTGCCACCCTGCTGTGAACATGGTTCCATCTCCTCCTCCAGCTCCTCCTCCTCCTCATCCTCCTCATCCTCCAGAACTGTGCCCCTGCTGGACAATTGCGTCCCTGGCGTTTGCGTGTGCAGGAACCCACCCTCGGAGCCCCTTGCGAATGACTGCCCTGAAAGCCTTGGAAATGTTACCTCTTCATCCTCCTCCTCCTCCTCATCCTGTGCCACATCCTCTTCCATCATCGCCCGAATTGTTTTTTCAAGGAGGCATAGAAGTGGGATAGTTAAGCTGAGAACGGCGTCATTGCCACTGGCCATGTTGGTGGAGTACTCAAAACAGCGCAACAAGGCACACAGGTCTCGCATGGAGGCCCAGTTATTGGTGGTGAAGTGGTGCTGTTCCGCAGAGCGACTCACGCGTGCGTGCTGCAGCTGAAACTCCACTATGGCCTGCTGCTGCTCGCACAGTCTTTCCAGCATGTGCAAGGTGGAGTTTCACCTTGTGGGCACGTCACATATGAGGCGGTGAGCGGGAAGGCCGAAGTTACGCTGCAGCGCTGCCAGGCGAGCAGCAGCAGGGTGAGAACGCCGAAAGTGCGCACAAACGGCCCGCACTTTCTGCAGCAGCTCTGACATATCGGGGTAGTTTTTAAGGAACCTCTGCACCACCAAATTCAGCACATGCGCCAGGCAAGGGATGTGCGTCAAACCGGCTAGGCCCAGAGCTGCTATGAGATTTCGCCCGTTATCGCACACCACCAGGCCGGGCTTGAGGCTCGCTGGCAGCAACCACTCATTTGTCTGCTGTTCCATGCTCCTCCACAACTCCTGCGCGGTGTGTGGTTTGTCCCCCAAACAGGCAAGTTGTAAAACTGCCTGCTGTCGTTTACCCCTGGCCGTGCTGAAGTTGGTGGTGAAGGTGTTACGCTGTCCGGATGAGGAGGCGGTAGAGGATGAGGAAGCGGAGTAGGAGGAGTTAGGAACAGGAGGCAAACTGAAGCGCCCTGCAATCCTCGGTGGTGGAAGGACATGCGCCAAATTGCTATCCGCCTCAGGCCCATCCGCCACTGCATTTACCCAGTGTGCCGTTAGGGAGATATAACGCCCCTGACCGTGCTTACTGGTCCACGTATCCGTAGTTAGGTGGACCTTGGCACAGATGGCGTTGCGCAGTGCACACCTGATTTTTTCCCCCACTTGGTTGTGCAGGGAAGGGATGGCTTGCCTGGAAAAGTAGTGGCGGCTGGGCACGACGTACTGTGGGACAGCCACCGACATAAGGTTTTTAAAACTGTGCGTCTCCACCAGACGGAATGACAGCATTTCAAAGGCCAATAATTTTGAAATGCTGGCATTCAGGGCCAGGGATCGCGGGTGGGTAGGGGGGTACTTCCTCTTCCTCTCAAGTGTTTGGGAGATGGAAAGCTGAACGCTTCCACGGGACATTGTGGAGATGGTTGTTGGTGACCCAGGTGGTGGTGTTGCTGACAGATCGTCTGTTTGCGGGGTGGCAGGTGCCGGTATCACTACAGATGTGGCTGGAGCGGCCGAGACTGCAGCAGAAGAGGAAGCAGGATGAGCCAGAGACGTTTCTTGGTTTTGAAGGTGTGTACTCCACTGCAGCTCGTGCTTTGCACTTAGATGCCTGATCATGCAGGTTGTGCTCAGGTTGAGAAGGTTCATGCCTCGCTTCAAGCTCTGATTGCACAGGGTGCAAACCACTCGTGTCCTGTCATCAGCACATTTTCTAAAGAACTTCCACGCTAGAGAACTCCTTTGAGCTGACTTTGGTGCGCTCGTTCCCTTGCTGCGTTGGGCAGTAGCGGGTGTAGTGTCTAGGGCACGGCCGCTCCGCTTCTGCACCCTGCTCCCTCTTCTGCTGTGCTGGTGGCTCTGTGCGACCACCGCCTCTTCCTCCAAACTACTCAGTTCACCTGCATGACGTTCATTCCATGTGGGGTCGAGGACCTCATCGTCCTCCACATCATCTTCCACCCAGTCTTCACCCCTGCCCTCCTTGTCGGTCTCCACAATGCTGAACGCCGCAGCAGTTGGCACCTGCGTTTCGTCATCATCGGAGACGTGCTGCGATGATCCTTGCATGTACTCATCTTGAGGAATAAGTGGTTGGGCATCGCTGCACTCAATCTCTTCCACTTCTGGGGCAGGGCTAGGTGGATGGCCCTGGGAAACCCTGCTGACAGAGTCCTCAAAAAGAATAAGAGACTGCTGTATGGCTTGGGGCTCAGACTGCTGGCCTGATTTGCAAGGGGGTGAGGTGAAAGACGGTTGGACATTGGCTGCAGGTGCCAACTCTGACCTTTCTGCAGTAGACTGGGTGGGAGACAATGTGAAGGAACTGGAGGCACTGTCAGCAGCAAACCAATCTACTATCGCCTCAACTTGTTCTGGCCTCATCACTTCTAGGGGCGTTTGATGCCCTACCAAATACTGATGCAGGTTCTGTCGCCTACTCACACTTGAGGAAGGTGTTTCACTTGTGCGTGTAGCTGGCACAGATCGACCATGTCCTCTCCTTGCAACAGGAGCTCTACCAGCAGCACCACGACCCAGGCCACGGCCCTTATTTGACGGTCTCCTCATATTTCTGTAATTTAAGATCTTGCCCTAGAAAGGTTTTTATTGAATAGCGGAATAGAAAATATGATCCAAAAAAAGTGTATGTATATCACACGTACACAACCACACTAGGCCCCAATTACTATTGTTTGTACCCCTAAAAGGCTAGATGAGGAGTAGGGGGGGTATGGAACAGGCAGCACCCTCAAACCTTCAGAAGTATGAGATGAACCCCAAAAACTTGGAAAGGTGGATCTCACACGTACCGACACAGACTATCCCGCAATTTAATTGATCCCCAAAGGTTTTTATTGAATAGCGGAATAGGAAATATGATCAAAAAATGTGTATGTATCTCACACGTACAGAAGCACACTAGGCCCCAATTACTATTGTTTGTACACCTAAAAGGATGGATGAGGAGGAGGAGGAGTATGGAACAGGCAGCACCCTCAAAGCTTCAGAAGTATGAGATGAACCCCAAAAACTTGGAAAGGTGGATCTCACACGTACCGACACAGACTATCCCGCAATTTAATTGATCCCCAAAGGTTTTTATTGAATAGCGGAATAGGAAATATGATCAAAAAAAGTGTATGTATCTCGCACGTACAGAAACACACTAGGCCCCAATTACTATTGTTTGTACACCTAAAAGGATGGATGAGGAGGAGGAGGAGTATGGAACAGGCAGCACCCTCAAAGCTTCAGAAGTATGAGATGAACCCCAAAAACTTGGAAAGGTGGATCTCACACGTACCGACACAGACTATTCCGCAATTTAATTGATCCCCAAAGGTTTTTATTGAATAGCGGAATAGGAAATATGATCAAAAAATGTGTATGTATCTCACACGTACAGAAGCACACTAGGCCCCAATTACTATTGTTTGTACACCTAAAAGGATGGATGAGGAGGAGGAGGAGTATGGAACAGGCAGCACCCTCAAAGCTTCAGAAGTATGAGATGAACCCCAAAAACTTGGAAAGGTGGATCTCACACGTACCGACACAGACTATTCCGCAATTTAATTGATCCCCAAAGGTTTTTATTGAATAGCGGAATAGGAAATATGATCAAAAAATGTGTATGTATCTCACACGTACAGAAGCACACTAGGCCCCAATTACTATTGTTTGTACACCTAAAAGGATGGATGAGGAGGAGGAGGAGTATGGAACAGGCAGCACCCTCAAAGCTTCAGAAGTATGAGATGAACCCCAAGAACTTGGAAAGGTGGATCTCACACGTACCGACACAGACTATCCCGCAATTTAATTGATCCCCAAAGGTTTTTATTGAATAGCGGAATAGGAAATATGATCAAAAAAAGTGTATGTATCTCGCACGTACAGAAACACACTAGGCCCCAATTACTATTGTTTGTACACCTAAAAGGATGGATGAGGAGGAGGAGGAGTATGGAACAGGCAGCACCCTCAAAGCTTCAGAAGTATGAGATGAACCCCAAAAACTTGGAAAGGTGGATCTCACACGTACCGACACAGACTATTCCGCAATTTAATTGATCCCCAAAGGTTTTTATTGAATAGCGGAATAGGAAATATGATCAAAAAATGTGTATGTATCTCACACGTACAGAAGCACACTAGGCCCCAATTACTATTGTTTGTACACCTAAAAGGCTAGATGAGGAGTAGGGGGGGTATGGAACAGGCAGCACCCTCAAACCTTCAGAAGTATGAGATGAACCCCAACAACTTGGAAAGGTGGATCTCTCTCACACGTACCGACACAGACTATCCCGCAATTCAATTGATCCTCAAAGGTTTTTATTGAATAGCGGAATAGGAAATATGATCAAAAAAAGTGTATGTATCTCGCACGTACACAACCACACTAGGCCCCAATTACTATTGTTTGTACCCCTAAAAGGCTAGATGAGGAGTAGGGGGGGTATGGAACAGGCAGCACCCTCAAACCTTCAGAAGTATGAGATGAACCCCAACAACTTGGAAAGGTGGATCTCTCTCACACGTACCGACACAGACTATCCCGCAATTCAATTGATCCTCAAAGGTTTTTATTGAATAGCGGAATAGGAAATATGATCAAAAAAAGTGTATGTATCTCGCACGTACACAACCACACTAGGCCCCAATTACTATTGTTTGTACCCCTAAAAGGCTAGATGAGGAGTAGGGGGGGTATGGAACAGGCAGCACCCTCAAACCTTCAGAAGTATGAGATGAACCCCAACAACTTGGAAAGGTGGATCTCTCTCACACGTACCAACACAGACTATCCCCCAATTTAACTGATCCCCAAAGGTTTTTGATTAAATAGCGGAATAGAAAATATGATCCCAAAAAAGTGTATGTATATCACACGTACACAACCACACTAGGCCCCAATTACTATTGTTTGTACCCCTAAAAGGCTAGGAGTAGGGGGGAGTATGGAACAGGCAGCACCCTCAAACCTTCAGAAGTATGAGATGAACCCCAACAACTTGGAAAGGTGGATCTCTCTCACACGTACCAACACAGACTATCCCCCAATTTAACTGATCCCCAGAGGTTTTTGATTAAATAGCGGAATAGAAAATATGATCCCAAAAAAGTGTATGTATATCACACGTACACAACCACACTAGGCCCCAATTACTATTGTTTGTACCCCTAAAAGGCTAGGAGTAGGGGGAGTATGGAACAGGCAGCACCCTCAAACCTTCAGAAGTATGAGATGAACCCCAACAACTTGGAAAGGTGGATCTCTCTCACACGTACCAACACAGACTATCCCCCAATTTAACTGATCCCCAGAGGTTTTTGATTAAATAGCGGAATAGAAAATATGATCCCAAAAAAGTGTATGTATATCACACGTACACAACCACACTAGGCCCCAATTACTATTGTTTGTACCCCTAAAAGGCTAGGAGTAGGGGGAGTATGGAACAGGCAGCACCCTCAAACCTTCAGAAGTATGAGATGAACCCCAACAACTTGGAAAGGTGGATCTCTCTCACACGTACCAACACAGACTATCCCCCAATTTAACTGATCCCCAAAGGTTTTTGATTAAATAGCGGAATAGAAAATATGATCCCAAAAAAGTGTATGTATATCACACGTACACAACCACACTAGGCCCCAATTACTATTGTTTGTACCCCTAAAAGGCTAGGAGTAGGGGGAGTATGGAACAGGCAGCACCCTCAAACCTTCAGAAGTATGAGATGAACCCCAACAACTTGGAAAGGTGGATCTCTCTCACACGTACCAACACAGACTATCCCCCAATTTAACTGATCCCCAGAGGTTTTTGATTAAATAGCGGAATAGAAAATATGATCCCAAAAAAGTGTATGTATATCACACGTACACAACCACACTAGGCCCCAATTACTATTGTTTGTACCCCTAAAAGGCTAGGAGTAGGGGGAGTATGGAACAGGCAGCACCCTCAAACCTTCAGAAGTATGAGATGAACCCCAACAACTTGGAAAGGTGGATCTCTCTCACACGTACCAACACAGACTATCCCCCAATTTAACTGATCCCCAGAGGTTTTTGATTAAATAGCGGAATAGAAAATATGATCCCAAAAAAGTGTATGTATATCACACGTACACAACCACACTAGGCCCCAATTACTATTGTTTGTACCCCTAAAAGGCTAGGAGTAGGGGGAGTATGGAACAGGCAGCACCCTCAAACCTTCAGAAGTATGAGATGAACCCCAACAACTTGGAAAGGTGGATCTCTCTCACACGTACCAACACAGACTATCCCCCAATTTAACTGATCCCCAAAGGTTTTTGATTAAATAGCGGAATAGAAAATATGATCCCAAAAAAGTGTATGTATATCACACGTACACAACCACACTAGGCCCCAATTACTATTGTTTGTACCCCTAAAAGGCTAGGAGTAGGGGGAGTATGGAACAGGCAGCACCCTCAAACCTTCAGAAGTATGAGATGAACCCCAACAACTTGGAAAGGTGGATCTCTCTCACACGTACCAACACAGACTATCCCCCAATTTAACTGATCCCCAGAGGTTTTTGATTAAATAGCGGAATAGAAAATATGATCCCAAAAAAGTGTATGTATATCACACGTACACAACCACACTAGGCCCCAATTACTATTGTTTGTACCCCTAAAAGGCTAGGAGTAGGGGGAGTATGGAACAGGCAGCACCCTCAAACCTTCAGAAGTATGAGATGAACCCCAACAACTTGGAAAGGTGGATCTCTCTCACACGTACCAACACAGACTATCCCCCAATTTAACTGATCCCCAAAGGTTTTTGATTAAATAGCGGAATAGAAAATATGATCCCAAAAAAGTGTATGTATATCACACGTACACAACCACACTAGGCCCCAATTACTATTGTTTGTACCCCTAAAAGGCTAGGAGTAGGGGGAGTATGGAACAGGCAGCACCCTCAAACCTTCAGAAGTATGAGATGAACCCCAACAACTTGGAAAGGTGGATCTCTCTCACACGTACCAACACAGACTATCCCCCAATTTAACTGATCCCCAGAGGTTTTTGATTAAATAGCGGAATAGAAAATATGATCCCAAAAAAGTGTATGTATATCACACGTACACAACCACACTAGGCCCCAATTACTATTGTTTGTACCCCTAAAAGGCTAGGAGTAGGGGGAGTATGGAACAGGCAGCACCCTCAAACCTTCAGAAGTATGAGATGAACCCCAACAACTTGGAAAGGTGGATCTCTCTCACACGTACCAACACAGACTATCCCCCAATTTAACTGATCCCCAGAGGTTTTTGATTAAATAGCGGAATAGAAAATATGATCCCAAAAAAGTGTATGTATATCACACGTACACAACCACACTAGGCCCCAATTACTATTGTTTGTACCCCTAAAAGGCTAGGAGTAGGGGGGAGTATGGAACAGGCAGCACCCTCAAACCTTCAGAAGTATGAGATGAACCCCAACAACTTGGAAAGGTGGATCTCTCTCACACGTACCAACACAGACTATCCCCCAATTTAACTGATCCCCAAAGGTTTTTGATTAAATAGCGGAATAGAAAATATGATCCCAAAAAAGTGTATGTATATCACACGTACACAACCACACTAGGCCCCAATTACTATTGTTTGTACCCCTAAAAGGCTAGATGAGGAGTAGGGGGAGTATGGAACAGGCAGCACCCTCAAACCTTCAGTATGAGATTGTGTTCACTGTACCCCACAAAGATTGAGTTCACTGCACCCCACAATGATTGTGTTCACTGCACCCCACAAAGATTGTGTTCACTGCACCTCACAAAGATTGTGTTCACTGTACCCCCCAAAGATTGTGTTCACTGCACCCCACAAAGATTCTGTTCACTGTACCCCACAAAGATTGTGTTCACTGCACCCCAAAAAGATTGTGTTCACTGCACCCCAAAAAGGATGTTGTTCACTGCACCCCAAAAAGGATGTTGTTCACTCCACCCCAAAAAGATTGTGTTCACTGCACCCCACAAAGATTGTGTTCACTGCACCCCAAAAAGATTGTGTTCACTGCACCCCAAAAATGATTTTGTTCACTGCACCCCAAAAAGGATTTTGTTCACTGCACCCCAAAAAGGATGTTGTTCACTCCACCCCAAAAAGATTGTGTTCACTGCACCCCAAAAAGATTGTGTTCACTGCACCCCACAAAGGATTTTGTTCACTGCACCCCAAAAAGATTGTGTTCACTGCACCCCAAAAAGGATGTTGTTCACTGCACCCCAAAAAGGATTTTGTTCACTGCACCCCAAAAAGATTGTGTTCACTGCACCCCACAAAGGATTTTGTTCACTGCACCCCACAAAGATTGTGTTCACTGCACACCAAAAAGGATTGTGTTCACTGCACCCCAAAAAGATTTTGTTCACTGCACCCCAAAAAGATTGTGTTCACTGCAGCCCAAAAAGATTGTGTTCACTGCAGCCCAAAAAGATTGTGTTCACTGCAGCCCAAAAAGATTGTGTTCACTGCAGCCCAAAAAGATTGTGTTCACTGCAGCCCAAAAAGATTGTGTTCACTGCAGCTCACACACAGAAAAATGGATGTGGATCACTGACACCTGCCTATCTCCAATCCCACACCACACAGCAATATCGATTGTAGTTTGTAGAACACAGTTTCCCTAAAATTCAGCAGACTCTGTCCCTAACAGGATTGAGAAGAGATCGTAGATCAGGATTGAGTGCAGATTCACCCCACCCCCCACACAGCAATATCGATTGTAGTTTGTAGAACACAGTTTCCCTAAAATTCAGCAGACTCTGTCCCTAACAGGATTGAGAAGAGATCGTAGATCAGGATTGAGTGCAGATTCACCCCACCCCCCACACAGCAATATCGATTGTAGTTTGTAGAACACAGTTTCCCTAAAATTCAGCAGACTCTGTCCCTAACAGGATTGAGAAGAGATCGTAGATCAGGATTGAGTGCAGATTCACCCCACCCCCCACACAGCAATATCGATTGTAGTTTGTAGAAGACACTGACCCTATATAATTCAGCAGACTCTATCCCTAAAATGCCTACAACTCGCCCTGCCTAAACACTCCGACCTGTCCCTCAATTCTATCCGGACACAAATGGTTTTTTCCTGCCTATCTTTCCCTAATCAGCAGCCAGCACGTTGATGTGTGCTCTCTGTCCCTGAATCTAAGCAGCATAATGACGCCGCTGCGGCTGCCTCGAACTTATAAAGACTTGGTCACATGCTTCAGACGGCCAATCACAGCTACTGAGACATTTGCAGGCATGGCTGGGATGGCTTAAGGCACACCAGTTAAACGATTGTTGATTGGCTGTTGAAAGCCCGCCATGAAAAGAGCGCCAAAGCATGCAAAACCCGGAAATAAAACGACCGAACACGGATTTTTACCCGAACATACAGTAAAGTGTCCGTGTCCGTGTTCGGGTACAAAAAATCCAATTATTCGGTACGAACACGAATAATACAGTCCGTGTTCGCTCAACACTACTTATGAACACTTTTTAAGTATTCTGTTGCGTGTTGTTCTTGATTGGCATAATACATTTGTTACCAGTGCTTGAAATCTGGTGCTGGGTGTTTGAAAGAACTGTATGAATAGTTGCTTGGTAGCATTTATTTTTTACAGTAAAGTACCCTCATTCACACTTATCATACCTCTACCCAAGCACTAACTATAAAAGCATATGAAAGCCTACATAGTATTTGTATGTCACCTCCTCCTGCTTGAAGCATGACGTGCTTAGATGAAGCTGAATGGAAGAGGGACAGTGCTGGTTGTGACTCTTTGGAAAAGTCTGCTTCATTACACTGCACAGTAGTCCAACAATAATGGCTAAGTAGTAAGAGTGACAATAATGTTGAATATCACAACAGAAGCATACAGCATTTTCACCCTGGCAGGAATTACTCTCTGAGCAGTTATACAGTCAGGAATAAAAGGGATGTTTAATGCCTAGGTGCAGCCAAAATAAAAAACAGAAAAATCAACACAAGGGACATAATTTACAGTCATTAGGTTGTATCCCTTGTGCAGATGCATCTTCTTTTAGTTGAAATCCTCCTCCATCCATGTCTCTTACCCCTACTATTGTAATCTTCTGTAATCGTCACTATAACATTGGCCAGAAGCAGAAAAGATTTGATGATGGATATCTCATTAAAATATATTTTAAATAAGGGATATTTTATTTTTACTAGAGACAAAGAGAACACACTGGGGCTTTACTACAAGAGTTAAGAAATCACAGAGGAGGTAGCAGTGTAAAATGGCCAACAGTAAAATAGTTTTGTTCAGTGAAAATAGATCTAACTTAGGTATGCCTAACTATCTTTTTTATGGGGATACGGGGTGCTTGGGATGTGAGTGATATAATGTGAGGTGGTTAAGGTGTACACTGTGCTCACATTTCCTTTTTTTCCCTTTAAAAAAAAGCATCAGTATTTTGTGAACAAATGACAACCTAAAGAAAGGATGGTCAGTAACACGTAAATACTCTGCTTTAAAGTAGAAGTTCAGCCTAAAACTAAAATCTCTAAATCTACTGGCATCCATATTCTAAGACTAAACTATCTAGCCCTGTAGAGAAGAAATCACTATTCATACCTTTTCTGAAGCCACTCTGGTCCGGTCCCATGCTGAGCTGTCAATGGTGGCTTCTGTGTGTGGGATTGTTCAGAGGATGCAGCTGACTGCGGAAGCCTCATAGTATCTCTAAGCAAAACATCTACAACAAAGGCTCTTGAAACAGGCTATAGTAAAAAAAAAAAAAAAAAAAAGCTCAAACAAGTTTATAAATGAGCTAGAAATATTCCATTTGAAGTTATGCTTTTCCAAGGTGAGTTTTCACCAGAACCTGATCTGGTCTACACATCTAATTTCTTGACTACCTATTACACTTTCAAAGGCCCTGGAGCACCAGGACAATAGAAACACCCACAAAATTACCCCATTTTGGAAGGAGAACACCCCAATGTACATTTTATGAGGCATAATGAGTCATTTGAACATGTCATTTCTCCAATCGCCTTTCAGGACAGCACCTGTAGAGAGCGCAGCTCCACCCATTTCAACAGGAAACACTGCAAGTATAAAAGCTCCTCCTCTTCCACCATGCCTCAGTTTTTGTGTTTCCTCCGCCATGGTGGAGGCACTGCATGGAACCTGTGTTGGGGCTACGCTCTCTCCAGGTGGAGTCATGGTGGACTTACCCCTAGTCTTTGTGCTATCTTTGGTGACCATCCCAGCACCCCTCCCTGAGTGCAAAGGGGTTGTTCCGGAGCGGCCGTCCTTTCAGGCTCAGGGGAGCGGAGCCTCGCCGGGGGGGTCTCGCCTGTGCGCCGGGGGCCCACTTGGTTAGGGCTGGCAGGCAGCTCAGGTGGGGAGTTTGTCTCTATCCGCATGTCGGTCCCTGGTCCCAGCTGACAGGGGACGTCAGATTAGGTAGGCGGGACTTCTGGCGGGGGCGTGGTGGCTCTGGTTCCAGCCACTGAGATCGCAGAGGACGGTGGCGGGTCAGAGGTCGGTGCTTCCGCTTCCGGTCTTCAGCGGAGGACGCGGGAAGCGGAGTTTAAATGCCTTCTGGCAGGGAGGATCTGCCCAGTTTGCTGCACGCTCTGCAATGGAAGACAGAACAGCAGCATCGGTGGAAGCAGGCGCCGTCAGCACCGGCCCAGCCCAGGTAAGAGAGGTACAGGGGTGCCTCTTTTTTCTTTACTATTGGGCTTATGGGTTTGTCTATTGTACCTCCTTTGGAGCCTGCCCTGCTGTACGGAGGTGTATGTCCTGCAGGTTTCTTTCTGTCTGGGAGTCTGTTATTTTTGGCATTTGTCACTGTTGGTCTAGTAATGATGAGGTTAGCTGGCTGATGGGTGTTTTTTTGTGTCTCTTTCTAGGTTAAAGCCACAGTTAAAGCCAGGGCTTCAGCAACATCAAGGAAGTGCCCTTCTTGCAAAAATCCCCTTAAGGATACCTGGCCTAAGCCACTTTGCAAAACCTGTATTGCTGATTTACTGAAAGAAGAAACAGCTCAGCAGAATAGTGATCTTTTTGCCTCTGTTAAAGAGCTTACGGACACCTTGACCTCTGTCCACTCCCTTTTATCCAAGGGATCGGCTTCCCAGACAGATTCCCAGCAGAATGTATGGGCAATTTCCCAAGCATCCACCTCTAAGTCGGCAGAGGCCTGTGACTCAGAGGAAGATGGAGCAAGTACTTTACCCTCCCTCAGAGATTCTGATGAAGAAGAAGAGGAGGAGGAAACGGCTAAGTCATCTAGGTATAAGCTGTCATTAGAAGAAGTGGATGAGCTGCTTAAGGCAGTTTATACTACCCTGGAAATCCCGGAAGAAAAGGTACAGATGTCCGTACACGACAGAATGTACCAGGGCCTAGATCAGGTCCTCCCGGTCCACAAAGTCCTTACGGACTCAATTAAAAATGAATGGAAGGATCCTGAGAGGGCCCCCTTTTTCTCCAAATCCCTGAAGAGAAGGTTTCCTTTTGGGCAGGATGAAGCAGATCTCTGGAATAAGAAGCCTAAGATTGATGCTGCTTTTTCCCAGGTATCACGCCACACAGATCTGGCGTTTGAGGATATGGGGGAACTGAAGGATGCTATGGACAAAAGGGAAGACTCCCTCCTTAAAAAGGCATGGGATTCCACTACATCCAGCCTTAGACCGGCCATGGCTTCCACGGTGGTAGCTAAAAACTTGGAATGCTGGCTTGAACAGCTCAAGGGGCATGTGGAGGCTGGAACGGCTAGGAAAGACCTTCTTGAATCCTTTCCCCTGCTCCTTAAAGCTGTTAAGTACATGGCTGCTGCTTCAGCTGAATCAATTAAGATGTCCGCCAGATTGTCGGCTCTGGCTAACTCTGCCAGGCGTGCGATTTGGCTGAAGACTCGGGCTGGTGACTCAGCCTCTAAATTCAGACTTTGTGGTTTGCCTTTTTCAGGAGACCTGCTCTTTGGACCAGATTTGGAGGCTATTGTGGATAGAACGGCGGATAGGAAAAAGTCCCGCCCAAGAAAAATTTTCATCCTATTCCGCAAGCCCAGAGAACTAGGGGTCAGGACCAGAGATCAAGATGGTCCTCACAGAGAGGAAAAGGAAGAGGTGGAATACTGTTCAAACCACCTGAGCAGTCCGCAAAGGGCAAGTGACATTCCTCTCCCAGCGGGAGGAAGGTTGTTATGGTTCCTCCCACGGTGGGAAGAAGTATCCTCAAGCCCCTTTGTGAGGAACATTGTGGCTCAGGGATGCAATCTAGAATTTTCAAGAACCCCTCCAAGCAGGTTTTGGGTTACTCCGCTTCCAAGAGATCGGGAAAGAGCCTCTGCAATGATGTCTCTATTAGAAGAGCTGATTCTTCAGGAGTTTCTCATTCAAGTTCCCAGGGATCAGGAGGGTCGGTGGTTCTATTCTCACATCTTTTTGGTGAAAAAGCCCTCCGGCAAGTATCGGTTGATTCTAAACCTAAAGATTTTGAACAAGGCAATCCGGTACAAACATTTCAGGATGGACACCATTTACTCCAAACCAGGCTGCTGTCCCCAGGTTGCTTCATGGCTGTGTTAGATCTAAGGGACGCCTATCTACATGTCCCGATAAACCTATCCTGTCAGAAATTTCTGAGGTTGGCGGTCAATCTGGGGGATTCGGTCTGGCATCTCCAGTTCAGGGCTCTTCCCTTCGGTCTTTCTTCCTCTCCCAGGGTGTTCACCAAGGTGATGACAGAAGCCCTTCAGCCTCTGAGACTGAGGGGGGTCTCCATCGTCCCATATTTAGATGATCTGCTGATTTTTGCAGATTCCAACAGTCAGTGTTTGGTGCACCTTCAGGAGACCCGAGTCCATCTCGAGAGCCTAGGATGGCTGCTGAATCTGGAGAAGTCCAATCTGGTTCCATCCCAGCGAATAAGGTTTTTGGGATACACGTTAGACTCAGTCCTTCAAAGAGTTTTTCTGCCTCAAGAGAAAATTCTAAAGGTCCAGGCTACAGATGCAGACCAATGTTCAGGTGTCTGTACAGTCCGCTATGGCGGCTCTGGGCCTACTCACCGCATCCATCCCAGCTGTTCAGTGGGCAAGGTTTCATTCCCGTCTCTTTCAGAGGGATATCCTGCAGAAGTGGTCACATCTAGAATCACTGGAAAAACCCATCAGGATTGCCAAAAGAGCAAAAAGAGCTCTTTGGTGGTGGAGAGATACCAGGAATCTGGAGAAGGGTCTGATGTGGTCTTTCCCCCAGAACAAACGTCTAACCACAGACGCCAGTGCCTGGGGATGGGGAGCCCATCTAGACGGTCGGACAGTGCAGGGGACATGGTCCAAGTTGGAAACCAGAAGGTCATCCAACTGGAGGGAGTTGAAGGCTATCTTTTTAGGCCTTCAGGAGTTTCAGCATGTGATCAGGGGTCAACACGTACATATTCTTTCGGATCAACATAACAGCAGTGGCCTATGTTTCAAAACAAGGGGGAACAAGGAGCAGAAATCTCTCAGATTTGGTGATGCAGCTGCTTTCCTGGGCAGAGCAGAACGTGGCCTCTCTAACAGCGATTCACCTGAAAGGGTCACAGAATCTCCTGGTAGATCTTCTAAGCAGAAGATAAGTGGTGGAGGCAGAATGGAGTCTGAATCAGGAAGTTTTTGCGATGATTACAGAAGCTTGGGGGTTTCCTCACATCGATCTGTTCGCCAGCCAACAAAACGCCAAGGTTATGAGATTCTTTTCCCTCCACAGGGAGGATCAGGCTTGGGGTCTGGACGCTCTCGCTTATCATTGGGACTGCCCCCTGTGTTATGCGTTTACTCCCTTCCAACTAATACCACGGGTTCTCAGGAAGTTCAAGGAAGAGACCACAGATTTACTTTCAATAGATTTTTATTGAAATATACAAAATACAAGAAAATAAACCAAGTCTGGGTTCAACATGAAGTAACCGTATCAAGAACATAGATACATGAATAGGAGAGAAAGAAAATGCACACATATGCAGACAGTAAACGTAGGGTGTTACATATGCAAGTAAAATAACATATTAAACAATGTCAAACAGTGTCAAAAGTCACACAGGAATATAAATGTAAATACCAGAACTAGAACTAAGCCGTATAGTCGACATCAGCCAGGTGTAGGGGAAAAGCACGGGCTTTTTATCCACGCTTGCCAATCATTGTGAAACTTAGGACCCCGGGATTTAGAATAAGCGTACGCCTTTTCTAGAGAGCACTGCAAGTTCACCAGGCAGATTGCTTCTGTGTGGGAAGGTGCAACGGACTGTTTCCAATAACGTGCTATGACTGTCTTGGCCGCTACCAGTATATGTACAGAGACTGTCCTCAAGGAGGGCGGAAAGGAATCCAAACCCAGCGAGAGGAGGGCCAGAGCAGGATCAGGTTGCTTGAGAACGCCAGTCGTGGTGGATAGGACCTCAAACATCTTTCTCCAAAAACTAGATAGGCCCTTGCTTTTTCTTGTTTTTCTTGCAGGACCAGAAAACATGCATTAGTGACCCTACTTGGTCACAGTTACGCCAGCAGAAAGAGCTTTGGGAGTCATACATTTTCGAGAGTCGATATGGCGTCAGGTACCATCGAGTAAGAATTTTCTGGGTTTGCTCCCAATGGTTCACACATTGTGTGGATTTATAAGAGCTACGAATGGCAAGTTTCCACTGAGTCTCGGAGAAAGATGATTGAAGTTCCCTCTCCCACGCTAATACATGTGGTGATTTGGAAAACCCCAGTTTTTGACCAAGGATATTATAAAATAAAGAGATACCTTTTATTGGGAGAGAGGGGGATGTGAGGAATCTCCATATTTGCAGGGGGAGACTAATTACCAGAGGGGGGTGTTTGTGCAAGAAACTTGCTAGGCTATTGTATGAATAAAGTGTCTGTGGGAGTAAGCCAAATTCTAGCCGTAATGTCTCGAACGATTTGAGGGAGTTGGACTGGAAGAGCTGGTCTACTGTGGTAATGCCGGCTGCCTGAAATCCGGAAACGTTGGTGTAAGGAAGTAGCGTATGCAACGTGGTAATTGGAAGCTGGATGGGTTTGAACTGTGAGGTGGTATGAAGCTGTGCGAGGAGAGATCGCCAAGCTGTCAGTGTGGCCTGTGTGGGCAAAGGCAAATACTGCAGTTCTAGTGGTTTCCACATGTCTGCCAACAGCAGGTTGGAGAGGGCAGTAGTTTTGGAAATGGTGGATTCAACAGAGACCCATGGTGAAGTAGGGTGGTCCGTGAACCAGTGGCGCAATGACGTTAGGCGAGATGCAGTGTAGTAGTCAAGTATATCTGGGAGCCCTAGGCCCCCTACCGATTTGTGTTTGATCATGTGGGTACGTGCGCATCTGGCCCTTTTCTTTTGCCAAACGAACGTATGTAGCAGTTTAGTGAAAGGGAGGATGCTTTTCTTTGGAAAAGGAACGGGTAGGGTGCGAAAAACGTACAGGATCTTGGGTAAACAAACCATCTTAAACGCCCCATCCAAGATAGTTTGACGGCCTTGAGCTTAGCGACATCCGAGGCAATTGATTTCATAAGAGGGGAAACGTTTGCGGCAACCGTGTCTGAAGTGGGGAACGGCAAATCTATACCCAAATAATGTAGGGGTTGAGTGGTCCACGTATATGGTAGGATAGTCTGCAAGTGGGAGCGGGCGGTCGGATGGACCCCCCATGTCTAGTATCACTGATCATATGATTTGCTGAAATTAACCTTGTAGTATGAAATTTTGCTGAAGGATTGAAGAATGTTGTGGGTGGCAGGCAAGGATACAATAGGGTTTGTGAGGCTTAAAATGACGTCGTCTGCAAAAAGCGTAATGACATGGTGGGAGTTGGGAAATTTAAATCCTGACACCAGGGGGCTTTGTCTTAATTGCACTGCTAACGGTTCAATCAGGAGATTGAATACTAAGGGGGATAGAGGACACCCCTGGCGTGTTCCATTAGATATCGGAAACGATTTAGAGAGTGTGTCGGCTGATAGCACTCTAGCGGAGGGGTTAGAATAAAGAGTAAGGATGGCAGATAAGATAGGGCCCGAAAAACCAAATCTCTGTAGAACTGCTCGGATGTAACCCCAATGAACGCGGTCGAACGCCTTCTCTGCGTCAATAGACAAGAGCAAAGAAGGCGTTCGGGTGCGCTCCGCGTAATGCATCAGGTTTATTACGCGTCTAGTGGCATCCGGGGGCCTGACGACCCTGTACAAATCCCATCTGGTCTGCCCCCACCAGAGTTGGGAGAACTGTGGCTAGGCGATTCGCTATGATTTTAGCATAGATTTTTATATCCGTGTTCAACAAAGAGATGGGCCTAAAGTTTGCCGGGGTAGTAGGTGGTTTTCCTGGTTTAGGTAGGGTAGTGATATTAGCCTGTAGCATTTCAGACGGTAGAGAACCTGTGTCTATGGCTTGCGCAAAAAGAGTTAACATATGAGGGGAGAGGATGAAGAGACCACAGATTTAATTCTGATCACGCCCTTTTGGCCAAAAAGGCCTTGGTTCACTCTATTGCTAAATCTGGCTTCAGAACCACCTTGGAAGCTTCCGTCCAGAAGGGATCTTCTGATACAGGGGACCCTGAACCATCCGGAATCAGATCGACTTCAGTTGACGGCGTGGTTTCTGAGGAAGAACTCTTAAGGGCCAGGGGTCTTTCTGAGAAGCTCATTGCTACCCTTCTATCCAGTAGAAAGAAGGTAACCAGGGATATTTATATGAAGGTTTGGAAAAAGTATAATTCATGGTGTTCCATTAAGAAATATGAAGTTTTGAATTTAATTTCAGAGCTGAAATTTCTCCATGAGGGAATGGAGATGGGCCTGGCAGCCAGCACCCTTAAAACCCGAGTGAGGATCCACTAATAGGGTGGCACTGATGAACCCTCACTGATGGGCACTGATGAGCACTTATAGAGCACTGCAGTGGCATTGATGAGCACTTTAGTGGCACTGATAAGCACTTACTAAAGGAACTGTAGGGCATTAATGGCACTGTAGGGCACTTATGAACACTGATAATTACTCACTGATGGGCACTGTATGGCACTGAAGGACAATGATGAGCACTGTAGGGCACTGATGAGCACTGGAGTGGCACCGTAGGGCACGGATGAGCACTGTTATGGCATTGATGGACACTGTAGGGGCACTGATGTGCCACTGATTGGACTGTAGTGGCACTGATGGGCACTGATGTGGCACTGATGAGCACTGTAATGGCACTGTGATGGCTCTGATGGCACTGTGATGGCACTGATGAGCACGGTGATGGCACTGATGGCGCTTTGATTTCTCTGATGACAATCGGATGGCACTGTGATGGCTATGATGGCACTGTGATGGCCCTGATGGCACTGTGATGGCTCTGATGGCACTGTGATGGTATTGCGGGCACTGTGATTGCTCTGATGGCACTGATGGTACTCTGATGCAGCTGTCTCATGCTGCTGCACTGTGTCTCCCTCCTCTCCTCACAGGCTGTATCGGTGTGAGGAGAGGAGAGAGCTGAACTGGACATGACACCAGTTTGTTAACATAGTGATTGCTCCATCATTGGACAGAGCGATTACAAGGTAAAGAGCCGCTGTGATTGGCCCTTTACCCGATTCATGGTTCGCTGGGTCCCACGGACCCAGCGATCATGGACACTTTCCCCAGTGAAGTGGGTGCACAGGAGTGTGTCAATAGACGCCCTCCCAGAACTAACTGGCCACGATGTAGCTCTCATTTGGCTATAGCACCTTCAGCAAGTGGTTAAGCATTCACAAGGTAAGATCCTTGGCTTATTTCAACCTGAAGCTGTTTAGCCTCTACACTTTGCTGATTTACCCAGTGATAAGTCTTGTCATACTTTATGTATCCTCCCCACAGGATGCTTATCCATTCACGCTGGAATACCTGGCCCAGTTTCCCAGGTCCATTTGAGGAGATGGATGGTTATTGTGGCTGGGGCCTGTCAGGATAATGAAGGTGAAATCATTTCTTTGTACTTTTGGCTCTGCATTTGGAGCTTTAAAAATTTTTTGTAGATTAAAAAAAAAAAGTGTAAACACACTTATGGAATTGCACAGAGCGGCCGTGAACCTCCTCTTTTGGGGTCCACCGCTGATGCTACTGGCCCCTCTCCTCTGCCCAGTGCCCCCATGGGAAGCCAAGCTCCCTTGTCACTGACTTTAAATGACAGCACTGAGAACCAATGTCTCTCAGCAAAGCCAGCGAGACCCGGAAGTGTAGGGAGAAAAGAGCTGCAGACGTGCATGGCGCTGGATCGAATGAGGTAAGTAAAAGGTGGGGTCAGGGGGGATACTGACTCCTTAACATTTTTTTTACCCTAATGCAAGGCATGCATTAAGGTAATAAATGTTTAGGCTCTACAATCACTTTAAACATGTAAGTAATCAATGTGATATTGATAACTTAAAAGAGCATGAGATAAGGATATAAGCACATATAACATACAAATACCATAGCATTTTGGTCTTATTGTTGTCAATCAATTTATTTATATGCTAATATATATATATATATATATATATATATATATATATATATTTTTTTTTTTTTTTTTATTATTATTTACTTATTTTTGCTACTAGATGGCTCTTGAGAACATTGTTAACCATCTCTTACTAGTACATCAACAAATCCAGTCCTAGAGAAGCAGAGTTTCATGTAAGGTGTTGAAAGGCATTTATTACATTACTGTAATGAATATTTGATGGATTATTGATTATGGCAGGGCTTCCCAAACTTTTTTGGGCCGAGACCCACTTATGAATACAGATTTTTTTCGGGACCCACTTGCTTGTAATTGAATATTGTAAAGTGCTACAGAATTTATTGGCGCTATATAAATGCAAATAATAATAAGAATTTTGCATATTTTAAAGGGAGGGGGATGTTGAATTAAAAATACCAATTTACTACTTTTCAATTTATTATTGAATACACTTAATTAATGGCACAGGTCATGGTAAGGGCATGGCACAGGTGATGGTACAGGCATGGTACAGATGATGGTATAGGCATGGCACAGGTGATGGTACAGGCATGGCACAGGTCATGGTACAGGCATGTCACAGGTCATGGCACAGGAGATGGAGCTTGTAATTGAATATTGTAAAGTGCTACAGAATTTATTGGCGCTATATAAATGCAAATAATAATAAGAATTTTGCATATTTTAAAGGGAGGGGGATGTTGAATTAAAAATACCAATTTACTACTTTTCAATTTATTATTGAATACACTTAATTAATGGCACAGGTCATGGTAAGGGCATGGCACAGGTGATGGTACAGGCATGGTACAGATGATGGTATAGGCATGGCACAGGTGATGGTACAGGCATGGCACAGGTCATGGTACAGGCATGTCACAGGTCATGGCACAGGAGATGGTATAAGCATGGCACAGGTCATGGTAAGGGCATGGCACAGGTCATGGCACAGGTGATGGTACAGGCATGGCACAGGTCATGGTACAAGCATGTCACAGGTCAAGGTACAGGAGATGGTATAGGCATGGCACAGGTCATGGTAAGGGCATGGTACAGGCCATGGCACAGATAATGGTATAGGCATGGCACAGGTGATGGTATAGGCATGTCACAGGTCATGGTACAGGCATGTCACAGGTCATGGTACAGGAGATGGTATAAGCATGGCACAGGTCATGGTAAGGGCATGGCACATGTCATGGCACAGATGATGGTGCAGGCCATGGCACAGATAATGGTACAGGCCATGGCACAGATAATGGTATAGGCATGGCACAGATGATGGTATAGGCATGGCACAGGTCATGGTACAGGCATGTCACAGGTCATGGTACAGGAGATGGTATAGGCATGGCACAGGTCATGGTAAGGGCATGGCACAGATGATGGTATAGGCATGGCACAGGTCATGGTAAGGGCATGGCACAGGTCATGGTACAGGAGATGGTATAGGCATGGCACAGGTCATGGTAAGGGCATGGCACAGATGATGGTATAGGCATGGCACAGGTCATGGTACAGGCATGTCACAGGTCATGGTACAGGAGATGGTATAGGCATGGCACAGGAGATGGTATAGGCATGGCACAGGTCATGGTAAGGGCATGGCACAGGCCATGGCACAGGTGATGGTACAGGCATGGCACAGGTGATGGTACAGGCATGGCACAGATGATGGTATAGGCATGGCACAGGTCATGGTACAGGCATGTGACAGGTCATTGTACAGGAGATGGTATAGGCATGGCACAGGTCATGGTAAGGGCATGGCACAGATGATGGTATAGGCATGGCACAGGTCATGGTAAGGGCATGGTACAGGCATGGCACAGGTCATGGTACAGGAGATGGTATAGGCATGGCACAGGTCATGGTAAGGGCATGGCACAGATGATGGTATAGGGCATGGCACAGGTCATGGTACAGGCATGTCACAGGTCATGGTACAGGAGATGGTATAGGCATGGCACAGGTCATGGTAAGGGCATGGCACAGGCATGGCACAGATGATGGTATAGGCATGGCACAGGTCATGGTACGGGCATGTCACAGGTCATGGTACAGGCATGTCACAGGTCATGGTACAGGAGATGGTATAGGCATGGCACAGGTGATGGTATAGCCATGGCACAGTAGGTACATGCATGGCACAGTATGTACAGGCATGGCATAGTAGGTACAGGCATGGCACAGTATGTACAGGAATGGCACAGTAGGTATAGGCATGGCACAGTAGGTACAGGCATGGCACAGTAGGTATAGGCATGGCACAGTATGTACAGGCATGGCACAGTATGTACATGCATGGCACAGTAGATATAGGCATGGCACAGTATGTACAGGCATGGCATAGTAGGTACAGGCATGGCACAGTAGGTATATGCATGGCACAGTATGTAAAGGCATGCTAACAGTAGGTATAGGCATGTCACAGTATGTACAGGCATGGCACAGCACTGCTACTTACTGTGTCCGGATTGTTACCCACTGCAGCGGCTTCAATCACTTACCTGCTGTCCTGGGCAGTGGGCTGGCTCGCTGGCTTGACTCCTGTGGCTCGCTGGCTCGACTCTTGTGGCTCGCTGGCTCGACTCCTGTCACTTCACGATCCGACAGACGTTCACGGCGGCTGCTCCTCTCTTCACTGACGGCGGCAGGAATGGGCGGGAAGGTGACTGAGTCGGATGGTGCGTGCGTCAGTCACCGCCCCCAACGACGTCAGCTGGGAACCCCACCACCCCCCCCTAGCAAGCGATACGTCCGACGCCCCTAGTGGGCTTTTAAATGGTAATTTTTTTTTTTCTTACTGCTGATCTGACTGCTCTAACGTTGTCGGCGACCCACTCAGATGCCGTTGTCGGTGACCCACAGTTTGGGAAGTCCTGGATTATGGTATCATGTGATACTACACATTGTAGTTTTAGACATACTGTATACTATATTGGGTCTGCCATTTTATATACAATTTTGCTCATATGGGTATACAAGATACTGAATCTTTAATGTCATAATTTAAAGTCCTTGCAAATTTCTACTTACTTTGTGTATCTTTCTGGATGAAGATATTCTGGACTTTGTTCCAGATAACAATTTAAGCCTGGAAGAAAGGTTTAACCTTAGATTGCAGAAAGGGTTCTGTACTGTACTATAATTATCACCTCTCTACAGGTAGTCAGGGAATATAGCTTAGTGTAGCATTACCCATAGCAGTCCCCATTCCCATAAGCCAAACAAGCCTAGTGGTATCTAACTTCCCCCAGGAATGCCATGTTCATTGGCCAGGAAGTACAGAAGTTTGAAGAAAGGAAGAACAACAGAGTTCCTGTGGTTTTAGGAGTGCAGTTGTCCGCAGGGGATGGCTAGGACTGATGTCTCACAGAAACGTAGACAGAAGGATATGCAGGTGTGTAGTTCAGGTGGCAGGCAGCAACATGGTCAAAAAACAGGCAAATGATCAATCTATGCAGCAAGTAGAAACTTGAATAATAAACCAAGGTTAGTAGAGGCAGTTGGCAGATGCAACACTGTTCTGGTGTGGTGGTTACCAGAAACACTTTTGATGGCTGCACTGGCTCTGGTGGTGACACTGTACTGATGTGGCAGAGATCAGGGATACTGTTGCTGGCTGCACTGGTGTGGTGACATTGTCACTGGCGTGGCGGCATTCAGTACCACTCTGACTGGCTGTACTATTAGGCCTCACTCACAGGGAGAGTATTAATGAGTACCCAGTAATAGGAGCGTGTTTACCTTTACATGAATGCACAAATGTTCTGTGCATCCCCACACAGGCAGTCCCATTTATGTCTATTGAGGCACAGTGGCTGCACGAACACAGCGGCCGCTCCCAATCTGTTTATGTTTGGGCCATGCATGGATGTCAGATTGGGAACATTGGGCTGTGTCCATGCAGCCACTGTGTCCCAACAGACTTGAATGGAACTGCCTTCATGGGGATGCACAGACCACATGTGCATCCCCATCCAGGTAAATATGGTACTTGCATGGGGTACACATTGATACTTCTCACGTGAATGTGGACTTTTGATGACACTGAGACTGGTGTGGTGGTGTTTAGGGACACTGTGACTGGCTGCACAGGTGTAGTGAGTGTGTGAGGGCTCATTTACAGTTGTGGGGACAGCAGTTGAGCTGCATTTTTATTGCCCCTCAACCGATCCTCTTTAGCTGAGAAAGTAGCAGCTGGGGGTGTACACATGCTACAGTATGAATTATACCACTGTTGCACTTGGCAGGCATTACTGCCCGCTGAGCGCAACAAATTCAAGTGAATAGGACCTCGTTGCAACTGCATCGCAACCATGCACAATGCATGTGGTTGCGGTGTGGGAGTCCAGCATTTAGAAGATTAAAACTGTTTAATGCTCTCTGAAAAGTTTTTATGAAAGCACCACAAATGTGAATGCGCCTTTAATTGTTTTTTTAAACTATTCTTTCTATTTTTTACATTTTTTAAAAGAAAAACAAAAGATCACTGTCACCAGAGCATTGTAGTGTCACTATGATGACATTATATTGCTCGGATCAATTATTAGACAACGTATGCTGTGTCCAGCACTGTACTACACACTCTCTCTCCTCTCTCAGTCAATTGCTGTGAGAGGAGAGACTTCATTGGCTGATGCATTGCAGCCCCTGTTTACATTGTTATCTGATCCCTGTGATTGGCCACAGCTATCACTTAGTACAGGGTCAATCACAGCAGCCCTGTATCCCAATACTTGATCTGCTGTGTCCAGAGCAATCATAGATTACAGCACTGTGTGGACCAAAGGTGCCCAAAAGAGGAAAGTTTATGGGTATGTACACCCAGAGCGGTGCTTTTCCCACCCGGTCGTATATCTTCAGTGGCCAGGTGGCAGCAGTTAAATAGCTTTCCTCAGGTGTTAGACTATTATTTTATGTATATTTTAAACTGACAAGCGCTATAAGATTTGCACACATAAAATTGTTATTAAGACAATATTCTGACCATTAGGGATATTCTGACCATGAGAGAAGATATTTTCCAAAACTGACTTCTACTTAGTGATGCAAATGAAGTACATTAATGCAACCTGTTCGAGTCTCACTTCAGCTAGAATAGCTTAAAGCTAAACATGTCCTCAGCAGAAAAGTAATTGAAAATCTCAAGTTCTGTATAGGGTCTTGCATACAAATTCCTAGCTAGTTTTGTCATATATTTTTATTAGTAGATATTTTACATCTTAATCAGTTTATTTATAGTACACCCAACTGTCTTACAGTACATTCATTTTTGTTGTATATCTGACACTTAAAACAGTTGGGTGTGTTATAGGGTTTTGTACATTAATGTTGGACTGGGAAACAATCACAAAAGGGGGTGTGCCTAAGAGAAGGTGATGAGTCAATCTGGTACAGTATGTGATCGTATTTTGGCCCACTACCTTTTCTTTGGTGCTCCAGTGTTCCATCTTTTTCCTTCTGTATTCATTAAACCCATAGTTGTCTGAGCGTACCACAGACTTCTATGATTTTGAGAACAGCTTTTCTAATGAAAACTTTTGGAACTTCCAAACACTTCAACAAAATATTCTTCTATATTCAGTACCATCTTTTTTGCAAATTTTCTATAGATCAATAAGCAACTGAACTTCAGCTTGCTGTCATGGAAAAAAAATGTCTTGTATTTGAGATCATACTGGAGGTGAGGGGGATACCACACCCTCTCAAATGTATGTCAAAAATACAGATATTTGTGTACACCTATTCTCATTAATGATTCCACTAAAGTGGCAAAAGAGGCACAATGTAAATTAAATCCACCACTGATGCCTGATATATAGTAGTCAAACTTTCCCTGCAACTTTCCCTGCTTTGTCTTCCACACTCCATTAAAAAAAACTGACCTAAAATTATATTGTATGACAGCATAGTAGAATGGTTGGCTACAATGAGACGGGTGGTGCAAATAAAAAAATAACAATATAGAAAGCCATCCACTCTCTGGTATGTCACTCTAACAACTGTGCTCTAGAGTCCTCTGCACTTAGATGTTCATTGACTTTTCATCACCTGAAACAACAGGGATCTTAAAGGTACTTATTCATCTTCGTCTTCAGAACAAAGATGATTACTAATTTTTCAGTAAAGAAAAAAAGCCCAGAGATGGACTTAGAAATTAGCATAACACTCGGTGTTCTTTTTCTAACTAGACTAACTATGCAAATATATAGCTGCTAGGGGCTCACAAAATACAATATTATGCTTTATTAATAGCACTATTAGTTTTTAATTATATATTTGTTAACCTCCCTCTAATCTAAGTGGATGTCACAATTAAAAATATATATTTCTAGTATCAAATCAGCTTCTTTTTAATATAGTATTAAATCAGAAATACAGTACATTCATCTTTTGCAAGTTTAACAAAATTAAGTGTGCATCAATTGATTTATCAAGTGCTTTTAACTATATTTGTATCATCCACCTTTTTAACACACTGCTGTGATAGTTACTGCTACCAGCATGTCCTTTGTGTATGGTGTTCATAAAAGTTTAGCTGTTCTCTAATGTTTACTTTTTTCCTTCACATCAAAAACATTCTAAACAACTGAGCTTTTCCTGACTTTTTATTTAAGAAAACCACTAAACAGTTTTTGTTTCAAACAGGAAAGTGAAAAGATGAATAATGTATCAATTAAATTCACTGCTGCATCAGGTCTGACATTTCCTTTCAAAAGAATCCCCCTTCAAGGTGACAATGGCTTTTTGTTTTAAGGGAAAAACACCAGCTCCTGCCTTTAGGCATCACCGCTGGCACTCTAAGAGCTTGCTGAGTCTTGTGCCAAAATTAAGCTCTGATTTTGTTTTGCTGAATTAAATTTGCTTTTTATACTCTAGGCAGCAAGAAAGAAATTAAGAGCAATGCTTAAAATCTTGATCTGTCCTTGAATTTACCTATGTGAGCCTTAACAAAAAAGTTCAGAAAAATAAACTGCACAATACTAACTTTTGTCATTTGTAGTTCCATTTTGATGCAATTAAAATGCATTCAAAATCAGCTGATATTGACAAAAAAATAAGGTCAGCATTAATAATCATAATAAAAAAATCCTTTGTGTCATAAATTGCAGGCATGATTTTCCCTGGATTTAGATCCTTAGAGTGCTTTTGGTCATCAGGGAAGAGCTCAGGTTCACCTGTTCAGATTCAATCTGAACTTTTTGGATGTTTGGTGAGGATTGCTCAGCCTTAAGCCTCGTACACACGCACCGATTGTTGGCCGACCGATCGGCCGTCTTTTGTCCAGTGTTGTTGTGTTGGTTGAAATGTGCTCTAGACTGCACACAAATTTTGTCGGCCAACAACAACCAACTGCAGAAGTGATGTCATGTTCTGGTCTACTTTTCGTGTGTTTTTTCTTCTCTGAGCATGCCCAGTCTTGATCATCACATTTTTGTCGGCCGAAATCTGTACTGACTGAGGAACAATCGGCCGTTCTGCTGATGGCCAACAAAAATTTTATAGCATGCACACCAGATTTTGTTCGGCCGAAAAGTCACAGTCGGTTGTCGGAAGCATCATACTAACAAGCTGACAATCAGCCGATCGGACGTTGGCCCGAAAATTTACGACCAACAATCGGTGCGTGTGTACGGGGCTTAACATTCCAGAATGCACTGCAAAACTGGCATTGGCCAAAGTCTTGCACTTGACCTAACAGCAGCCCTTTGTCAGTAGTTGAGGTTTACTGTGGGTGAGGGACAGCTAACAATGATTTTAGGGAAATATTTCTATTGCAGTGTGCAACTACAAAGTTTTATAGGGTTGCAAATTAATAATACCATATTCGATGCTTTATATTTCCACTGATTGACTTTGCAGGGAATAACATTTTATGGGACAAGGTAGAGTGGAGTGTAAGAACACCTGCATTTACTGTCTGTGATTTGAATAGACTCAAGAGACTAGTTTAAAGATTACTTTTTTACATGTATCAACAACAAGTTCTGCCGCTGTTACTGTTCTCTTTCTTTAAATCTCAGTTTGTAATCATGTCCTTTTTTAGTTATTTTGAAATGTTTTGTACTGGAGTTCTTTATTAAGTGTTTAATTTTGTTAGGGTTTTTTTTTATTTTTGTTTATAGGGCGGCAGCAGCAACAGCAGCGTTGAGTTGTCAGGGACACCACAAAAGTTGCCATTTGTTTACAGAAACACATTCCCCCTACAGCTCTTGCCATAGTTAAAAAAAAATCAAGGAATAACCCCACATTAATATTATGCCTGGGAAAGTGAGAGGTCTCAGTGCAGTTATCAGGGGCAAGTAGCTTTTGTATCCACAGGCCAAAGTGGTGGTCTGGGTAAAGCATAAAGAGGCAGGGTATATATGCCTTTCTTTTTGGGCAGTGTGCATGTCATACAGATGGAGCACCCACAACTTTTGGTGGAGTGGCTATCCAAACCATTATCATCCACCTCCTCTGTCTCCCAAGCAAAAAAAAAAATGCATGAGGTCATCATCAACTGCAAAGTTACCATTTTCTTACTCATCCACAGCTACTTCTTTCCCTTGCAAACTCTGGCATGGAGAAATCATTATGTTAATGTCAGATTTTAGAGAAGAGCAACATGAGCATAGGGGCAGGGGACAAACAAGCAGGGAGAAACAATTGACACACATGTTCCTGCAGCCGCAAAACCTACTGTCAAGTTGACTTCAGCATTAAGGATGGGGAAATGATGATAAGGTTTCTGGCCACACCTAGATTCTATATATATAGTGGTACTTAATGGCTCCTCCCTCACCTCCCATTCTCATGTCACGCCTACAGGTGGCGAGACGTTCCTCTATTGCGATGACGCACTTTCGGTATAAACCGGAAATTACGTCATATCCTCAGAGCGTCTGGAAAGACAGTGGCTTTGGCCCCGCAGCCCAGATCTACCTGGGGTCACCAGCTATACAGGCAGCATAAAAGCAGCCAAACAACACCCACCAGGGGTGCACCAGCATAACGAACAAACCTCAGCAATGTAAACCAAGCCATAAAGGCAGCAAAAACAACAGATCCACTAGGGGATCATTACAGCCACTCTTGACAATACAGAAAATATTTCGAATATATAAAGTCGTGTGTAGGATCAAATTCACAAAGGGAGAACAATAAACAGAGTGAGAATATGCCACACACAGGGGAGAGAAAAAATAAAAATAAGAATATAAAAAAAATTAATTCATTCATTAAATAAATACAATTCCTTACAATTAAAAAAATAGACTGTTATTTGCATCTGTATTCTTCCTTCTTACCCGTCCCAGCTACATCAGAGAATACAGTTGGAGACATAATACATATATCAACAAAAAAATTTAACACCTTATCAAAAATGTGACATTACAGAGGTAGACAACCATCTAATAGCTAATGTGACTGTTTAGGGGAAGCGAAGCATGAAGGCAAAGAAGAAGAAAGAAGGAGAGGGAGAGGAAAGAAAAAGGAAGAAAAGTGGGAGGTCTGCCTAGCTAACTAGAAATGGGACGAAGCTCAGTTTATCATTTAGAACCAGCTTTTTACATGCATTCAGGTTAAAAATCCAATGGCATTCGTGTTGTAATATAGTTTTACCAAATTGTCCACCACATGGATGTGGGTGGATACGTTCTAAGGCAAAAAAATTGAGATCTTGAATATAGCTGTGACATTGAGCAAAATGGCGAGCTATAAGACTTTCTAAGTTGCCTCCTTTGGCATATCCAACATGTTCCCATAGTCTTTGTTTAGTTTTACCCACATAAATAGTTTGGCATGTACATTTCATTATATATACTATGTCAACTGTTTGGCAGGATACGAAATGTCGAGGGGAGATTTTTTTTTTCCATTTGGTAAAGTTTGGGAAGATTTATCTGCTATATACTTTCAATAGACACAATTTCCAAATGGTAAGGTCCTTAAGGGAAGTTTAGAACAGGGATCACCTTTACCTCCTCTGCAATAGTGACTAGATGTTACTATATAGTTGATAGATTGATTTTGTTTGTGTGTTATGCTAGGTTTTGGGTCAACAAATTCTTTTAACACCTCATCCTTGGCTAAAATGTGCCAGTGTCTCCTAAGGATTTTATGTTTCTGCTTGGAGTGTATATTAAACTTAGTTATATTAACTTATCTAGTTTTATTCAGTGATGTATCTTTTTCACCCTGAAATAATAGCAGATCACGAGGGCTAGTCTTAGCTCTTTGATATGCTCTTTTAACACTCTTTTTACTACTCAGGAAATGTTCTTGCAAGTCCTGTGCTTCTTGTTCAAACTTTTCTGATTCATTGCAGTTTCTATGAATCCTGAAATATTGTCCTATTGGGATCCCTTGTATCACATGTTTTGGGTGACTACTCTGGGAATGTAATAGAGCATTTGTGGCAGTTTGTTTACGGTAAAGGGTAGTAGCTAGAATGTTGTTGGATCGCTTATATATAGTCAGATCCTAAAAGGAGATCTGTTAAGTATCAGAGACAGAGCTAACTGTAAATGAAATGTGTTGTTTTTAAGTTCCTGAACAAATTCCCTTAGAAGATCACCGGCGCCAGACCACAAAATAAAAATATTGTTAATATAAATCTGCCACATATCCATGTGGCGGAGGTAGTGTGACATGGATTCAGATGAGAAAAGCCAGCGATCCCACCCCCCAGGTACAGGTTGGCATACGATGGGGCACTTTTTGTCCCCATCACTACCCCCTGCACCTGGAGGCAGTGGGAGCCGTCAAATACAAAAACATTATGCGTTAGGATGAAATGCAAAATATCCAAAAGGAATTTATATTTATGTATCTATTTCATTGTTCTAAGCTGCTTGATGAGATGCCAGATGATTTAGATATGTTTCCATCATCATTGTTACAATTATTAGGTCTCGGTCTCGTAAATTTACTTGATTTCCTTTCCCATCTATATGCCCTCCCACTTTGAAAGGCCAATAGATCTCTGTTCATTTTTTATCTTGCTTTTTAATCATTCCGCTACTGTTTTTCCACCGCTGCCTTAATTTAAACATTTTTTTCATTAAAATGGTTTTACTCTGGAACATTGCTAACTTATTACCCATTTCCAAAATGCCTTTATCTAGGGACAGAGCTTCTGCCTCATAGTAATCCTTAAGGATTTCCATCATTACAATAAAACATTGATTCAGGTTATTTTTCCATTTTGATTTTAGATTGGCAGGAATTGATTGAATAGTGGAAAACATTTGAATTCAAAACCCAATTGGTATAACCTTTGAGACTATATATTGTTGAAAATAAGCTGCATGCCAAAAGAAGGTGGTCTTTCATATCAGTAATAGCTTTTATCTGATCGCTATTTAGTCCTCCTTATTAGAGCCCCTGACTTCCGATTGAACCTGTAACATGTAATTTGTCCATAGACTTCCTAAGTAGTCAGTCATCCTAAACAGTACACTAGAAGACATTAATGTTCAAAGAAGAGAAAAAGAATGGAATAGAAAATCATTAACAGTAGTCTAAACAATTGATAGAACTGTCCGCAATGTCTATATATGTCTCCACACAAAAATACATTTTGCAAAAAACATATAAAAGGATCCCCCACCAAAAACAGGAGGGTGGGGAAAATGTACCCCAATATTACAAAGAGAATAATGGGTGGGGGGATGCCCGTATAGCAAAACCTGGCACAATCCCCCTAATTAATTAAAAAGAGGAAATTATATATCCCAGGTCTCTCCCCCCCCCCCCAGGGGATGGGGGAGGGGGAAGACACTGGAAAGTTTGGATTTTAGTGTGCCCAAAAGTCAAACACTATATACCATAATTAAAAACAAAAGCTATTTTATTAATACATTTTATTATTACATACAAAAAATAGCTTTTAATTTTTTTTTTTGCATAAAAATTTGTAACATAATACATCTGCATTTAGGTAGATCCCACAAGATATGGATCAATGTGTTTTGCCCAGGATACAAACTTCTTCAGGATCCAATCCTCAGTGTTTCTAAACCTAATAGCAGATAAATGGTACAAATAATATTTCAGTTCCAAAATATACAACAACATACGATATAGCATGTTCTGACCAAAGTTAAATATTGCTCTTGGTGTAGGTGCACGCTATTTTCATACCACCTGAAGCCTGACTGAAATATTCCCAGAGATTGCATCACCCTGTCTTGCCTTGTTGCTAGCACATTGCTAAGACACTCCCAGCTCCTGCTGCTCACTCCCACCATCAGGTAAGTGAGCTTTCAAGCCACCACTCATGTGTGGTCCATTGTCTCCTAATGCCCCGTACACACGTGCAGATTATCTGAAGACTTTTGTCTGCAGACTTACCAAAACCATATAATATGAGGTCAAACCTAAACACTTTCAATTTGTATGCAATCCGGCAGGCCCTTGTACTACATAGAAAAGGTAAATTTGAAGACAAAAGTCTTCAGATAATCTGCACGTGTGTACGGGGCAGAAGGTTCACTGAGCTCAGTTCTACTGCGATAGAGAAGAAAGCACACTTATGAGGGGCTTTGAATCAGCTGTGGCCTTTTGCAAGAAAGATCAACAGCACAAATTGACTTGGATAGTCTCCTGATCTCAAACTAAAGGGCACAAGCCAAGAAATTCTGGCACATTTCACCATGTAGACTAGAAGTCTGCATACAGACAGGACAGCAACCTAGCTTCCAGAGAGTACCACAAAACAAAAGTAAAGCAATTATTGCACTGAACTAAACCAGACAGTTCATAAATATTTACAAATAAAGGTACTAACCAAAGAGAGTTGTTTTCAAACTCTTCTCTCTCAGCGGGGAGTGATCGTGGGTGTCAGGCAGCAATTGGAGTCGCCTGCCCCATGCATCGGGCTCGCCCCCTAGCTGCCTGCGCTCGACTAACATAGGTCTACATCGGTTCATGCAGGAGGGCCGCACCGCAGTAAAAAGGCGGTGGGCGGTCGGGAATCGGTTAATCTATGCATTTTTGTCCACTGCACTTCTGTCCTGATGCACTCACCATGAGAAAACTCCACAGGGTAAACTCTAAAGAATTGCTACTACTCATAAATACAACACTAATTAGGATATTAACTTTCCTCTCTTACATATGCTAATGTGAAAAAAAAAACAGTACTTCCAACATTTAGTCAGCAATGCACAATGCTCAATGCACAATTACTCCGGCACCTAGTAAGCAATTACCAATGTCTAAAACCATAATATGCTGCTGATGATACTGTCTTTGAGAAATGTAATGTTTTAAAAAAACACATACAGTTTTAAAGAATCCTCCAAGCAGACCATTTAACCACCTTTCGACTGTTGTTCTTTTTCAGTGGCCCTTTATTTACCTAGTGCTGTTTATGAATGCTACTGCATAAATAGCCATTGGTCGGCCAATCTACTCAATAAATCTACACAGAATGGATACCATGTGATTATTGTGATCACATGTTACTTTTTACAGTACATGGTACTTTTTACATACTATTCTGGCATTTGTATTTTAGTGGAGAGTTTTTTCTTTGCCTTTCTATAGTAAAAATTAGAAAACCCAGCTGTTATTAAATACCACCCAGAGGAAGTTATATCTGCCTCAAAAATGATATAAAACTCATATGGGTACAGTGTTGAATAATGAAGTAATTTTCAGTCAAACTATTATAGTGCTGAGAGCTGAAAAATGGCCTGGTAATGAAGAGGTATTACAGGCTGGCACTCAAATGGTTAAAAGAACTGTGTATTTTTAAAGTTGCCCTTTAAGCCATCTGAAAAGTCCCTCTTCCCGCTGAACAAAATTTTTTTGGTGCATGTTCCCCAGGGCACTGAAAAATGATATTTCCTTGCCTATTACTGTAGAAAATGGTGATTACTGATTTCCAAGATAAGGCTCCCATTTATTTCACCAAACATTTCACCAAACACAATAATAAAAATAAAAAAATCATGCCCCAAATCATGAAATCTGTTCACAAAAGATGCAAGTTACCCCAGAAATGGGACCAGTTATCCTGAGACCTATAACGTTAAAACTTGCAACATTAAAGGAAACCAAAGGAAATTCTTCAATAATGTAAATATATTCAATCTATTCAATCCCCTCCTAGGCCACGACAGCCTCCTCGGCACTCTATCTTTCACCCGACTTCTCTGCTGGTATGGTTCCCCAATATTTAAGGGCTGACCTAACCACCCTGTCAGGACATTCTGCCTGGGGATTGGTCAAGTTCCTTTATGTATGCAGATAAGAGCCTCCTGGCCTCCGCCCATTAACTTCTAGAAGCTTCTATCAGCTTCTAGATCCAGCGGGATATAGCAGAGAAAAGAATTTGCAGAGGATAAAGGATCCACCACCAAGAAAGAGATCAACAAAGGGCACCACTGCGGTTGTTTGCAAAAGAGTGTGGAAACTTTATTTCGGCACTTGTGCCAGTGTGGAAAATAATATACATGTGAAAAGATGTGGCACATCGGGTACAATCAAATGATTAAAAACAAACAGTAATACATGGACCATCATCCACCTAGATTGCTGCAGGAAGCTGAAGAAAAATGCACGGTAACCTGTAATAACGTGAGAGGCTAGGTATTGCACAGTCCCAAGGTGCCAATAATTGGTGACTAAAGTAATTGAATAAAGCAGACAGATCCAGCAAAGTCCCCGGTATATAGAACATAAAAAGTATGATTGAACTGCATTCAAATGCCTCATTGGGGAAGGGCTGATGTTGGAATAGGCTTTATCATTAGGCACAGTATTTAAATGGCAGATGTAAAGGGACAGCGATGTTGGCCTTCAGATCAGCATACAGTTCCAGTTAAGGCCGTGACCAATGTAACAAATGCAAAACAAGAAGTAAATCTTCTAATTACCATGTAGACGTCATGGGTGAAGGCCATAGGGCAAATCCGGGGATGTCTGTACCTCTGTGTTGGTGTAGCCGGACATACCGGTATTGGCGTCCCTCATGCGGCGCTCTCCCTTCACTCTCTCTCTGAATACTTCCTGGTTAGTGGCAAGTGCCGTCGGATATGGCCTGACGTCACATCCGGTGTAATAGGTTGGAGCTACTAGCTCTGAGGAAACTGGCGTCCTGCCAGTGAAACACATCAGCAGGTGCGTCATTTGCCCACAGTTCATGGACTGGTCACCTCTGTAGTGTCTGTACGATCGTACGGCTGTCTCCTCCTTGCGCCCCCACCTCCAACCTACTACACCGCATGTGACGTCAAACAGTTTCCAAACACTTCAAACACAAAAAAATTAAATATTCAATAGACTCAACATGCCTCTCAGCAAATTCCTTGGGGTGTCTATTTTCCACAAAGAGGTAATTTGGGGGGGGGGGGTTTGTACTGCCCTGACATTTTAGCACTATGAGAAATGAGATAGGCAGTCAGAAAATAAAAGCTGCGTGAATTCCAATATATACACCATAGTTTGTAGACGGTATAATTTTTGCGCAAACCAATAAATATTCGCTTATTGAGATTTGTTTCTATCAAAGACAAGTAGCTAAATACATTTTGGCCTAAATGTATGACAAAAATTGAGTTTATGGGGGCGTGGCTTGGCACCGGACTCGAATGGCCGCATGTTAGCTCGGCTCCACGCACTGGGGATCTACTAAACGCTTTTTCGGGTGCCCTCAACCTCCAAATCATGCTCAGATCGGGTCGCAGTGCCTCAGCCAGCCGGGCGATGCCTGATCAGGAGACCCAACTCACGGGAAACATCCCAGCCATCTTCCGCACGCAGAAGAACAGCCAGCGTGCGGCCTCCCCGGCTCCCGCGCCCAGCTCCCCCATGGCGCAACCCTCTATCGCCTCCGGATCCCAGGCTCAGCCGACCACCGCAGTACCCCTTCCGAGCCTCACGGATCTTCAAAATGTGGCCGCGGACATTAAATCCACCTTGGGCTCTGCTATATCGGAACTCACTGCAGAACTACGCTCAGTGACCGCCAGATTGGACATCACAGAGAAGGCCTCTGCCACTCATGCGGCCGCCATCAAGCAGCTCCAGAGGGGCACGGACCTGTACACATCCCACCTCATCGAGATAAACCGCCACCTTGAGGATCTGGACAATCGGGGAAGGAGGCATAATATCCGCTTGCGGGGCCTCCCGGAGTCTGTGGAACCCCCCGACTTGACCACCTCGCTAACAACGATCTTCAACGACCTCCTCGAGAGACCGGCGGACACCCCGATCGATTTCGAGAGAGCACACCGGGCCCTGCGCCCCCGAGCGGGAGACTCCGATCCACCACGCGATGTGATCTGCTGCCTGGTGAGTTACCCCCTTAAGGAAGCAATTCTCAGAAAAGCGAGGGGCCGGGATCGTGTACAGTTTGAGGGGACTGAGCTGAAACTCTTCCAGGACCTCTCGCCCATCACTCTGCAAAATCGCAGAGCCCTACGCCCCCTACTAGAAGCTCTCCGCACCAGAGGTATCACGTACAGGTGGCGCTTTCCATTTTGCCTCTTTGCCACCTTTCGGGGCAGGTCTGCATCCTTAAAAATCCCTGATGACATACCTGCTTTCTGCGATGCCTTTGACATTCCTGTGATGGACCTGCCCGACTGGTATGGAGAGTTCTACACACCAGACCCCTGGATCTCAGTTACCGCCTCCAATACCCCTAAAGCACAGAGAAGCAGACAACGCAGAAGACGCCATTCACACCACGATGCTACTCCCATGCGCTCCAGAGATGATCGTCGCTCAAGTCCTCTTCGATCGCCAGCCCGCCAACGGGAGAAGTTGAAGCTCTGAACTCTCTAGCTGATCGCTGATGCCTGACTGAAACTTCCTTAAAGGTACTCTTGTCCCATTCCCCCCTTGGTCCTACCCCCCCATACTGCTCATACTCCCCTGCTCTGGACTTTGTTATTGTGAATCTATCCAGCTACAACCCCCAGTCCTCGCTGCCCCTTCTGATCCATTTTCCTCTGTCAGTTGGCAGCCGACACCCTTACTGATTTAGACTGCTCCATAGACTCTGATGTCCACATTCCACCCCCCTCCCCCCCTTCTTGGTCATCCGATCCCTCCTATACATCGCCCACGGATGTGTCACTGATCCCCATTCCCCCCGATATCCCCCCTTGTTTTCCTCTCCCCTTGACTCTCCACAGGTTTTATCATCTCGATTCAGCGCCTCTGGGGACTCAGAACTACCAACCTACCTGACATTGCTCCACGAACCTCGGTGTTCACTGCGAGCCCCATGGATGGCATTTTCCATACATCACCACTGGCTGCTACAGGTTTCCCCTTACGATTATTCTAGTTATTTAATGTTTAACCTACATGCTGTCTTGTCATTAGCCTATGCCGCCTTTATTTTGTCAGTATTTGCTATTACATGGGGGGAAGAGGAGATGAGTTGCTTTGAGTTGCCTCAAACTGCCTAAACTTTGCATGTATTCTTGCTACGACCACATCTTGATGACAAAAGAGATTGAGGTGCTGTATTTCATAGGAATGTTATTTATGGTATGATGAGTAGCTCTGGACACTGAACTGTTGGTCGCGGTCTCTCCTAATCCCCCTCCCTCCTCCTCATTAATGACGACTATAACTCCTCCCCAGGACCCTCATTCCCCACTCCCCCTCTCATCCTACGGTTTCCTGTGACTACCTCCCCCTACCTATACAACTCATACCGCCCGACCAGACTGATGCTGCTCCCCACGATATAATCGCCCTCCTTACCTCCCGGAATACCTACAATCTCCCTTCCAAACCAACTTCTCCCCCCTTCTTTAACTAAGCTTGTGGACACCAACAATTCCCCTTCAGACACCACTCCAGAGACTGACACAGACCGACCCTGACTTCCCATTAGGACATATAAACGGGGACAGGGGACTGAATCGGACCGAGAGTACCTACCGTTAATTCGTTAACTGTTTACTTCATGCACAGGCAAGCTAAGATGTTGACCTTGTTGTCCTCTTCCCAGGATACAACATATCTGTTACAGCTATTGTTACCAGCTTTCTCCCCTGTGTTTACGCTGTACTACACTTCAGGTTCTTTTTTTTTCTCTTTTTTTTTTTTTATGTCTAATACACTGTTTGAAACTTGTTTATTGTTGGGTATTCGGTATTACCCACCTCAGGCTACCACTTTAATATATCTAATGACCCTCTCAGTCTCACTGATTGCGGCACCCACCGCCATTTACTACACACGCTCTGCTGATCCCCAGTGCGGAGCCGTCCCATGCCTAACTTGGGATCGTATCCAGACTATTGTTCCCCACCTCAACAGCAGTTTATACTGTCTGTTGACCTGTGACACTTTGTGTCTTTCCCCCCTACCCCTCCTCTAGCGGCTGGTCATTCCGATTTGCTGATAGAGGGAAGCTAGGGGACCTTATTTGCTCTCCTTTTCCTTGTGTTTTCTCCAGCCTCCTCCTTCCCGACCCTCCTCACATTTTCCCCCCATTCCCCTCTTTCCCTCTCTCCCCCTTGTCTCCCTTCTGGTCCCCCCTACATATCTCCTCTCCCCCTTATCCCTTCTCACCCCTTTTTATCTCTTCCCCCCTCTGCCTCGTTCCTCTCCCCCTCTGATACACCCTCTCATACTCCCTGATTTGTCTCCCTTTTTGAGTGGACGTCATCATGCCTGCCCCTGCCATAACCAAAACGCAACGCACTATCAAGATTCTTTCGTCCAATGCCCAGGGATTGAACGTTCCTGAAAAGCGCTCACAATTTCTAGCCGAAGCCTCACGTTTGCGGGCCCAAATAGTATTAGTGCAGGAAACTCATTTCAAAACGGGTGATCCGCTTTCCTTCTCTAATAAGCACTTCCCTACAGCATTTCATGCTACTTCTGAAGGCTCCAAATCGCGTGGAGTTTCTATCTTACTTGCTAAACAAGTCGACTTCAAGCCTCTGGACGTTAGATCGGATCCAGAGGGTAGATTCCTCTTTGTTAAAGGCCACCTTAACTCTCGACCAGTGACCCTAGCCAATATATACGCGCCAAATACCAAACAAGTACCTTTTTTCCGAACAGTATGCCAGGAACTTGCAGACTTCACTACCGGACTCTTGATATTTGGGGGAGATTTTAACGCCCCTCTCAATCCCCTCCTAGATTCATCGACCGGTGCCTCAGTGCTGCCATTCCGGGCACTGCGCCAAATTCACCTTCAACTTCGATCCTTGCATCTTCATGATTCCTGGAGGACGCTATTCCCTAACGATAGGGACTACACATTCTTCTCCGCCCCCCACTCCAAATTTTCAAGAATCGACTACATTTTTCTCTCACAAACAGACCTACCATTCCTTTCGGGTGCCACCATTGAACCTAGGATCCTCTCAGATCATAGTCCTATAACCATGACGCTCCGATTCCCTGAACTTGTCACAAAGTCCAAAACGTGGAGATTGAACCCCTCGCTCCTCAAGGATGGGCCAGTTCTCTCCAGCCTGCAGTCTAAACTTAGGGAATACTTCGAGATTAACGACACTCCGGACACCACACCTCTTGTTCAATGGGAAGCACATAAGTGCGTAATTAGAGGCGAACTCCTAGCTATAGCAGCATCCCTGAAAAAAGAACGCCCACGCGAACTTCAAGACCTATATTCCCGACTTACCGTCCTCGAGACGGCACACAAACGCTCCCATGCCCAAACAGCCGCGTCGGAACTATTTGAGACCCGTTCGCGCTTGAAAGAACTATTAGGCCTCCAAGCACATCGTAGACTTGTCCTTAGCCGTAAAGTGTTTTACGAGCAGGGTAATAAAAGTGGTCGTCTGCTAGCCCGGGCCTCCCGCCCTAAAACTAATCTCGCCTCCATCTATACCATCAGAGATTCGGCGGGCAATCTCCACTCCTCTAATGAGGCTATCGCCCGTCAATTCGAGGAATTTTATAAGGGCCTATACAACCTCTCCCCAGCTCCTGGCAGTCTTACCCAGACTGCATCAAGAACATCTCAACTCGAGAATTTTTTCAAATCTCATGGCTTATCCCCCCTATCTACCCAAGACGCAGAAGCTCTTGAATCTCCCATCACCACCGAAGAGCTCACTAGAGCTCTACGCGAGATGAAGCCGGGCAAAGCACCTGGACCTGATGGTCTTCCCCTCCTATACTTTCGGGCCTTTGAGGACATACTCAAGCCTCACTTTGTTAGAGCCTTTAGGAGTCTTGCAGAATCCCAGCATCAATCCACGTCGCTTTTAGAAGCCTACATTACAGTGATCCCTAAGGAAGGTAAGGACGAGACGCTAGTTTCCAGCTATCGTCCTATCTCCCTTCTAAATGTAGATGCTAAACTTTATGCCAAGATTTTGGCCAACCGGCTTGTCCCGCTCCTTCCTTCCCTGGTTTCTTTGGACCAAGTTGGGTTCATCCCGGGGAGGGAGGCGCGGGACAACACCACTAGGGCACTTAACGTTCACCACTGGCTTACCTCCCATAACCTCCCCGGTTTCTTTCTCTCCCTGGACGCTGATAAGGCGTTCGACAGAGTGGCCTGGGACTATCTCTCCTCTATGCTGACATCCATGGGATTGCGAGAGAGAATGCTACTGAGTATACGCGCTCTATACACCAATCAGGTAGCCCGAGTACGGGTTAATGGCCACCTGTCGAACGCCTTTCACCTTTCCAATGGTACACGACAGGGCTGCCCCCTGTCCCCCATCCTCTTTGTACTCTCTCTGGAACCCTTTTTAAATATGATCCGCTCGAACCCCAACATACGTGGAATCCCGATAGGTGACAACACTCACAAGGTAGCGGCATTCGCGGATGATATGCTACTTTTTCTTTCCCACCCGCACGTCTCCCTGCCAAACTTGCTTCAAGACCTTGCACTCTTTCACTCCCTCTCAAATCTTAAAGTTAATTACTCCAAATCCATGGCCCTGAATGTCACTCTGCCTAATGTGGACCTGCAGAGATGCAAAACTAACTTCCCTTTCATATGGGCACCACCGTCCATCCCCTATCTGGGCATACACATACCCCGCCGCCTTGAATCCCTCTTTGACACCAATTATAAACCCTTACTGACATCTATTTGCAGCGACCTAAGGGCTTGGAAGAATATACGCTTTTCTTGGTTTGGCAGGGCCGCCCTACTCAAGATGTCTATCCTTCCCAGACTGTTGTATCTATTCCAGGCGGCTCCCATTCAACTCCCGGCTTCATTCTTCACGACCCTTCGGACTACCTGTTCTAAATTTTTGTGGGATGGGAAACCTCCCAGGATCAAACTCACTCGCCTGACGGCCCCTAAACACAAAGGTGGCCTGGGCCTCCCGGACTTGCAGACCTATCACAAGGCATGCATCCTGACCAGACTTCTGGACTGGAATCTTCACTCTTCCAGCAAACTGGTTGTGAATCTTGAGAATTCCTTTTCAGAAATCCCGCTTCACTTACTGGCTTGGATGCCCTTCTCTTCCGTTCCCCCATCTCTTAAATGTCACCCCCTAATTGGACCTCCGCTCCTGGTCCACGACAAGTGGCGCAAAAAGCTCCGGATCAACCCGCGGGTTGGCCCCTTGACCTATTTGAGGATGAATCCCGCATTTCCACCCGGCAATTCACTTAATTTCCTTCGACACAATTGGCCTCATCAGGAAATACTTGCTCACTGTTTTTTCAAAGATGGAAATCTTCTCTCCTGGGAAGAGATTAATCGCTCCATAGCACCATACACTCTTCCTCTCTGGTCCTATTTCCAGATTCGACACTTTCTTACTACCTCAGCTACCTCTAGCGATTGGTCGAGACCCCCGACCCCTTTGGAAGCTATCAGCATCCGCGCCAAACCACAGCGACACTTGATTTCGGAACTCTATAGCCACCTACTAGACGCTCCTCCAGTCGCTCTGGCCCCCTTTGCGCAAGCCTGGTCCCGTGACCTCCAACTCTCCCTTTCTGAAAAGGACTGGGAAACTATGTGCCGCTCGGTTCACCGGGCCTCTATTAACGTCACCACCCAGGAAAATGGATATAAAATCCTGACGCGTTGGTACAGGACGCCAGATAGAATTCATAAATTTCAACCTGGGGTTCCTGACACCCGTTGGAGGTGCCGTCAGGAAACCGGATCCATGCTTCACATCTGGTGGTCCTGCCCCAATATCCAGCCTTTATGGGAGATGGTTCACAGGTTGGTGCGTGAGGTCACGTCTTATGACCCTCCCCTGACCCCTAGCTATTTTCTTCTCAACCACGTCCCAGCCACTCAAAACACACCCAGGCCGATCCTTGCCCGTCACATGCTAACTGCTGCTAAACTTTGCCTGCCATGCCATTGGAAATCAACCTCCATTCCATCTTCTAGTGAATGGTTCCTTAGACTCAATAGAATTGAGGAAATGGAGGAATTAATCAGCATTTCAAATGATCAAATCCACAAGTTTTCAGCCCTATGGATAGATTGGATCAGATTCAAGGATACCGCCACTTACAAATCGATTATGGAAACCAAAGACAACACTTCATGATTTAATTGATACACTTTTGATCATATACTGTTCCTTTTCATCCCCGCTTGCCCTCTTTTCTTTACTTTAATCCCCACTCACCCCCCTCTACATCCCTTGCTCCCTCCCCCTCCTCCCCTCCCTCCCTTCACGTTCTTTCTCAATCTCCCCCTCCTCTCCCCCACCCCTCACCCTTCTTCCCCTTCCCCTTCATTCCCACCCGTTCTGTTGTTTGTCTGTTTGTCTCCTCTTCTTGGTAAAAATTGATTACCTATCCGATAATTAGTGGGTACTAGCTTGCATCCCGGCCATATTCAACCCTTGCCCTATGTACAACATGGATAGCACCTCCCAGTTAATGGTGCCGCTGTGGCACATGTTTCCTTCCCCACGCATTTCCTTAACTAATATGGCCCCCTGCCTCAGGTATCCCCGATGTTCAGATTAGACAGACTCGTGGCCATGTTATCTGTATGACTACTCTCCATGAACCCACTGTTATAATGAAGATGTTTATTCCACTTAATTTTTGCCATGTTATTCCAAGTTTGTGTTATCTTACCATTCACTCTTCTTTATTTGTGTATACATTTCATGCTTTTGTACTTATGTATAATGTATATTATGTATGTTTTCTATTTAAAACTCAATAAAAATTTCATATGGAAAAAAAAAAAAAAAATTGAGTTTATTAGATATTTATTATAAAAAAAAATAGAAAACATTTTCTGTCTTTTTTTATTTATATCACAAAAAATAAAAATCCCAGTGGTGATCAAATACCACCAACAGAAAGCTCTATTTGTGGGGAAAAAAAGGACATACATTTTGTTTGGCTAAAGCATTGCATGACTGCACAATTACCAGTTAAATTTTGCGCAGTGCCAAATTGTAAAAAATGGCCTGGTCATTAAGGGGGTAAAACCTTCCGGTCTTTAAGTGGTTAAAACGAGCAGTCTGGCGAAAGAGGATCTTTAAAAGTTAATGGATTTACACTATGAATGAACTTTTATCCATTTTCTGAGTGTCCAGTGGAACTGAAGCATTGCTAGAGATGGGTTGAGGGTAGAGTTGAGTGGACACCTGGATGTCCGTGTTCGGCGGGTTCGGCTGAACTTGAAAAAAAAAGTCTGGGTCCGTGTCCTGGACTTTTTCCGAACTTTTTTATTTTTTTAACAGAAACGTTTTTATTAATTCCAAAAACAAGTTACAAACAAAAAATACAGAGCTGTGTTTACAGTGGACAAAATCATAGGCAAATAAAAGGGCAAGGTACAACATACGTACATAGTAACAGAAGATCTCCCACACCTGCAATAAAGGCACAATATAATTGGGAGGATTCCCATCACCCTCCCCCCCAAGCAGCCACACCCCCCCAGCCGGGGTCAGTCACCCCAGCAGGATCGGCAGCCAGAAGCTAAGCCAGCCATAGGGACGGCAAATGAAGGACGACACCACCCAGTAAAGGGACCACAAATCCAGAAAGAGAAGGGGAAGAAAGGAAGGGGGGTTGGGGGAGAAAAGGGGGGGAGGGGGAGTAAGGAAAGGGACCCCAAAGGGAGTCAAGCACAGCAAAGGAGAAAAGAGGAGGTCAAGAGAGAACAAACAGAGGTGAGAGCGCAGGAGGGGAAGGGTCTAACCCAGCCCTCCCCTAGCCACCCACAAACCCCACACCTTGTCAAACTTCTGAGGACAACCCCTGCTCATGTAGGTGAGTTTATAGAGCGGCAATACAGAGTCAACCAGGGTCCGCCACCTCGACAGTAGCAGAGGGTCAGCCGATTTCCAAAGTAATAATATAGTTTTCCGGGCATAGAACATAAGATAAAATATAAAGAGCTGCGTGTGCCTCTTGTGAGAGACCAAATCACAAAAACCCAGTAATGAGACTCTGGGATCAAGGACCATGCCAAGAATCCCCAAACCCTCAAGCTCACCAACCACCTCCCTCCAAAACCGCTGAGCAACAGGGCAGGACCACACCATGTGGAAGAAGGTACCAATTTGCCCACAGCCCCGGGGGGCATACATCCGAACTACCAGGGTATATCTTGGCCACTCGCTGAGGGGTATAATAGGCCCTATGGAGAAATTTAAGCTGAATGAAGTGGTCCCTGGCCGAAATCACCCCAGAGATATATCCACCCAGCCCCTCCTCCCAGGCCTCCTCGTCAAGGGACGGGATGTCCTCTTTCCAAATGGCATAGAGTCGGGGGCTTGCCCCGTCCACCTTACAAGTGATTCTAAGGTACACTGAGGACAGGATACAGTCAGCGCATCTAGTCGACAGGAACCGCTCCACCGTATTAGGGGCCAACGTGACAGCCCGCGGGTATTGGGTCTGCAAGGCATGCTTCAGCTGGAGGTAGCGAAACAGCATAGAGGAGGGGAGAGCATAGGAAGAACGAAGCGTCGGGAACGGGAGAATAACACCCTCAGGCATCACCTGTTGTAGACGGATAATCCCGAACCGGTGCCACAGACCCGGGTCCGGGATGGACTGGAGGTGCCGTAGCCTGGGGTTACCCCAAAGCGGAGTATGCGGGGAGACAGTGTCGGGGTCACCGACCTCAACCGACATCTGCCTCCAAACCCTGACTGTTGTCCGCATAGGGACAGTCAGCTGTTGGTGCACCCCAGGGCCATGGTATACCAAGTGACCAAGAGCAGTATAAGAGCCCATGATTGCCGCCTCTAGACTCACCGCCGGGTTGTCCCGGGGCTGTGCGAACCACCACCGCACCGTGACCAACACCACCGCCCAGTAATAATAGCGAAAGTTGGGTGATGCCAGCACACCCAGGGACAACGGGAGTTGCAGGATAGTCTTCGCAACCCTAGGGACAGCCCCCGCCCAAACGAACTCTATCACCACTTTATCCAGCTGCCGGAAAAAGGCGCACGGAATAGACACCGGGGTGTTACGGTAGGCATAAAGAAATTTAGGTAGAAAAATAATTTTAAGTAAATTAATCCTTCCCACCGGTGTCAAAGGCAACGACCGCCAAGTCTTGCAGCGGAGCTGCAGTTGCTGCAAAATAGGAGTAACATTGTCTTCCAAGTATTTAGCGACATCCCGCTGTATTTCGATACCCAAGTAGCGAAATTTCGTAACCCACTGTAGAGGCAGATCGGGGGAGGAGGGAGGGGGAACCGCCGACAAGGAAAATAGTAGGGATTTGTCCCAGTTAATGCGTATCCCAGAGAACGAGCCAAACAGCTCAAAAATCTGTAACGCAAAAGTTAGGGATCCCGCCGCATCAGGGAGATAGAGAAGGGCATCGTCAGCGTACAGTGAAATCCGTTCAACTAGGGGGCCCATCTGCAGCCCCCCCAAAGCGGGGGTGGACCGTAAGAGGATAGCCAGGGGCTCCATCGCCAGGGCAAAGAGACCCGGGGACAGCGGACAGCCCTGTCTAGTCCCCCTATGTAGTGAAAATGGAGGGGTGAGGGAACTATTAGTGCGAATCCTAGCGCAGGGGCTGCATAGAGCAGTCTCACCCAGGAGATGAATTTCGGGCCAATGCCAAAGCGACGTAGGACTTCCCAAAGATAACCCCACTCGACAGAGTCGAAGGCCTTCTCTGCGTCCAGAGAGGCCACGACCCCACCCGAGTCCGACAACACTGCATGAGAGACGTGGGTATAAAGGCGATGTATGTTGATGTCCGTCCCCTTGCCCGGCATAAAACCAGTTTGGTCCCCATGGATCAGTGACAGAATAACCGAGTTCAAGCGTCGCGCCAGAACCTTCGCCAGAATCTTGGCATCCACATTGAGGAGGGAAATCGGCCTATATGACGCACAACGTTCGGGGTCCTTCCCGGGTTTGGGTATAACGACAATGACTGCCTCCGACATAGGACAGGGTAAGCTATTCGAGTCCAAGGCCCCTTGCAGCAGGGAATGAAGGCGCGAAGCCACCAAGTCCAAGCTGGACTTGTAAAACTCCACCGGTAGCCCGTCCGGGCCCGGGGCCTTATCGGATTGCAGAGCCGCAATAGCCTTGGACAGTTCTGTGAGGTAAATTGGGCCATCTAATTTGACCCTACCCGCCTCCGACAGTTGCGGAAAATCCAGGGTGTCAAGGTAGGCCGCGAGGCGCTCCGGGGGGTAAACCTCCCGGGAGCGATAGAGGTCCTCATAGTAGCTCGCAAATTGGGCATTGATGGCAGAGGGATCCGAGTGGCAGCACCCCGCGTCATCCTTGATGTTGGCAATCAGCGTAGCTGGGGAGCGTTCCCGAGACAACCATGCCAACATATGACCCGCCCTTTCCCCTTGTTCAAAAACAAGCTGCGATTGTGACAGCAGGCGTTTCCGACAAGCCGTGGCCCTCAGCAACGCTATCTCTCGATGTACCGCCTGCAGCAGTGCATACGTGCCCGAGTCTCCATCCGCCCAATACCGCAACTCTAAGGCCGTGGCTCTAGTCTCTGCCTCGACCAACGCCAAGATCGATTCCCTCCTAGCCCGTCCTATCGCCCGCTGGTACACTCCCCTGGTACAAGCTTTGAAAGCATCCCAGACGAGCAAAGGAGAGGCGGTGTCAGCATTGTGGACCCAATACTCCAGCACCTCGGAAGACACAACCGGGGCCACTCTCACTTTTTCCGAACTTTACCCATACACCGAACCCCATTGAAGTCAATGGGGACCCGAACTTTCAGGCACTAAAATGGCCCTAAAACACCAATGGAAAGGGCTAGAGTGCTGCAAATGGCAGCAAAACGTAGTTAAGAGCATGGCAAGTGCTCTGCAAACAAATGTGGATAGGGAAATAACTTAAAACAACAAAAAAAAAACAGAAAAATAAAACAATTTTCTTCATCTGTGAAGGACGAGGCCCATTTAATAGATCCCTATTAAATTTCTTGATTTTCTTAGCCAAAAACTTGTTTTCTTTATCAACTATTTTCTGAAGTAAATTAGCAAACCATCTATCCATTAGACAAAAGAAGTTGTGTTCACTAATAAGCTTATAAACATTGTCAATCACAGACATATATTTGGCTAATTGTCTGGTCCTCAGCTGGATAATGACCTTTATCCATTGCGCAGTGCAGAAATCAGAGATACTGTATGTCTCCATTCCTTCACATGGCCTGGATCAAGGAAGGAAGAACTTTTGTACACTCTAATACCTCTGGGTGTCAATTCCAACTCTAGATACTTGCTAAGAAAAATAATGTCCCACCATTGAAGATTTTCTAATATCTGTAGATTGTTTAATTTATAAAACAATTTACGCATATACAATTAAAATTTGAATGTGTGTGGTGGTATTAGGGGGAGGGGGGAATTGGGTTTGGAGACAACTGGAGATGTAGGGTTAAGGGTTTCAGAAAATAGATTAACAAATCTTGTATCTCTGCTAGACAGAAAGGAATTAATCTGATCCATTGCATCTGACAGGTGCAGCTGAAAATCCCAATCAGAAGAATACAAGCAATATATCACACAGAATAGGCAGGTAATGTGTGAGTCAGTGCTTACTGACAGCTATAAGGTGGACCATAAGGGATCAATAATGGGGGGGGGGGGGACAAAAAGATATACTCAAAACGAATTAGGTACGATTTAGTCTATACAGTCCATAATGGTAGGGAATATCAAGGAGAAGTCCGCAGGATAGATGGGGATTGCACACACAATCCCCAGCTCCATGGGGATTGCACACACAATCACCGGCAGCTCCTCAGCATGAAAAGGGGAGTTCTCTCAGACACAATCAAAAATAGCAGAAAAAGGGCATCTGGGTCAGTGTGATAGTAAAAACAAGTAACAGTTTATTCAGATACACTTACATAAAAGTATCTTGCAAGCTGCAAACAGGGTGGATGTGAATCACCAATCAAGCAGCCAGTCATCACAAGGGATGAGAAGACTGTGGGGATAAGCTCGGATTGGGCATATGGAGGTGTAAACCTGGTGACATCTCCAGCTCTCACACCTGCTCTCACAGAGCTAGCAGGACCCGAAGTTAGCTCCGGTTTTGCAAAGCTAGAAAGGTGAAAAAGATGTGTGCAAGATACTTTGATGTTAGTGTATTTGAATAAAGTGCTACTTGTTTTTACTATCACCATGGCCCAGACGCCCTCTTTCTGCTGTTTTTGTTTGTGTCTGAGGGAATTCCCATTTCCTGCTGAGGAGCTGCTGGTGACTGTGGGTGCAATCCCCATCCACCTGTGGATCCATCCATCCTGCGGACTTCTCATTGATATTCCTTACCACTTTTGGACTGTATGGAGTCATTCTTACCTAATTCGTTTTTAGTATATCTTTTTGTTTTTTGCCCCCCCCCCCTCCCTGTTATTGAACCCTTATGGTGCACCTTAAAGCTGTCAGTGAGTGCTAATTCACACATTACCTGACATTTCTGTGTGATATATTGCTTGCTTCCTTTCTTTTCCCCTGTCACTAGATCCTATTTTTGTTTGTATTTTGCTAAAGAGTTTAAAGAATTAGTTAGACATTCCATTGTCTGCTAAATTTTATTTTATGTTACCGAAAGTTCTTTAGATCTTTTTGTACATTCATATTCAGACAGTTTCAATACCAATTTTGTTACCTTTTGGCACATTCCAGGTTTTGTCATTTATTTTAACACATTCCTTTTATCCTCAAACTGGGACACATCTTTGTTAATGTAAAAACCTTTTCCTGCAATCCACATTCTTGATATTGTTTCAGTGTGATTTTTGTCCAAAACTATCTCACTTCTATTTCAGCTAATGGGTAGGACTGCTGTAAATCACATGGGTACTTGTTATCCTGCAATCAACTTCAGTTATAACTAATCCATTAAAAGAACAATTGCCAGCCTTTCAGCGCGCCTTCACTATTAGTTTTTAACTCAATCTGAGAATTCTCACTCGAAGTCTCATATATTTTGCCTTTATATGCTAGCTTCACAGACAATAGTGCACAAATCAAAACAATGAGTATATTTACAGTGAAAATATGGGAGTTAGGGGACCTAGAAATGGAAAATATAGTACCTCCAATAAAATGTATATAATGCCCTAGAAAAATTTAAGATATACTGTATGTATAACTAAAGACAAAACTTTTTTTTTTAGTTTTACATAGAGTAGAGAGGGATTAGAATCCCTGTCAGTTTTTATTACTGTCTGTGCCCCCCATTAAGGAGATTCACCCTCTCTATCTGTCCTGTTTATCATTATCATTGATAGTGAAAGTAAGAGAAAATATTCCAAATTTTGGCTTGTCCCAAGAAAAGTAATAGAGGGGAAATCTTCCGATGGGGACACTAGTTATGGTGACCTGGGGGTCCCCAAGGAATTTCGTCAGTTTGCAGAGATTTCCTCTCACTTCCTGTTTGGCTAGAGAAATTAAGTTAAGAGAAATTTCTGCAACGGGACACAGATGGTGAAAAAAAAAAAATCTGACAAGTGTTATAACCTCTATCTTTACGCTCTATCCAAAATGGAAAAAAAAAAGTTTTGCCTATAATTCTAGTTTAAATTAATTTTGTGAATCAATCAAACAATGTATTCTAGACAAATTACTACAATTAAATTGTAACAATGTAAGATGGGCGAGGAATTGGTACAATAATGTACTTGCTTTTGATAGAATGAATATGTGAATAGGAAGATCATGACAAACTAAGGGGGTGGTGTTAGAAGCAACCCAAGCATATATGGTATCAGGGACATCGTACCCCTACCCATTCACCAAAAAAAGTGTCAAAAAGTAAGAAACACAGAAAACTATTTTTGACAAGTCCTTTATTAACTTGTTTACTTTAGGACCTGGAGGATTTTCCTGCTTAACGTCCAGGCCACTTTTTGCAACTTGGCACTGCGCGACTTTAACGGACAATTGCACAGTCATGCAACGCCGTACCCAAACAAAATTTGCGTCCTTTTTTTCCCCACAAACAGAGCTTTCTTTTGGTGGTATTTTATCACCTCTGCGCTTTTCATTTTTTGCAATAATAATAAAAAAAGAGCAAAAATTTTGTGAAAAAATTTACATTTTCTACTTTGACAGTTAAACAATATCCAATATATTAAAATTTTGTCAAATATTTAGGCCAAAATGTATTTAGCTACATGTCTTTGACAAAAAAATTCTCAATGAGCGTATTTTTAACCGCTTTAAGACCGGAAGATTTTACCCCATTCCTGATTCGGCACTGCGTTACTTTAACGGACAATTGCGTGGTCGTGCGACGCTGTACCCAAATTAAATTTATGTCTTTTTATTCCCCACAAATAAAAGCTTTCTTTTGGTTGTATTTGATCACCTGTGCGATTTTTATTTTTTGAAAAAAAGAGCGACAATTTTGAAAAAAAAAAACAATATTTTTTACATTCTGATATATAACATTCCCAAAAAAATTTATAAATCAAAATTTTTTAACATTTTAGGCCAATTTGTTTTCTGCTACATATTTTTGGTAAAAAAAAATCACAATAAGCGTATTTTAATTTGTTTGCGCAAAAGTTATTGCGTTTACTAACTACAGGAAAGATTTGTCATTTTTATTGTTTATTTCTTTTACTAGTAATGGCGGCGATCTGCTATTTTTTTTTTTTGCAGGACTGTGACATTACGGCGGACAGATCGGACCCCTAACTGACATTTTTGACACTTTTGGGGGTACCAGTGACATTACTACAGTAATCAGTGCTATAAATATGCACTGTTACTGTAATATTGACACTGGCAGGGAAGGGGTTAACTTTATTGGTGATCAAGGGGTTAAATGTATGCCTCATGCTTACTGACGTGTGTGGGGGGAGGGGGTTGTGTGACAGAGACACAGATCGCAGGTTCAGATATGCTGAATCCTGTAATCTGTCACTGTCTGTCACATAGGAGATCCCGCCCGCTTTGTTTACACAAGCGGGCGGATTTCCTCGGTCTGTCCCCGACGATCGGGGAAGAGTGGCGGTGATCGCCACCCCTCCTCCCCTGAGCCTCCGGTAGCACCTGTGCGCCACCGAGAGAGGGGAGAATCTGGTGACGTAGGTCTATGTCGCCAGGCCCAGGGCTACCACCTTGCTGCAGTAGCAGCAATGTGAGCAGTGTTAAAGTGGTTAAAATAATAAAATAAAAAAAAAGTGTGCCTTGATGTAAATCCATTGTCAATCACGACGCCTGCTGGACCTGAAAAATAGAAAAAATAAAAAACGCTTCTGCCTCTTGGGAGGTGTCCTGCCGTCTGCTCCATCTGCTCTTTGACAGTTCTTATATAGGCAAGGGGAGGGGCCACCCAGCTACATCACCCAGTAATAAAGGACTGTTTCCTGTGTTTCTTACTTTTTTTACACTTTTTTGGTGAATGGGTAGGGGTACTATGTACCCGATATCCATTCACATGGGGGGGCTGGATCTGGGGGCCCCCTTGTTAAAAGGGCTTCCAGATTCCAATAAGCCCCCCACCAGCAGACCCCGACAACCACAGCCCAGGGTTGTCGGGAAGAGGCCCTTGTCCATATCGACATGGGGACAAGGTGCTTTGTGGGACACCCCAAAGCACCCTCCCCTTTTTGAGGGCAAGCGTCCTGGTATGGTTCAGGAGAGGGGGGCGCTCGCTCATCCCCTCCTTTCCTGGCCTGCCAGCTGCATACTCAGATAAGGGTCTGGTATGGATTTTGTGGGGGACCCCACGTCATATTTGTTTTACATTTTGGCATGGAGTTCCCCTAAAATCTATACCAGACCCAAAGGGCCTGGTATAGATTTATGGGGGGACCCCACATCAATTATTTTTCTTAATTCTGTCATGGGGTTCCTCTCAAAAGCCATACCAGACCCAAAGGGTCCCCCCAAGCAGCTTTTACCCCAATTTTTTTATATTTTACATTTTTTCTTTTTATAATTATTTTTTCTAAATTCAGCTCTCAGCAGGGAAGCATTAACAACCTATTGACTGTGTGCTCGAACATCCCGCTAAGTGCCGAGAAAGTTAGATGAGTACCTGAGGCGAAGTTCAGGCCAAACTTATGCTCGGCCCAAACCATTCACCCATCCCTAGGGGTGCCTGAACACTGTAACCCCCTCACAGTTACTCTTGCTGAGTGCATTAATGGGACCTGCTATTAACCACTTAAGCCCCAGCCCTATTTCGGACACTTTTTGTTTACAAGGTAAAACCAGTATTTTTTCCTAGAAAACTACTTAGAACCCCCAAACATTATATATATTTTTTTAGAAAAGACTCTGGAGAATAAAATGTCGGTCATTGCAATATTTTTTGTCACGCGGTATTTGCGCAGCGGTCTTTAAAACACAATTTTTTTGCAAAAATTTTGAAAAATCACATTTCACTGCATTTAAAAAATACTAAACAGTAAGGTTAGCCCATTTTCTTTTGTATATTGTGAAAGATGATGTCACGCCGAGTAAATAGATACCCAACATGTTACGGTTTAAAATTGCGCCCCCCGTGGGATGGCAACAAACTATGGTCAATAGAGATCTCAATAGGCGACACTTTACATTTTTTTAACGGTTACCAGTTTAGAGTTAGAGTGTAGCTCTTTTTTTTTTAATTATTGTCCACGCTCTGGACGATCGCGGCGATACCTCACATGTGTGGTTTGAACAGCGATTTCATTCACGTCTCGACTTCCGTATACGTTTTTTTTTGTGCGCGAGCTAGCGGTGACGGGGGCAGCTAAAATTTTTTTTTCCTATTTATTTTATTTTTTTTTAACTTTATTACAGGTTTTTTTTAAAAAAAAATATGATCACTTTTATTGCTGCCACAAGCAATGTAAACATCCCTTGTGACACCAATATGCAGTGACAGGTACTCTTTATGGAGGGATCGAGGGTCTAAAAAACCCTCGACCCCTCCACTACACTTCCATGTATGCAAAATGCAGAAAAGGGCTTTTTTGCATACAGCCGTTTTTTAAACTTTCCGCCTTTTGCAGCACAGTAACCCGGAAGTGACATTATGGACGCCACCTCTGGGTTACGTCATCGGAGACCCGATCTAAGCCATTTCCGTCTTTGATCGGGACTCCATCCAGCCGGCGGACGTGCCGGCTGGGTGCTCGGGGCTCCCGGTGGGACGGGAGCGCCGAGCAAAGTCACGGAAGGCGGCGGGAGGGGGGATATGTCCCCTCCCGCTCACCCGGGTAACAATCAAGCGGCTCCCGAGCCGCATCGGTCATTACCGATGGAAAGCCGACCGTCGGCTGTAAACCACGGTACCGGGATGGTGTCTCTAGCTGGAGGCATCATCCCGGTATACTACCGCAAAGTTTGCCGATGTAGGGCTACGTCACTTTGCGGTGGTTAAAAATTTGAAAAAAAGAATTAAATTGCATTCACTTGTCAAACAGGTGCAGAAGAATGGGGTCTTGGGTGTTGGTGAAGCCTGAACACTGTAATTTGTTTTATTATTGTTTTTATTTTTTGGGTGTGGGATTTTATTATAGAGTGTGGGATGGAAATATAGTGCTTGGGTGCAATATAAAGAAAACCACTGCTGACACAGAAAGGGTAGCACTTGTGATGCAGAAGGGGGCACAGCATATATCTGGATAATTAAAGTGCCCCGTTATAATTACATTTCCCATCCTTGCTGCCATTCCAAGCTGTGATAGAAGGTCCGCCTCCCCCTCCTCCCTCTGGTTGGGGGGCCTATAGCATACGCCTTAATATTACTTTCCCCATAGTGCCTTCCCTTTGAAGTTCTACCCATAGGGATTCTACCTCACCCTTAGTTCCATTATTAACATCGTCCCTCATATTTACCTGTACACTGTTCTTAATATACAGACATACCCCTACCCCTTTTTTATCTTCTCTATCTCTGCGTTAAAGGGAATACCCCTGAATGGTCACCAGCCAATCATGAGAGCTTTCAAACCAAGTCTCTGAAATCCCCATAAAATCTAAGTCCTCCTCATACATCAGCAGCTCCAGCTCTCCCATCTTGTTGGCCAGGCTTCTAGCATTGGTATACAAACCTCGTAATTTTGTCTGGATGCATACTATAGCCTCGTTTGATGTTTTTAGGCTGCTCTTGCGATTTTTCCCCATACCCACCTTGGGTTTAGGAACTCTGAACACCCTACCGCTAATGTCCCTATTTGTGCCCGCTGAACCTTGCTCCCTGCTGGCTAATTTTGCATCTGTACCTTCCCCCCATCACCTAGTTTAAAAGCCACTCTATCTTGTTGGCCATCTTCTCTCCCAGTACGGTTGCACCCTCCCCATTTAGGTGCAAACCGTCCCTACTAAAGAGCCGGTAGCCGACTGAGAAGTCGGCCCAGTTCTCCAGGAACCCGAAACCCTCCTTACTACACCAGCTCCTCAGCCACTTGTTTACTTTCCTAATCTGCCACTGCCTCTCTGGTGTGGCTCAAGGTACAGGTAGTATTTCTGAAAATACTACCTTGGAGGTCCTACTCCTCAACTTAGCTCCTAAGTCCCTAAAATCGTTTTTTAGGACTCTTCATCTCCCTCTGACTTTGTCATTGGTATATCATGTGAACCATGAAAGCTGGGTCTTCCCCAGCCCCACCCAATAATCTGTCCACCAGATCCGTGATGTGCCTAACCTGATCGCCCCATAAACAACAGACAGTTCGGCATCTACGGTCTTTTTGACAGATTGCCCTCTCTGTCTTTCTAATAATTGAGTCCCCTACTACCATAACCTGTCTTTCCTTTCCCATGCTCCTGCCCTCACTGGAGGAGTTCTTCCCCTGGCAGCTAGGGGCATCCCTCTGCTCCAGCAATGCTGGTCCCTGACTGGTTTCCCCAACATCACACAACAGGGCGTATTTATAGGGGTGCTCTTGTTCTTGCATTTTGGGTCTAAAGAAATTATATAGGGTGTCAATACATCAGGATTGATCAATTTTCAGATATTTCACTTTGTGGACTCTATACCTTTCCTACAGACTAAATAATAAACACTGATTTGGGTTATTTTCACCAATGAAATGTAGCAGAATAAATTTTGACCTAAATTCATGAAGAAAGATTATCTATTTGCAACATTTTCTAATAGAAACAAAGAAAAACCACCAAAAGAAAGCTCTATCTGTGTGGAAAAAAATGATAATAAACTCATATAGGTACAGTGTTGCATGACTGCGCAATTTTCATGCAAAGTGTGACATCGCTAAAAGCTGAAAATTGGCTTGGGCAAGAAGGGGGTAAAAGTGGCCAGCATTGAAGTGGTTAATTTGGTGCTATATAAGTGCCACTGTCTTTCTGTATATAAAAACAATCATGTTCCTTTGAATACTCAGAGCATATGAATATACTTTTCTTCCTCATTGTCATCAGTAATCAACACTGCCTTGGCATTTCAGGAGGACTCTATGCAGGAAATACATTCGAAAAAAAGAACATGACTGTTGATGCATTTGCTACATGTGGCTACATGAAAACAAAAGCAAACATAAGAAAAGGAAAAAAGACTAACCAGATTACAAAATTACATAAGGATTGTTTCAGAAAAATGTTTTCTTTAAAAAAAAAAAAAAAAAAGGAACCAGTTATGTAATCATGAGAGCAATAGTATAGATTATGCTGATATTTGTCTTTATATTTAAATCAAACATATCTTGATTAATGTTTGCTTTTCCATTGATGATTTGTTTGTCTTTAAATAGCAGTGTAAATACAATGCCTGCTTCAGAGCTGGGAGATAAACACGACCTTCCTTAGAAGGATGCAGATATGCTTCTAGTAAAATGCTGACACTTTACTTAATTACATTAATCCCATGTATGAATTATACATGGAAAATAAATCTGTAAAACATTGAAGTTTCTCTTCATTCTGCTGCTTCTATGGGTAAACTTAAATATAATTTTAACTTAGTCAGGTAATCTTCGTAGTGAAAACTTCATATTTTACAAGATGGAATTACATGTAACAGCTAGCTTTGACTGTCATAGAAACACATTATTGCATTTGTTCAAAAAGATTTAACATAATGCCTGTTAAGCTACACAGGAAAATTCACAATGATAAAATTGTATTTGCAAGACTGGAAAACATTTGAACAATTACAATGTATGGACATAGTTTTATACCGAAAATGAAAAAGCTATATATAAAATCACACTTTAAATACCTTACAGGAACAGGATGAGCTTGCCTTTATTTATCAGGAAGAATCTGAAGACATCAGTACATAAATCAGCCAGCCCTGGCTGACTATAGTATTATAATGATCTAGAGTTCCTTTTAGATTTATTGAAAATCTGGGCAATTAAAATTGACAAAGATATTGAGGAAAAAATCTTAATGAGCTTAGCTCAGGTCAGGGGCAAGTATTAAATGCCATGGAGGAGGGAATTAGATCTTTAGTGCTTATTAACATAATTGGAAAAGGATGTAAAAATTGGTGAATTTACCAATGGTATTATTTAAAACATTTTAGTTGGTTGCACAGTATATACTGTATTTATCAAGTTTTAAAGTAATTATGAGGCTAAACGCTACATACACCAAAAGAACCATCTATAAACAATGTAGACAGACTTTAGTGACCTGCAATTGAACGTTTGATTTAATATGCATGACTTTGTCAGCAGGATCAAGAGGGTAATATACCTTTCACTATCTACAATTTTGCCTTATGCAGCATTAGAAATAAAGGAAATAGAAATACAATATAAAATTGTCAAGCTGTCTCTAAAAATATAAAAATTATGAAGAAGGTCATATAAAGGATATCTGCATCCAAAGGGAATTAAAGCGTCTCCCCAGGCAATATTATTTTTTTCTAGATTTAGATGTAGAGTAAAAACGGGTTAAAATAAAATCATATTTTCACTGATATCTGGGGATGTATTACCTATATGTCCTGGAGACCCTTGACAGTAGGACAGAAAGTGATATGAATTGTAAATTATTACAGCTGCCACCTCAAAAGGAGGTCAGGGAAATTTTCCAATTGGTACACTTGTTTCATTTATGGTTGTCTAATATCTACAGTAGGTGAGAATTTCCTCTTGATTTAGAGAGACTTCCTATTACTTAATTTTGATTTTTAGACAGAAAATGAAGGGAAATCTACCCAATGAGACTCCAACAGCAAAAAACCCAGTGACCCAAAAAAAGTTGTGACAACACAGTTGTCAATTTTACAGATTTGGAAACAATTTGTAAATATCGACTTAACATTAATAGCTATGGTTATGGCAACACTGTTTGCATGCATACTCTTGCCTAAAATGAAAAGTTAAGTATTGTTGCAAGTTAAGCACATTTTTATTTAACTTATGTTGTATAGTTTTCCACTATATAAAATGTAAAATAAATGAATTTAAACAGAATAAGTAGTGTTTTTTCTTTTTTGTGCATGATTTATTGTGATCAATAGTAAAAAAATAAAATTTTAAATATTTTTTTTTATATTAACCACTTAACCCACCAGAAGAATGCTGGACCGTTGTTACCGCATCATCAGAGCTGGGGGCACACTGTCAGGACAGCAGTTCAAGGTAGGTGGTACCCAGATTCTTTAACATTCTCCAACATTATAGAAATAACAGATGCATTGAAAATCCTCCTGGTCTTTGAACCTCTTCTTTTTCATCTTAAGGGAAAGAGTGATAGAGGTTGGGTAAAAATAAACAAGTTATTGGATATGAGGTATTTGTCACATAGAATGCAGATTGAGCTTGTTGTGGGCTCCAGGAAAGCTTAGTGATTAATACAGGTCAGTCTTCTTTTAAGAAGTTGATCATAAGATTTCTCTGTTGGGTCTGGAATCCAGACTGCAGAAGACCTGCAAGGATGCTTGCCTCAATAATAGGGCTGTGCTACAAGTTTAAAAACCCAACAGATGTTAAATTAACAATCTGTGCTGTTTTGTTATGCTAGAAAAACTTGAGGGATTCTCCACCAGACTGGGACTGGTTGAGGCTGAGTGAAAACCTATTGCATGGGGTCTGATACCTGATAAAGTTTATTTATTTTGTATTATGTTGTTGTAAAATTGTTTTTGTCTTGGCACCTAAAAATAAGTACACCCTTAAATGAGCTGCATTGTATAATGCTTTACTGCCATAGCGAGTCACAGCAGTGACTTATACTAACTGGCAAGAGGACATCAGAAGTTTTCCTGATGTAGAAGGAAAGCTCTAGGGCAAATCCCCTTGCAAAGTGTAACTTCCCTTGTAAAGAGAGCAGCATATTTGTCTTTAGCAAATCAACCCCATTGCCTCTAGAAGGTCTTCAAAAAAAGGGGTTCCCACACCAGAGAAACTAAAAACTGAACCTGAAGTTATTTAAGTTAAATGGCAGATATCCTAACATGGGAGCCTAACTGATGCAGGTATCAAAACATTTCTCCAAGCAAGAAAGAAATATGCTAAATTAACCTACAATTTGTACTGCAAGGTTTGGGTGAGCAGATAATCCTTTGGATCCTACCTTACATTTGATTGATTTTCTTCAGTAAGGGTTCAGTAATTGGCTTTCATACAGGGTGTCCTCTCCCGCCGCCGGTAAGAACAATCAAGCGGCTGAACAGCCACTATGATTGTTCTTACAATGAAGGGAATCACTAGCTGAAAAGAATGATATCCCCACTCAAAGCCAAAGACGTCATATGACGTACTGTAATATGAAAGTGGTTAAAACAGTCCTTGCACATTCTATTTCTTGGTATGACTAGTGATGTGCATGCCCAATAATAGCCTTCTTAGGGAGTGATGTGTTTCAGCTCGATGAGATTAAAATTGTGGAAAATTATATCTGTACTTATCTTTATGTTTGGAACTTGAGCCATGATGAGAATCTTTTTCTCTAGAATCTCTGAATCATTTAGATAATTATAACATGCACATGTTTGAGGCCACTTTCTGTAGGAAAATTCCTTCCCCCTGTGGTACTTTTAAATAAATAGAATAAGCCATTAATTATCCATTTATACTGGAGATAAGTATTACTAGGACAAATATAGAGGATACATTTCACCAATGAAAATAATACATTCAGCAATTAAAACTTCTAAAAATAGAAGAAAATTATGGGTCACTGGATCTCCAGAAGCACTAAGAGTTCTCAATTAGTTTCTTAAGCAGTATAGAGGGGTTGAGGCTGATATAGCTCACCCAGGAATAGTGGCTGAAGATTTAATTTCCTTCAGATCATTATATTATACAAATCCAATGCATCTAAAGAGTTCAAATGCCTTCTCCCCAATTCTTCAGGGTATGGTGCATTTGAATGTGCTGGACTGATAGAATTGGAGAGATACTGAGCGGTAATTAAAATGATAGCTCCAGATGCTGGTTAGGTCTAGAGCTTTACTGGTATCTGAAGTTATCACACTAATTACCCCTCATGATCCCTCCAATTAAAACCTAAAAGAGGCTTAAACACCTCCACTTTATGTCCAGAGCTAACAAAAAAGTTTTTTGCTTTGCATACACAATAAATCACCTATTAAACAGGCAAAAAATTTGGGGGAGCATACCCATGTATTTCCAAAGCTGCTGCAGCTATGAACCAAAAGACATATATATTAAAAAAGAATAGCGCGCAAATGCAAAAGAAATTACTACCAAATCTGAAGAGAGTCCATAAATAAAAATGGGGGTTTGGTCCCACCATATGGCCATATCGTGCTCAAGCCCACTACTGCGTCAAAGTACCCAATTATCAGTGGGTCCTACACTATCCATGAAAAAGAGATGAATCCAGCCCTTCTAACCCTTGGAGACAACACTCCTTGCTGGGAGAGATGTGCAAATGCACTACAGGGGACTCCTCCTATATCCACTTGATGGTGGACACTGATTGAGTACAAGTGTGTGTGGGGGGTGGGGAGGGCTGCTCAACCTCGATAGTCTGGTCAGACCGAATACATAATAAACAGGCAAAAAATTTGGGGGAGCATACCCATGTATTTCCAAAGCTGCTGCAGCTATGAACCAAAAGACATATATATTAAAAAAGAATAGCGCGCAAATGCAAAAGAAATTACTACCAAATCTGAAGAGAGTCCATAAATAAAAATGGGGGTTTGGTCCCACCATATGGCCATATCGTGCTCAAGCCCACTACTGCGTCAAAGTACCCCATTATCAGTGGGTCCTACACTATCCATGAAAAAGAGATGAATCCAGCCCTTCTAACCCTTGGAGACAACACTCCTTGCTGGGAGAGATGTGCAAATGCACTACAGAGGACTCCTCCTAGGAGTCCCCTGTAGTGCATTTGCACATCTCTCCCAGCAAGGAGTGTTGTCTCCAAGGGTTAGAAGGGCTGGATTCATCTCTTTTTCATGGATAGTGTAGGACCCACTGATAATGGGGTACTTTGACGCAGTAGTGGGCTTGAGCACGATATGGCCATATGGTGGGACCAAACCCCCATTTTTATTTAGGGACTCTCTTCAGATTTGGTAGTAATTTCTTTTGCATTTGCGCGCTATTCTTTTTTAATATATATGTCTTTTGGTTCATAGCTGCAGCAGCTTTGGAAATACATGGGTATGCTCCCCCAAATTTTTTGCCTGTTTATTATGTATTCGGTCTGACCAGACTATCGAGGTTGAGCAGCCCTCCCCACCCCCCACACACACTTGTACTCAATCAGTGTCCACCATCAAGTGGATATAGGAGGAGTCCCCTGTAGTGCATTTGCACATCTCTCCCAGCAAGGAGTGTTGTCTCCAAGGGTTAGAAGGGCTGGATTCATCTCTTTTTCATGGATAGTGTAGGACCCACTGATAATGGGGTACTTTGACGCAGTAGTGGGCTTGAGCACGATATGGCCATATGGTGGGACCAAACCCCCATTTTTATTTATGGACTCTCTTCAGATTTGGTAGTAATTTCTTTTGCATTTGCGCGCTATTCTTTTTTAATATATATGTCTTTTTCATTCATAGCTGCAGCAGCTTTGGAAATACATGGGTATGCTCCCCCAAATTTTTTGCCTGTTTATTATGTATTCGGTCTGACCAGACTATCGAGGTTGAGCAGCCCTCCCCACCCCCCACACACACTTGTACTCAATCAGTGTCCACCATCAAGTGGATATAGGAGGAGTCCCCTGTAGTGCATTTGCACATCTCTCCCAGCAAGGAGTGTTGTCTCCAAGGGTTAGAAGGGCTGGATTCATCTCTTTTTCATGGATAGTGTAGGACCCACTGATAATGGGGTACTTTGACGCAGTAGTGGGCTTGAGCACGATATGGCCATATGGTGGGACCAAACCCCCATTTTTATTTATGGACTCTCTTCAGATTTGGTAGTAATTTCTTTTGCATTTGCGCGCTATTCTTTTTTAATATATATGTCTTTTGGTTCATAGCTGCAGCAGCTTTGGAAATACATGGGTATGCTCCCCCAAATTTTTTGCCTGTTTATTATGTATTCGGTCTGACCAGACTATCGAGGTTGAGCAGCCCTCCCCACCCCCCACACACACTTGTACTCAATCAGTGTCCACCATCAAGTGGATATAGGAGGAGTCCCCTGTAGTGCATTTGCACATCTCTCCCAGCAAGGAGTGTTGTCTCCAAGGGTTAGAAGGGCTGGATTCATCTCTTTTTCATGGATAGTGTAGGACCCACTGATAATGGGGTACTTTGACGCAGTAGTGGGCTTGAGCACGATATGGCCATATGGTGGGACCAAACCCCCATTTTTATTTATGGACTCTCTTCAGATTTGGTAGTAATTTCTTTTGCATTTGCGCGCTATTCTTTTTTAATATATATGTCTTTTGGTTCATAGCTGCAGCAGCTTTGGAAATACATGGGTATGCTCCCCCAAATTTTTTGCCTGTTTATTATGTATTCGGTCTGACCAGACTATCGAGGTTGAGCAGCCTTCCCCACCCCCCACACACACTTGTACTCAATCAGTGTCCACCATCAAGTGGATATAGGAGGAGTCCCCTGTAGTGCATTTGCACATCTCTCCCAGCAAGGAGTGTTGTCTCCAAGGGTTAGAAGGGCTGGATTCATCTCTTTTTCATGGATAGTGTAGGACCCACTGATAATGGGGTACTTTGACGCAGTAGTGGGCTTGAGCACGATATGGCCATATGGTGGGACCAAACCCCCATTTTTATTTATGGACTCTCTTCAGATTTGGTAGTAATTTCTTTTGCATTTGCGCGCTATTCTTTTTTAATATATATGTCTTTTGGTTCATAGCTGCAGCAGCTTTGGAAATACATGGGTATGCTCCCCCAAATTTTTTGCCTGTTTATTATGTATTCGGTCTGACCAGACTATCGAGGTTGAGCAGCCCTCCCCACCCCCCACACACACTTGTACTCAATCAGTGTCCACCATCAAGTGGATATAGGAGGAGTCCCCTGTAGTGCATTTGCACATCTCTCCCAGCAAGGAGTGTTGTCTCCAAGGGTTAGAAGGGCTGGATTCATCTCTTTTTCATGGATAGTGTAGGACCCACTGATAATGGGGTACTTTGACGCAGTAGTGGGCTTGAGCACGATATGGCCATATGGTGGGACCAAACCCCCATTTTTATTTATGGACTCTCTTCAGATTTGGTAGTAATTTCTTTTGCATTTGCGCGCTATTCTTTTTTAATATATATGTCTTTTTCATTCATAGCTGCAGCAGCTTTGGAAATACATGGGTATGCTCCCCCAAATTTTTTGCCTGTTTATTATGTATTCGGTCTGACCAGACTATCGGGGTTGAGCAGCCCTCCCCACCCCCCACACACACTTGTACTCAATCAGTGTCCACCATCAAGTGGATATAGGAGGAGTCCCCTGTAGTGCATTTGCACATCTCTCCCAGCAAGGAGTGTTGTCTCCAAGGGTTAGAAGGGCTGGATTCATCTCTTTTTCATGGATAGTGTAGGACCCACTGATAATGGGGTACTTTGACGCAGTAGTGGGCTTGAGCACGATATGGCCATATGGTGGGACCAAACCCCCATTTTTATTTATGGACTCTCTTCAGATTTGGTAGTAATTTCTTTTGCATTTGCGCGCTATTCTTTTTTAATATATATGTCTTTTGGTTCATAGCTGCAGCAGCTTTGGAAATACATGGGTATGCTCCCCCAAATTTTTTGCCTGTTTATTATGTATTCGGTCTGACCAGACTATCGAGGTTGAGCAGCCCTCCCCACCCCCCACACACACTTGTACTCAATCAGTGTCCACCATCAAGTGGATATAGGAGGAGTCCCCTGTAGTGCATTTGCACATCTCTCCCAGCAAGGAGTGTTGTCTCCAAGGGTTAGAAGGGCTGGATTCATCTCTTTTTCATGGATAGTGTAGGACCCACTGATAATGGGGTAATTTGACGCAGTAGTGGGCTTGAGCACGATATGGCCATATGGTGGGACCAAACCCCCATTTTTATTTATGGACTCTCTTCAGATTTGGTAGTAATTTCTTTTGCATTTGCGCGCTATTCTTTTTTAATATATATGTCTTTTGGTTCATAGCTGCAGCAGCTTTGGAAATACATGGGTATGCTCCCCCAAATTTTTTGCCTGTTTATTATGTATTCGGTCTGACCAGACTATCGAGGTTGAGCAGCCCTTCCCACCCCCCACACACACTCGTACTCAATCAGTGTCCACCATCAAGTGGATATAGGAGGAGTCCCCTGTAGTGCATTTGCACATCTCTCCCAGCAAGGAGTGTTGTCTCCAAGGGTTAGAAGGGCTGGATTCATCTCTTTTTCATGGATAGTGTAGGACCCACTGATAATGGGGTACTTTGACGCAGTAGTGGGCTTGAGCACGATATGGCCATATGGTGGGACCAAACCCCCATTTTTATTTATGGACTCTCTTCAGATTTGGTAGTAATTTCTTTTGCATTTGCGCGCTATTCTTTTTTAATATATATGTCTTTTGGTTCATAGCTGCAGCAGCTTTGGAAATACATGGGTATGCTCCCCCAAATTTTTTGCCTGTTTATTATGTATTCGGTCTGACCAGACTATCGAGGTTGAGCAGCCCTCCCCACCCCCCACACACACTTGTACTCAATCAGTGTCCACCATCAAGTGGATATAGGAGGAGTCCCCTGTAGTGCATTTGCACATCTCTCCCAACAAGGAGTGTTGTCTCCAAGGGTTAGAAGGGCTGGATTCATCTCTTTTTCATGGATAGTGTAGGACCCACTGATAATGGGGTACTTTGACGCAGTAGTGGGCTTGAGCACGATATGGCCATATGGTGGGACCAAACCCCCATTTTTATTTATGGACTCTCTTCAGATTTGGTAGTAATTTCTTTTGCATTTGCGCGCTATTCTTTTTTAATACAATAAATCACCTGCCAATGTCATGTACTTGTAGAGATTTGCTTTAGATTGGTTTAGTTTCTGGATTGGCACTTCTCATGGGTTTCCAATCTTCTTTGTTGGATTAGATGATGTATTTCATATTATACAGCATGCAAAAGGAGGCGCTAGAACATCAAAGTGTGTTTAATAGTCCCTTAATGTGTACACGAATAGGCAGGAAGATCTCGCTGTTGGAGTAGCCAAGACATATTTAAGAGAGGTGCTGACTAGGCTCTACCTTTTAACCAAAATACCACTTTTGGTTGGATTGACCAATTAAGTAAACTATAACTAATCAAATAATATTATAACTCCACATTACAGAATCAGAAAACCATTAAAACTATTGCTTAGAAAGCTCTGTCAAACATTAAACAGTGCTGGTTTTAATTACTCCCCATACAGCCTTTTATACCACAACAGCAGCATTAATTATCTCCCTTTGCCAATGTTTCTTATAAATCTTTATACACAAGGTCATGCAGTACAAATGATATGACTGACTAACCAGTGAGTACATAGAAAAAAAAGAAGAACTTTTAAATTATATCTAACCCGTGTTGCACCCCCAGAAGTGATTATTTTATTTGTTTGAGTTTTTACAGTAAATTTCTCTCTGAATATGATCATAGGAGTCTCAAAAAATTTTGAGCTCATATTTTTTAAACCATTATTTCATATGCATGAGCTGTGTAAAAGATACTGTCACTAGAAAAAAAAAATGCTTTTATATGTAATGATAATTTCATGTTTACTTCCACATTGGTTAAAAAAAAGAGCAATTTTAGGTCTTTAATTATGACATTGTTTGTCATTTGTGCCTTCAGCTAATCACCTCTTTTTTGAAATTCAGTTATTCAATATATGAACACTAGACTTTTAGCAAAATCATAATGGCATTTTATAAAGGCAGTAATTCTTTGAATGAAAAAAATATGTTTATGTTGTCCCCCCATGTTTCGCAAAAAAGTGGATAAATGTGGCCACACACATGATTAGTGGAGGAGTAGCAAGAGAAAGAGAAAATAATAGTTTAAAGTGGATTTTCAGAGAGTGACTCATGAAAATAATAAAATATAGGCTGGTAAAAGATATAGACATCTGAAAGAGATTAAAGTAGGTTATGGAATGGGGAGAAAGGACATCAAAAGGAAAAGAGAGAATATGCAAGGGAGAATTTTGAGGAAGAATAGCAGATGAGGGGAATAAAGACATACATGATCAATAAAAAAAATAAATAAATAACATAGGCTTGCTGTAACGCCGAGTGCTCCGGGGCTTCCCCGGAGCACTCGAGGCGTCCCGCGGGCTGCAGCGCTCCGGTCATGGTCCCCGACCGTGAGCGCTGCTCCCCCGCATCCTCTGCTACTCACCCGCCGGGTTCCCTTCACTCTGTCCCCCGGCGCACGCCGGGTCCCGGCATGTCTTCCTCCCGGCGCGCGCGGCCCCGCTCCCTAGGGCGCGCGCGCGCCACTGCATTGAAATTTAAAGGGCCAGTGCACCACTAATTGGTGCCTGGTCCAATCAGTCCAAAATGTATAAAAACCCACTTCCCCTTCCTGTCCTTGCCGGATCTTGTTGCCTTTGGTACCTTGAGAAAGCTTTTGGTGTATCGTTCCCTGCCTGTGTATCTGACCTTCTGCTGTTGCCCCTGACTACGAACCTTGCCGCCTGCCTTGACCTTTTGCTCCGTCTGACCTTGCCTTTGCCTTGTCCTTCTGTACCGCGTCTGAATCAGCTGTCTTTGAGGTTGAGCCGTTACCGGTGGATACGACCTGGTTGCTACCGCCGCAGCAAGTCCATCCCGCCTTGCGGCGGGCTCTGGTGAAAACCGGTAGTAACTTAGAACCGGTCCCCTGGTACGGTCCACGCCAATCCCTCACTGACACAGAGGATCCACCTCCAGTGCCGTCACCTGCCGCCAGTCCGGACCCTGACAGTAGATCCGGCCATGGATCCCGCTGATGTGCCGCTGCCTAGTCTCGCTGACCTCAATACCGTGGTTGCCCAGCAGTCCCAGCAGATTGCCCAACGAGGACAACAACTGGCACAGTTGACCGCCATGCTGCAACAGCTTCTTCCCGCTCCGCAGCAGCGGCCAGCTTCTGCTTCCGCTCCACCTCCGCAGCCGGTGGCCGCCACCTCCGCTAGAATCCGTTTGTCTCTCCCGGACAAGTTTGATGGGGATTCTAAGATGTGCCGGGGATTCTTGTCCCAATGTTCCCTGCACCTGGAGATGTTGGCCGACCAGTTTCCTACGGAACGATCTAAGGTGGCCTTCATGGTCAGCTTATTGTCTGGGAAGGCCTTGGCCTGGGCCACGCCACTCTGGGACCGCAACGATCCTGCCACTGCCTCCATCCAGTCTTTCGTCTCTGAAGTCCGCAGTGTCTTCGAGGAACCTGCCCGTGCCTCGTCAGCAGAAACGGCCTTGCTAAACCTCGTCCAAGGAGACGCTACAGTAGGCGAATATGCCATACAATTTCGCACACTGTCCTCTGAATTGACTTGGAACAACGACGCCCTCTGCGCAACTTTTAAAAAAGGTCTATCCAGTCATATCAAGGATGCTCTAGCCGCTCGAGAGATACCTGACTCCCTGACGGAACTCATCCACTTGGCTACTCGCATAGATATGCGCTTCCTTGAAAGACGCCAGGAACTTCGCCAAGAAAAGAATCTGGTTCGCAACAGGCGTTATCCACGCCTGGCACCTCTCTTCCAGCAACCTTTACAGCCGGTTGCTGCACCTTCCACCGAGGAGGCCATGCAAGTGGATCGGGTTCGCCTGACCCAGCAAGAAAGGTCTCGCCGGAGGAATGAGAACCTATGCTTATACTGTGCGAGTTCCGAACACTTTTTAAAGGACTGTCCAGTTCGTCCTCAGCGTCAGGGAAACGCTCGCACCTAGTGAACGTGGGAGAGGCGTCGCTGGGTGTGAATTCTTCCTCTCCACGCTTGATTGTTCCGGTACGGATTTCTTCTGCTGCTAAAGTCTCCTTCCCGGCAGACGCCTTCTTGGACTCTGGTTCTGCGGGAAACTTCATTAAAGCCTCCTTCATCAACCGCTTTAGCATTCCTGTGATCCGCCTCGTCAAGCCCTTCTTCATTACTACAGTTAACGGAGAAAATCTGAACTGTACCGTGCATTACCGCACAGAACCCGTGCTCATGACCATAGGGGTCCTCCACCAAGAAACCATTGAATTTTTTGTTCTACCGAATTGCACTTCTGACGTCCTTCTTGGCTTGCCCTGGCTCCAGCGCCACTCTCCTACTCTTGACTGGACCTCTGGGGATATTAAATCATGGGGATCTACCTGCCACACTCATTGCCTCAAGGCGGTACCTATTAGACAAGTCTCTGTCTCCTCTCCAGTGCTTGACCTTCCTAAGGTCTATCAGGACTTTACTGACGTCTTTTGCAAGAAACAGGCGGAGGTCTTACCACCACATAGACCCTATGACTGTCCCATTGATTTGCTTCCCGGTACCACTCCACCCCGTGGCAGGATTTACCCCCTCTCCATTCCTGAAACCAAGGCCATGTCAGAGTACGTTCAGGAGAACCTCAAGAAAGGTTTCATCAGGAAGTCTTCTTCTCCTGCCGGAGCAGGATTTTTCTTTGTCGCCAAAAAGGATGGGTCATTACGTCCATGTATTGACTACCGTGGTCTTAACAAGATCACGGTAAAAAATCGCTACCCTTTGCCTCTCATCTCGCAGCTCTTTGACCGTCTGCGCGGAGCTAAGGTCTTCACTAAGTTAGACCTCAGGGGCGCTTACAATCTCATCAGAATCCGAGAAGGAGATGAGTGGAAGACCGCTTTTAATACCAGAGATGGCCACTTTGAGTATCTCGTCATGCCTTTCGGCCTGTGCAACGCTCCTGCAGTCTTTCAAGACTTTGTCAACGAGATCTTCCGGGACATGTTGTATACTTGTGTAGTGGTCTATCTTGACGACATTCTAATCTTCTCTCCCAACCTGGAGGAACACCGTCGCCATGTTTGTCAAGTGCTCCAACGCCTTCGTGTCAACCACCTTTATGCCAAAATGGAAAAATGTCTTTTTGAGCGTAGCTGTCTTACGTTTCTGGGATACCTAGTTTCCGGACAGGGTCTTCAAATGGACCCAGACAAACTCTCTGCAGTCTTGGATTGGCCACGTCCCTCAGGACTTCGCTCCATTCAACGCTTCCTTGGATTCGCCAACTATTACCGCCAGTTTATTCCCCACTTTTCCACTATTGTGGCACCTATTGTGGCATTAACCAAGAAAGAAGCGAATCCGAAATCCTGGCCTCTCCAAGCTGAAGAAGCTTTTACTCGCCTTAAAACCGCCTTCGCCTCCGCTCCAGTCTTAAATAGGCCCGATCCTCTGAAACCATTTTTTCTGGAGGTAGATGCCTCCTCTGTTGGAGCCGGAGCAGTTCTTCTTCAAAGGTCTGCTAAAGGAAAAAACGTCACCTGCGGCTTCTTCTCAAAAACGTTTTCCCCTCCTGAAAAGAACTATGCCATCGGGGACCGTGAATTACTAGCCATTAAGTTGGCTCTAGAAGAATGGAGACATCTTCTGGAAGGCTCCCTTCATCCAATCACCATCTTCACTGACCACAAAAATCTCTCATACCTTCAGTCTGCCCAGCGCCTTAATCCGCGCCAGGCCAGGTGGTCATTGTTCTTTGCCCGATTCACGTTCCAAATCCATTTTCGTCCTGCTAATAAAAACATTAGGGCGGATGCCCTATCACGTTCCACCGATGCCTCCGAAGATGAAACCGTTCCTCGACACATCATTCCCCCTGAGTGTCTAATTTCTACTGCCCCTGCTTCACTGGCACCAGTTCCTCCAGGGAAAACATTTGTTCCTCCCCGTCTTCGCCTACGGACTCTCAAATGGGGTCACTCCTCTCACCTGGCGGGCCACGCCGGAATTAAAAAGACGACACTGCTAATTGCCAGACACTATTGGTGGCCTTCCTTTGAAAAAGATGTAACGGAGTTCGTTCGGGCCTGTGCTGTCTGTGCACGTGATAAAACTCCCCGCCAGAAGCCTGCAGGTCTTCTCCTTCCTCTGCCAGTGCCTGAACAGCCTTGGTCCCACATTGCAATGGACTTCATCACGGATCTTCCCTTATCCCATGGTAACACAGTCATATGGGTGGTTGTTGACAGGTTTTCAAAAATGGCACATTTTGTCCCGCTTCCTGGTCTCCCTTCTGCGCCACAACTGGCAAAGCAATTCTTTTTGCACATTTTTCGTCTTCATGGCCTTCCAACACACATCGTCTCCGATAGAGGCGTTCAGTTCATCTCAAAGTTTTGGAGAGCTCTCTGCACCCAATTAGGAATCAAATTGAACTTTTCTTCTGCCTACCACCCTCAGTCCAATGGACAAGTGGAAAGGGTTAACCAGATCCTTGGTGACTATCTGCGACATTTCGTCTCCTCCCGTCAGGATGATTGGGTTGACCTGTTGCCCTGGGCCGAATTTTCCTACAACTTTAGAGACTCTGAGTCATCCACAAAATCTCCGTTTTTTGTGGTGTACGGCCGTCACCCGCTGCCCCCCCTCCCCATTCCCACTTCTTCTGGAGTTCCTGCCGTTGATGACTTGACCTTGGACTTCTCCTCTATATGGAAAGAGACTCAAAAGTCGCTCACCTTGGCTTCTTCTCGCATGAAGAGACATGCAGATAGGAAAAGAAGAACTCCTCCTGTCTTTGCCCCTGGGGACAGAGTGTGGCTCTCTGCCAAATACATCCGGTTTCGGGTCCCCAGCTACAAACTGGGCCCGTGTTATCTCGGGCCTTTTAAAATCAAAAGCCAAATTAATGCTGTCTCTTACAAACTCCATCTTCCTCCCTCTCTCCGTATTCCTAACTCCTTTCATGTATCCCTTCTCAAACCCCTCATTCTTAACCGGTTCTCCCCCAAGGTCACCGTTCCTGCGCCTGTTTCTGGGTCCTCTGATGTCTTCTCAGTGAAAGAGATCCTCGCCTCCAAGGTCGTCAGAGGTAAAAAATTTTTTTTGGTTGACTGGGAGAATTGTGGTCCTGAGGAGAGGTCATGGGAACCCGAGTCCAATATTCTAGACAAGGAGCTCATCCACAAGTACCTGGGCTCCAAGAAGAGGGGGAGACCTAAGGGGGGGGGGTACTGTAACGCCGAGTGCTCCGGGTCCCGTGGCTTCCCCGGAGCACTCGAGGCGTCCCGCGGGCTGCAGCGCTCCGGTCATGGTCCCCGACCGTGAGCGCTGCTCCCCCGCATCCTCTGCTACTCACCCGCCGGGTTCCCTCCGCTCTGTCCCCCGGCGCACGCCGGGTCCCGGCATGTCTTCCTCCCGGCGCGCGCGGCCCCGCTCCCTAGGGCGCGCGCGCGCCACTGCATTGAAATTTAAAGGGCCAGTGCACCACTAATTGGTGCCTGGTCCAATCAGTCCAAAATGTATAAAAACCCACTTCCCCTTCCTGTCCTTGCCGGATCTTGTTGCCTTTGGTACCTTGAGAAAGCTTTTGGTGTATCGTTCCCTGCCTGTGTATCTGACCTTCTGCTGTTGCCCCTGACTACGAACCTTGCCGCCTGCCTTGACCTTTTGCTCCGTCTGACCTTGCCTTTACCTTGTCCTTCTGTACCGCGTCTGAATCAGCTGTCTTTGAGGTTGAGCCGTTACCGGTGGATACGACCTGGTTGCTACCGCCGCAGCAAGTCCATCCCGCCTTGCGGCGGGCTCTGGTGAAAACCGGTAGTAACTTAGAACCGGTCCCCTGGTACGGTCCACGCCAATCCCTCACTGACACAGAGGATCCACCTCCAGTGCCGTCATCTGCCGCCAGTCCGGACCCTGACATTTGCTATGTGTAAAACTAAAGAGGGGGATGTAAGGGGTGGACAGAACATTAATATGAACTCTGGAAGGAAAATACAGATGATACCATTAATAAAAATGATTCTACTACATTAATCAATTGAGTACTGTCAGTGATACTTTTTTTTAATTTGCACTAACATCTAAAATCTCAGAGCAAGCTTTTAGGGTATACTACCTTCTTTAAGTTCTAAACAATACTGCTGGGACCTAGAACAAGGGGGTACACCACAAAATATTGTCCTGCATATTTGGATGTTAGTGCAAATAAAAAAAAAGTATCACAGACAGCACTTTTGAAACCCTATGCCAAAAATGCCACATTTCACGTTCTAACCTCCTTCACTTCATACAAGTGTCGACATTCTGGAAGAGTCTTACATTTTATCTAAAATATGATATGTCCACTTCCCTTTTAGATATCCATCTCTACTGTCTACTAGTGTTGAATGAGTGGTTCAGACTGAGCATCGCCGTTCTCCCATTTGGTGAACACCTAAATTTGCGCGGTGCTCAGCGGGATGTTCACCTGCCGAGCACCTCACAATACACAGCACGCTGCACAATGCATTCTAAGCCATGATTGACTGAAGCAATGCACCTGACTGCTGGTCAGGCTTTGCCCAATCAGGCCACAGTGAATAGCTGGTTGCTAAGGAGCAGGCCGGGAAGCTAACTGCTGCATTCTTATAAATATATGTAGGTAGTTGCCAAGTGCTGTGTTACCATAATCCCTATAGAGTTATTTAAGAAAAAACCCCCTTGAGGAATGGTTGGGTAACTATATTAGACTCTCATAACAGAGATATGTAAATAAAACGTGTCTTTATTTGAAAAAGTGGAATGATTGAAAAACCATCAAAACAAAAGGAACATATGTTTAAACAGTATACATGGACATTTATACAAACAGTCACAGGTTACAGCAGAATCCAACGCATTTCAAATGTAGTATTGCAAACCAACGCATTTCAAATGTCAGGTGTGTGTATTAATGGCCTTAACATAGAAACAATAGTAAATAGTCAGAAAACTACTGATGTAGAGTTCAAGCTGCACTATACCAAAAAAGTATATGAAATATTTCAAACAATTCACCTGGTTCGATGATTTATCACAATTAAAAAGTGTGAAAAATGTGAAAAAAAGGGGGGAGTAAAAAGTTTTCCCTGAAATAAAAAAAAAAAAAAAAAAACAGGGGGGGGGGGGGAAGATGATGTTCCTGGACAGTTCCAATTGATTATCCCATAGTATGAGTATCTCCAAAATTTGATAAGTCCTATATTAGGAAAGGAGAAGGGAAAACTGAGCCATATATAGATATTCGTGACCGTCATATAAAATATGGTAGACACATTTCATATGGGGTACCTTACCTCAGTAGCGATGAATCATTATGGTATTTCCATCAATTCAATACATATGTATAGTCCCTCGGGATATATAAACACAAAAATATATTCCAGAATCCTTGGTGAGAAGTGCACCATAACTTGCCTAAGATGAATGTAAAGAAAATACATACATCTATGTCAATGTATATAAAAATATCGGCTAGAATACGTAATAAATATTTCCAATAAAATAGAGGAAAATATAATACCATTAAATGTAGGGAAGGCAGTAAACCATGGAGTCACGCTGTCCAACAAGGCTGACAAAGTCCAGTTCTATGGTACCTTGATAGAGCCGCAATGGCGTCCACCACGTGTATCCTAATGGGCTGGAGGGAGGGGAGAAAAAGCCTCCTTAACCAGGATCAAAAATAAAAGTAACAATAGGGGTCCTAAGAAAGGTACTTACTATCGTGTAGAGGTTTCGAGGAGCACCAGTCCTGAGGTGACTTCGGAGAGATAACTCTCCGGACTGACTCTCGGCGTGTCCTTAAGTAACCCAAGGGGGGCCTGTGATCTCGCGGTAAACATCGCGAGATTTGCGTATAATGATGTCGTCATTTCCGTTTATCGCGGGATATCCCGCGGGTTTTAATGGATGACATCACTTCCGTTTTAGGTGTCCAAATTGCGGAGCGCTATATGAAGCCAAAACTCGTGACTACTTCCGCCCTTACTCGGTATTGGACATTGTTGTATGTCCGCCCGAAATCACGGCGGTTCATGGGTACAGCAAGATGGACAAAGGAATAAATTAATCATATAAGTGAAACCCGATTGGAAATATAAGGGTATAGATTAATAGTTATATCTCACATAAAAGATCCAATCGTTGTACAGGTTTAACTAGGTAGAAAAAAAACCCTTTTAGGGCGGGCACCACTTGGGGAAAAAAAGGGACAATCAATATCAGATATAGCCCCGGCATGGGTAGTGGCGTTAAACCCCCGAAAACTATCGGGTGTTCAGACCTGGAATCTCCGGAGACAATTGTCTCCGGGGATTTACCATTCCGAAAAACGCTTTTTTCTCCAGGTGTTCAGGGTCCACATCCGAGGTTGAGGACACCCTTGGAGATGTCTCACCCATGCCGGGCTTCCACTTGGGATCAGGAAATAGCAGTCCCACTGTGCTTGTGGATCCACCTGGTGGAAGGAAGAAAAATAATAATAAAAATAAAAATAATAATAAAAAAATAAAAATAATAATAATAATGATAATAATAAATAAAATAAAGGGGGAAAGGGGAAAAAAAAAAAAAAAAGGGGGGTTGATTCCCTCGAGGAACAGGAAACCTCCCCATAATTGTCAGGGAGGACATGAATCGCACATGCAATTATACACTTCTCTAGTTCAATTATATTTTAACATTATACAATACATGAGAAACATTTTCTTGTTATTTCGTATTTAGCCCACTCCGAGAGAGTGTATACTTCTAAATAGAGTATAATATATATTCATTAACATATACCCTTGAGATGAAAGGGAGAGGGAGGGGAAACTGAAAGGAACCCCCAAACAATTGGAAAAATTGGGGGAGGGGAAGGTTACTAGTGTATAGCCTTAGATGGTAACAAGGCTTTATTGAAGGCATATATAGACCAGCAGAATAAAAGAAACAAAAAGGATTATAATGATGGAAAGGAACAGAGGACCATCTAATCCGTCTTCCCGGAGGAAAACCCCTCCAAGAAAGACCTATAGCTTTCCATTTCATTCAGACCAGGGGGGGTGGTCGCCCCAAGCCTGACAATCCAGCGCATTTCACGCTGGAGCAGCTGCTTGTTCCAATCACCCCCCCTGGTCGGAATGTGCACCCTTTCCAAGGCAAGAAAAGTCACCACTGGGGTCCTGTATTTATGGGCAATAGCCATGTGTCGGCCAAGTGGCAGATACAGGTCTCCAATGTTAAGGCTTTGCATGTGTTTACTGATGCGTTTACCCATTTCCTGCTTGGTCTTTCCAACATAGAAAGCCTTGCATTTGCAACGCATCAGATACACAACCCCCTTGGTTTTGCAGTTCACAAAATGTCGGGGGTGAAAAGTCTCCCCATTAGGGAGCTTAGTTGTTTTGCATCTAACTATCACCTTGCATTGGTCACAATGGCCACAGGGAAATGTCCCTTTGTCTCGACAGGGATCCTCTCTGTTTGCACCTTTATACTCGCTCTGGACTAACGTGTCCCTCATAGAGGTGGCTCTCCTGTAGGTGATAGCTGGGGAGGGTGTCACTATCTGTTGAAGGATAGGGTCCTCACTGAGTATTGCCCAGTGCTTTTTCAAGATGTCATAAATTTTTTCATGTTCCGTAGAGTAGTTGAGAATTACTCTAGGAGGGTTCTTAACGGGTACTTCATTAGATTTCGGTTTTTTGAAGAGCAAATCCTTTCTCTCCATAGTCTGGACTCTGTTATAGCTTTTCCTAAGACATGTCTTAGAGTATCCTCTTTCGAGGAGTCTCTCTGTTAGTTCATTAGCCTTTTCCCTATAGACCTTTTCGGAAGAGCAATTTCTCTTAATTCTTAGATATTGTGAATATGGAATAGATTTCTTGAGAGGCTCTGGGTGGAAGCTAGCTGCATGAAGCAGCGTGTTTCCCGCTGTGGATTTTCTGAATAGAGATGTTGAAATCTGGCCCTCATCACCCTTGGTGATGGTGATATCCAGAAAATCCACCGATTTCAGGTCATATTGCATGGTAAAAAACAAATTCATATTGTTGTCATTTAGCTTCACAAGACATTCTTCTAGGAGTTCCGCAGGACCGTCCCATACCAGGAAGATGTCGTCGATGTACCTCTGCCACAATAGAAAGTGGCAGAAGTACATCGACAAGTCTTCACTGGTAGTAATCACATGCTCCCACTCCCCCAGGTACAGGTTGGCGTAGGATGGGGCACAGCAGGTCCCCATCGCTACACCCTGTACCTGGAGGTAGTGGGAGCCTTCAAAAGAGAACACATTGTGTTCAAGAATGAACCTCAAAATATCAAGGATAAAATTGTTGTAGTTTAGTTCCTGTAGTCCTCTCTGTTTCAAAACTTTTTTGATAACAGAGAGACCTTTCTCGTGAGGTATAGAGTTGTATAGACATTCGGCGTCTATAGTTACTAGGAGGGCATTACAAGGTACAATAACATTTTCTAGAATTTGAAGCATGTGAATGGTATCTTTGGTATAAGATGTCTGGCCAGTAACATGCGGTCTTAGATGAGCGTCTACCACCCGGCTTGCTGTTTCGGTAATGCTACCATTACCTGAAACTATAGGACGGCCTGGTGGATTTCTTAGGTCTTTGTGGACCTTGGGCAGGCAATAGAACGTGGGGATACGGGGATATGGCGTCCTCATGTATTCCCATAATTCTGTCGTGATTGTGCCTGTTTCCCTAGCTGAGTCAATGATAGCGTAGTACTCTTCATTGAAACCTTTGATAACGGAAGTTGATATTTGTTTATAGCAAGTTCCGTTATCAAGAAGTTGATGACACATTTTTTCATAGTCAGCATTGTTCATCAGAACAATGTTCCCTCCCTTATCACTGGGTTTAATAGTGATGGCGTTGTTTTTTTGAAGGGTTTTAAGGGCTTTACGTTGATTGGGGGGGAGGTTGTCTCTTGTTGGGTTTATGTGCAATTTATCAATATCCTTTGAGACCTGACGAACAAAGAGGGATATGGTGGGGTTTTGATTGAGTTGGGGAAATTTTGGAGATTTCCTCCTGAATTGTTTAGTGGAAACTTTATCCTTACTTTGAGTTTGTGTGGGTTCATCATCCGAAGAACTACTAAGATTTTCCCAAATCTCCTCATTATCATAACCACTCTCCTGCAGAAGTAAATTCAAGTCCCGAAGGGCTCGATATTCTGCTGCTTTCAATTTAGAGTCAGGTCTCTGTGATTTATCTGTTTGTTTTAGGTATTTACTTTTAAAGAAGATGTCCCTTGCAAATAAATGTATGTCTTTTAGGACATTAAACTTATCCGTTGGTTGACTTGGACAAAAAGATAAACCCAACATTAAGAGTTCCTCCTCCTCCGGGGTAAGATTATGAGATGAAAGGTTAATAATGGTTAATCCATTTTCTCGGTTACCCTTATTGCAAAGGAATCCATCCAAAACACAAGCCAGCATGGATTCCTTTGCAATAAGGGTAACCGAGAAAACCAATCAACGTAAAGCCCTTAAAACCCTTCAAAAAAACAACGCCATCACTATTAAACCCAGTGATAAGGGAGGGAACATTGTTCTGATGAACAATGCTGACTATGAAAAAATGTGTCATCAACTTCTTGATAACGGAACTTGCTATAAACAAATATCAACTTCCGTTATCAAAGGTTTCAATGAAGAGTACTACGCTATCATTGACTCAGCTAGGGAAACAGGCACAATCACGACAGAATTATGGGAATACATGAGGACGCCATATCCCCGTATCCCCACGTTCTATTGCCTGCCCAAGGTCCACAAAGACCTAAGAAATCCACCAGGCCGTCCTATAGTTTCAGGTAATGGTAGCATTACCGAAACAGCAAGCCGGGTGGTAGACGCTCATCTAAGACCGCATGTTACTGGCCTGACATCTTATATCAAAGATACCATTCACATGCTTCAAATTCTAGAAAATGTTATTGTACCTTGTAATGCCCTCCTAGTAACTATAGACGCCAAATGTCTATACAACTCTATACCTCACGAGAAAGGTCTCTCTGTTATCAAAAAAGTTTTGAAACAGAGAGGACTACAGGAACTAAACTACAACAATTTTATCCTTGATATTTTGAGGTTCATTCTTGAACACAATGTGTTCTCTTTTGAAGGCTCCCACTACCTCCAGGTACAGGGTGTAGCGATGGGGACCTGCTGTGCCCCATCCTACGCCAACCTGTACCTGGGGGAGTGGGAGCATGTGATTACTACCAGTGAAGACTTGTCGATGTACTTCTGCCACTTTCTATTGTGGCAGAGGTACATCGACGACATCTTCCTGGTATGGGACGGTCCTGCGGAACTCCTAGAAGAATGTCTTGTGAAGCTAAATGACAACAATATGAATTTGTTTTTTTACCATGCAATATGACCTGAAATCGGTGGATTTTCTGGATATCACCATCACCAAGGGTGATGAGGGCCAGATTTCAACATCTCTATTCAGAAAATCCACAGCGGGAAACACGCTGCTTCATGCAGCTAGCTTCCACCCAGAGCCTCTCAAGAAATCTATTCCATATTCACAATATCTAAGAATTAAGAGAAATTGCTCTTCCGAAAAGGTCTATAGGGAAAAGGCTAATGAACTAACAGAGAGACTCCTCGAAAGAGGATACTCTAAGACATGTCTTAGGAAAAGCTATAACAGAGTCCAGACTATGGAGAGAAAGGATTTGCTCTTCAAAAACCCAAAATCTAATGAAGTACCCGTTAAGAACCCTCCTAGAGTAATTCTCAACTACTCTACGGAACATGAAAAAATTTATGACATCTTGAAAAAGCACTGGGCAATACTCAGTGAGGACCCTATCCTTCAACAGATAGTGACACCTCCCCAGCTATCACCTACAGGAGAGCCACCTCTATGAGGGACACGTTAGTCCAGAGCGAGTATAAAGGTGCAAACAGAGAGGATCCCTGTCGAGACAAAGGGACATTTCCCTGTGGCCATTGTGACCAATGCAAGGTGATAGTTAGATGCAAAACAACTAAGCTCCCTAATGGGGAGACTTTTCACCCCGACATTTTGTGAACTGCAAAACCAAGGGGGTTGTGTATCTGATGCGTTGCGAATGCAAGGCTTTCTATGTTGGAAAGACCAAGCAGGAAATGGGTAAACGCATCAGTAAACACATGCAAAGCCTTAACATTGGAGACCTGTATCTGCCACTTGGCCGACACATGGCTATTGCCCATAAATACAGGACCCCAGTGGTGACTTTTCTTGCCTTGGAAAGGGTGCACATTCCGACCAGGGGGGGGGGGGTGATTGGAACAAGCAGCTGCTCCAGCGTGAAATGCGCTGGATTGTCAGGCTTGGGGCGACCACCCCCCCTGGTCTGAATGAAATGGAAAGCTATAGGTCTTTCTTGGAGGGGTTTTCCTCCGGGAAGACGGATTAGATGGTCCTCTGTTCCTTTCCATCATTATAATCCTTTTTGTTTCTTTTATTCTGCTGGTCTATATATGCCTTCAATAAAGTCTTGTTACCATCTAAGGCTATACACTAGTAACCTTCCCCTCCCCAAATTTTTCCAATTTTTTGGGGGTTCCTTTCAGTTTCCCCTCCCTCTCCCTTTCATCTCAAGGGTATATGTTAATGAATATATATTATACTCTATTTAGAAGTATACACTCTCTCGGAGTGGGCTAAATACGAAATAACAAGAAAATGTTTCTCATGTATTGTATAATGTTAAAATATAATTGAACTAGAGAAGTGTATAATTGCATGTGCGATTCATGTCCTCCCTGACAATTATGGGGAGGTTTCCTGTTCCTCGAGGGAATCAACCCCCTTTTTTTTTTTTTTTTTTCCCCCTTTCCCCCTTTATTTTATTTATTATTATCATTATTATTATTATTATTTTTATTTTTTTATTATTATTTTTATTTTTATTATTATTTTTCTTCCTTCCACCAGGTGGATCCACGAGCACAGTGGGACTGCTATTTCCTGATCCCTGTGGGGGGATCATCCCCAAGTGGAAGCCCGGCATGGGTGAGACATCTCCAAGGGTGTCCTCAACCTCGGATGTGGACCCTGAACACCTGGAGAAAAAAACGTTTTTCGGAATGGTAAATCCCCGGAGACAATTGTCTCTGGAGATTCCAGGTCTGAACACCCGATAGTTTTCGGGGGTTTAACGCCACTACCCATGCCGGGGCTATATCTGATATTGATTGTCCCTTTTTTTCCCCAAGTGGTGCCCGCCCTAAAAGGGTTTTTTTTCTACCTAGTTAAACCTGTACAACGATTGGATCTTTCATGTGAGATATAACTATTAATCTATACCCTTATATTTCCAATCGGGTTTCACTTATATGATTAATTTATTCCTTTGTCCATCTTGCTGTACCCATGAACCGCCGTGATTTCGGGCGGACATACAACAATGTCCAATACCGAGTAAGGGCGGAAGTAGTCACGAGTTTTGGCTTCATATAGCGCTCCGCAATTTGGACACCTAAAACGGAAGTGATGTCATCCATTAAAACCCGCGGGATATCCCGCGATAAACGGAAATGACGACATCATTATACGCAAATCTCGCGATGTTTACCGCGAGATCACAGGCCCCCCTTGGGTTACTTAAGGACACGCCGAGAGTCAGTCTGGAGAGTTATCTCTCCGAAGTCACCTCAGGACTGGTGCTCCTCGAAACCTCTACACGATAGTAAGTACCTTTCTTAGGACCCCTATTGTTACTTTTATTTTTGATCCTGGTTAAGGAGGCTTTTTCTCCCCTCCCTCCAGCCCATTAGGATACACGTGGTGGACGCCATTGCGGCTCTATCAAGGTACCATAGAACTGGACTTTGTCAGCCTTGTTGGACAGCGTGACTCCATGGTTTACTGCCTTCCCTACATTTAATGGTATTATATTTTCCTCTATTTTATTGGAAATATTTATTACGTATTCTAGCCGATATTTTTATATACATTGACATAGATGTATGTATTTTCTTTACATTCATCTTAGGCAAGTTATGGTGCACTTCTCACCAAGGATTCTGGAATATATTTTTGTGTGTATATATCCCGAGGGACTATACATATGTATTGAATTGATGGAAATACCATAATGATTCATCGCTACTGAGGTAAGGTACCCCATATGAAATGTGTCTACCATATTTTATATGACGGTCACGAATATCTATATATGGCTCAGTTTTCCCTTCTCCTTTCCTAATATAGGACTTATCAAATTTTGGAGATACTCATACTATGGGATAATCAATTGGAACTGTCCAGGAACATCATCTTCCCCCCCCCCCCCTGTTTTTTTTTTTTTTTATTTCAGGGAAAACTTTTTACTCCCCCCTTTTTTTCACATTTTTCACACTTTTTAATTGTGAAAAATCATCGAACCAGGTGAATTGTTTGAAATATTTCATATACTTTTTTGGTATAGTGCAGCTTGAACTCTACATCAGTAGTTTTCTGACTATTTACTATTGTTTCTAGGTTAAGGCCATTAATACACACACCTGACTCTAGCTTTCACTCTGTGGGAATTGAACATACCCCCATTGAGACAGGGTTGCTGGGCTTTCCCATCTTTTGCAGGTATGTGACCTCCTAATCAGTGGTATTCCATCTGGAAGTTTTCCCTTTTTCTTTCCCCCCTTTTTTTTTTTTTTCTTCTCTCGAGACTACATGGTCGCAATTGCAAGATTATATATATCTATACATTTGTAAACTGTATATACTGAACTATGCCCCTCTTGTTGGGACTTATTCTGTATGTGGTTACTTTTTCAGGAATATATGCAGATTCCCTGAGGAAGATTCATGTATTATACTACATTTGAAACGCGTTGGATTCTGCTGTAACCTGTGACTGTTTGTATAAATGTCCATGTATACTGTTTAAACATATGTTTCTTTTGTTTTGATGGTTTTTCAATCATTCCACTTTTTCAAATAAAGACACGTTTTATTTACATATCTCTGTTATGAGAGTCTAATATAGTTACCTTTAAAGTCCCAACCATTCCTCAAGGGGGTTTTTTCTTAAATAACTGCTGCATTCTTAACAATGGATGAGTCATAAGCTGTCAATGGGCTTCCCCGCTGACAGCTGAATGAAAAAAACATTGCCGGCAATAGAAAAGTGTGAAAATAATGGCCTGGCCCCCTCCCCAATCCATACCAGGCCTTTTGGGTATGGTATCGATTTTGGGGGGAACCCTTATGCCAAAATTATAAAAGGGGGGCGTGAGGTCCCCCTCAACATCTATACTAGACCCTTTTCTGAGCATGTAATGTGGCAGGCAAGGAAAGGGGGGGACAAGTGAGCGCAGCCCCCTCCTGAACCATACCAGGCCACATGCCTTCAACATCAGTGGTGCTTTGAGGTGGGGGGCAGCTTGTTCCTATGTTTATGGGGACAAGGTCCTCTTCACCAAAACCCTGGGCAGTGGTTGTGGGGGTCTGCGGGCAGGGGCTTATTGGAATCTGGAAGCCCTCTTTAACAAAGGGGCCACCAGATCCCAGCCCCCCATGTGAAATAGTAGGAGTACATTGTACACCTACTCATTCACCAAAAAAAGTGTCAAAAAGAAATTAAAACACACCCACAGTTTTTGACAACTCCTTTCCTAAAAATAAAAAAACAATGTCCCCGATGTAGATCCATCGTCAATCATGAGCTCGAAAAAAACTCCGCCTACGCTGAACGCTAACTGCCGACTGTCTGCTCTGCTGTTTGACAGTTCTTAAATAGGTAAGGGGTGGGACCACCTGGTGATGTCACCTGGTGGCTCCACCCCCATGTGATGTCACCGACCCATCATGCACCAATTAGTGGCATCACATGGGGCGGTGCCATTAAGTGATGTTGTCAGGTGGCTCCGCCCCTTATACATAGTTACATAGTAGTTGAGGTTGAATAAAGACAATAGTCCATGCAGTTCAACCTGTGTAGGTGTGTGTGGCCATAATCATTTCACATACCCCTGAATTATTTGATCCTTGAGATGTATGTCCATGAGTCTTTTAAAAGTAGCCATACTTACTGCAGTTACTACCATTTGTGGTAGAGAATTCCACAGTCTTGTAGCCCTTACTGTAAAGAACCCCCTGCTTGGCCTGAGGCTAAAAGCTTCTCCTCTAATCGCATTGTATGGCCTTGTGTCCGCATGCATTCCTTGCGACTGAATAGTTTTTCTTCTATGTTGAGATCACTGTTGAGGTATTTGTAAATCGCTATCATGTCCCCTCTCAGGAGAATAAATCAAGTGATTTCAAGCTCCCTTCATAATTAAGGTCCTCCAATCACCTAATTAGTTTAGTCACCCTTTTCTGGAATCTCTCCAGCTCCAACACATCCCTTCTGAATACTGGCGACCAGAACTAGACAGAATACTCCAGATGCGGTCGGACCAGTGGGGCCCCTTGTTAAGGGAACTTCTAGATTCTAATAAGCTCCCTGTCCACTAACCCCAACAACCACAGCCCTGGCCAGGAAGAGACCCTTGTCACTGTCAACATGGGGACAAGGTAATTTAGGGTGGGGGAGACCCTCCCCACCCCAAAGCACCCCCCACATTGAGGGCATGTGGCCTGGTATGGTTCAGGAGGGGGGACTGCTCACTCGTTCCACCCCCTTTCCTGGCCTCCCAGGCTGTATGCTCAGATAAGGGTCTGTTTTTTTTTTTTTTTTTTTTTTTTTTTACATTTTGTATTACTGGCAATCAATTTAAATGTAATTTTTTTCTTTATACATGTCAGTTTTGCTGCAGTAGGTTCTATTCACAGTACAGGCAGACTAAGGGCACCCCCCCAGGCACTATATTTAAAGGAATTTCTAATTTCTATTGTATCACTTTAAGCATAATCAAAATCGCTGCTGCTTTAAAAATGATCTAATTTAAAAAAAAAGTTTGCATTGATACATGTCTGCAAGGGCAGTTCCCAGGCCTCATACCCTTTTTTGACCAATAACTTTCATATAAGTCTTCAAAACAGGGACTTTTGATTCTTCAAGTTTGCATCCCATAGAGTTTAATAGGGTTCGCATCTCGGGTTCAAACTTTTTCCATGTTTAAGAGTTCTGGTGCAAACCAAACCAGGGGATGTTTAGCCTATCACTACTGTCTAGCTTTCACTGTCCCAACTTAGTGCCTTTGAATTAGACACATCATATACAAAAATGGTGTTGTGACTTTGAAGTAGATAGTATTGTACATAAAATACTTCAAGAGTATCGATGGCTATGTAATATCTTAGTACTTAGTATTTCAATGCAATGGTGAACACACAAGGTCCAGTCATCCATGCTCTAAATGTGGGGATCAAAAAGCCACACTAGCAGATTATTTTTGGTACAACCCCTTAATTCAAGAAATGTAGGAACAAGTCTTGAGTCGGCCATAAACGGTTCAGATCATCCCAAGACAGACATTACCAAATTGGTACACATTTGTCTAATCACTGCTAGATCTTGTATAATTCAAGCATTTCTTTCACTGTCTATTCTGACCCTTGGCTAAGTACAAGCATCTATATAAGACCTGTTCAATACAAAAAATGATCAATCAGCATCAACGAAAGAAGAGGGCATAAATTAAAACTGCCTAATTAGTTTTGATCATTATATATACTGTAGATAAAACTCTTACATCCCTGGAAAAAGCTACATTGATGCCCATCTTTACATAATCAAGTCATACTTACAGAGAGAAGCTATAGACCATACTACTTTTGGGGATTTGGTGGCTGAAAAGCGTGCGCATATCATTTCCAAAGGTTTATGCTGTTTTGTTTAAAGCTTGTTTTCTCCTTTACTGCATTATCTGTAGAAAGCAAAGATAAACAAAGTCTTCACTAGTTAAAACTCAGTTGGGTAAATTGCTTAATATCTGTTGTAGTGAGATATAGTTGGGCATATTATCTATATTTTCACATGGACATGTAATAGCATAGTCAACTGCATTGCTTACTATATCAGCATGGTGATTTATCTACACACAGACATACAATCTCAACAACTTTGGTTAACACTTAAAATATCTTTAACATACACTATTCATAAAAAGAGTAAACTTTTTGTTCTTTTGCTTCACAATTAGTACCTTTTCCAAGCTTGAAATCAAATTTGTTGCACACAATCTCTTTTTATTTTACCGGAAAGTAAAATAAATGTTAAAAAAAGAAAAATGAAAGAAACCAGGTTGGGTTGTGTGAGAAAAGACTTACTGGTGGACCCGGAGCATAAAACCTAGACGTGTATTTTTTGTATTTTTTAGATTTATGCACAAGGATCATGTTTTATAAAAGTTTTTTTAAAATACATTTTAAAAGGTTTTATTTAATATTGAAACACTGCACGCTTTTTTATGGTTTTATTTATTGATACATTGATTTATTGATCACCGAATATATAATAATTTTATGCAAATTTTTGCTAACTTATTACAATCCCCCTGTAGCGCAATACTCCTCCCCCATCTATTTATATCTGAAACTGAAACTGTATGGTCTACAGAACCGGTATCTGCAGCAACAAGGGGCTTCACAGAGATATATATTTATACATATATTTAAACCCTCTAGACAGCGCAAGACTCATACAAATACCTATAAAACCTAGACGACTGGAAAAAATTATTAGGAATGTGAGGACTATGGAAACTTGGAGAAGGAGGGCCACATTTAAAGAAGAGTGAAAATTGTTAATTCAGTGAGATATGATGAGTTGTTGCCCTAATAATTCTGAGAATCAATAGAGAATAATAAAAAAAAAAAAAAAAAAAAACATTATGGGTGTGTTTGATGAGTGCTCTTTTAAATGATCTTCTGACGTGTCATACATAATTAGGACTTCCAAACAGTTTATGCATAAATATAGTCCTTTGTGCACCCAATGTAAATCCACACAGTTTCAATATGCTATTCACCAGCTTATACAAAATACAGAGAAAACTTTTTTCATTCTCAAGTGAGCTTTCTTCCACACTATGTGCTTTTGTTAAGGCTCTTACCTTGAATTATAGACCTCCAAATTGCAGAAGGTCAGTAAAGCATGAGACAGCCTATACATATTATCCTGTTTCTCTCCTCCCATTATAGGCTGCTTCACAGTGAGTGTGATACCATGTAATTCATACAAAACAAACATACCTTTCCACAGTGCTCTCTGTAATTATTTATTTGCATCCAATAATAAAGTTTAAACACTCACAAATTCAGCCTTTAAAGTAAACTTTCAGAATACTGCCTAGCTTCACTATTTATACCATACAATCTACAGTGGTAGGATTGGCTTTTTTTGAGGTTCCGCCTAGCCTTGCCTTTTCTGATGACATCACAGGCACTGCTATCTGACGCATTGCATCTCTATTGGACTTCCTCAGAGATAGCAGCTCAGAGGTTATATTTTCAGTATTGCGTTTTGTTAAAGATAGCAGTGCAGAGGCTATATTATCAGTGTATAATTTACTTTGTTGAAGTGCACTGAAAGAGAGATTTCAAGTTTTAAAAAGAACAAATACTCTTGGCTGCCCTCTGCTTGGCTCACTTTTCTCCACAGGCTGCAATGTCCTTATGCATTCCTGTTTTCTCCATATGTGTCAGGGAAATGGCCGTAGGAGAACTGGCAACATTTCCAGTAATAGCAATGGACGCTCCTGGCTCAATCGACACAGCCCTCTGCTGGCCCGTCAGGGAAATGGCTATAGGAGAACTGGCAACATTGCCAGTAATAGCAATGGTCATTCCTGCCTCAATTGACACTGCCCTCTGCTGGCCTATAAAAGGTGGCCATAGGATCAGACTCATTGCTGGATTATCTCTCAGCTTCCTGTGCTTCCTGTTTGGACTTCCTGTTGTGACCTCGGCTTGTTCCTGATTCTGTTTTATCTCCTGCTCCTGGTTTGACCCTTGGCTTCTTCCTCTGACCGTGCTTCTGTTACCTACCGTGTATGACCCCGGCTTGCTTCAAGACCTCGGCTATTCTGGTTGTCTCCTGTGCATGACCTCTGCTTGTACCACAGTTCCCACTACCAGAGACTATTCCTTGGCATAAGGTAACCCGTGCCACTTGGGGCGCTATACCCTCTGTACCATCTCCAGGGGTGTGCCGCACTGAGCCGCAAGGGGAGCCCTCTCAGTATCTCGGCCTCGGATCAGGTAATCCTGACAATATGATTGTTATACATTGTATTAGCTGGACATGAGACCATTGACTAACAAGCCAACAAAAAAAAAATTCTGCTGTATGTAGTAAAAGCTGAGAAAAAAAAGAATTTTACTTTAGAATGTCCTTTAGTTGGAGAGGTTTGCAAGAATCTGTGTTTTTTAGTGATGATATGTATGTTTATGAGTGCTTTATTCTTTGGGATGTCTCTACTGAATGTCTGCCACCAGCAGGTTTTTGCAAACTAAAGTAATGATAGTGTTCTTTCTATACAGGCTCCTAGAAGCAAATTTCCAGCAATAATCTTTATATAAACAAAATACAATTTACCATTTCCTAAAGATCTACACAGCTTGTGTCTATACAAGTAATGTATGGAATTTCCATTTTAAAACCAGCCCAGTAGGAAATCAGCGCTTAGAATGTTCTCTCACTGAATATTCAACACTTACATCTATAAATATCTACTCCAGCTGTGACACCAAAAACAAAAATGCCAGATGATTAGATGCTATATGACTCAAAATGTTAATATGAATATCTCTGAAAAGTGAAGTAAATTGTACATAAATAGATATGTACCTTTAAAAGGTTACCACAACTTTAAGGGGTGTATTTAACAAATGGCAAATCCAAGCGCATTTGCTGGCCTAGATTCCTTGGACATCCGCTAATAACATTTGCCGATAAATGTTTAAATCCTACCTCTTGTCCATTAAAAAAAAAAATAAGTTTGTACAGGAGTTTTAATGTGGGGCTCATTTGATTATTAAGGATTGCATATTTTTAGAACCTGTAAACTGCAGCAAGCAGCATTTTTTAGAAATTCCATTATACTAAATCAAATAGCATGATGATAGTGCGTGTATATGTACAGTATGTATGTGTGTGTTTTTTGAGGGGAATATTATGAAAGCATGTCTAACCTCAAAACTCAAAGCTTTTTTCAGCAAGTGCAGAAAATATCTGTTGATCTGATGGCAGAATGTCTGTCTCTTTGCCATTTCCTATTGGTTTACAAGAAAGCAAAAACATGCTTTAAAAAGTCTCAATATGTAAAATCATCTTTAATCAAGTCATCCAGAAATGCAGAGCCTCATCAATAACGATGCCCAGCAACCCATGAAAAGAACAAATGTGCTTATGAACCCCTTACTCATTTACACAAGGGGCTTTCTATTGCAGCTCCTTTATATATAAAAAAAAGGGAAAGGACAAGTACAACATCCATAGTATAGTAAACAAGGTGAACAGTATTTGTTAATGATTAAAAACACACCCACAAAGGGGAAGCTTGTCCAAAGTGGTAAAAGTCAAAGCTGCTGCCACTGGAGCCGCTGCAGGCATCCTCTCTATCCAGGCTCCTGCTTCCATCCCTGATCGGGTTGTCCTGCAGCAGTGGCTCCCTCCTGCCTGTACTCTTCCCCTGCTCACAGTCAAAGCAGGGGAATTCCACTGCGGCTCCAGGCAGCAGCATTGACTTTTATCACTTTGCACATGCTTCCCCTTTGTGAGTTTGTTTTTAATTAATAATAAATATTGTTCACCTTGTCTACAACACTATGGAGGTTGCGCTTGTCCTTTCCCTTTGGTTTTCAGTGTCCCAGCAATCACCCATGGCTGCTTCAAGCTGCACCTTATAGCTAGTAATCAGTGACAATGTGTATAGTCCATTGGGCTACCAGCCACATTGTTTATATTTTGTCTCTCAGTTTTAACTTTGCAACTTTTGCAATCATCTTTTATAGTTTGTTAAAAAGCCACACATACATTTCCTTGAGACCCTTTCATTCTCACCAATAAGGTAATAGCCACCATATTTGGCACATCTATACAGACTTTGCCCTCTGAAGAGCACTGTGCAGTGGATCACTCTTTAGAGGGCAGTTGACGGGGATTGAGGAGATGTTGTGTGGCCTGTTTAAACATTTTCAATTTTTTTACAATACTTGCTTTGCAGTGGACTTTACAACTATCCCTCCGGGGTTATGCGCTGCTGGGCAGTTTTTTTCTGCCCCTTGCATTTTGTTTCAGTCTCCATTATATTTAGAGGCTTATAGGATCCAATTCACATGGGGTTGTGGGATAGAAACCTTTGTCCTTATCATATGGACAAGGTACCTCCATCTGACAAGAAGTCATGTGGCCATGTGCCAGGATGTGTACTTAGATAAGGGTAAAGCCCCGTACACACGTAGTGATCGTCGGACGAACGATCAGCCGTCTTTTGTCCAGGGCTGTCCTGTCCGCTGAAAAGTGCAAAAGACTGCAGACGAATTTTGTCTGCCAACAACAGCCGACTGCAGAAGTGATGTCATGTGATGGTTAACTTTCCGTGTCTTTTTTCTTCTCTGAGCATGCCCAGTCTTATCATATGGACAAGGTACCTCCATCTGACAAGATACCCCCCCATATGGAAGTCATGTGGCCATGTGCCAGGATGTGTACTTAGATAAGGGTAAAGCCCCGTACACACGTAGCAATCGTCGGCCGAACGATCGGCCGTCTTTTGTCCAGGGCTGTCCTGTCCGCAGAAAAGTGCAAAAGGCTGCACACGAATTTTGTCTGCCAACAACAGCCGACTGCAGAAGTGATGTCATGTGATGGTTAACTTTCCGTGTCTTTTTTCTTCTCTGAGCATGCCCAGTCTTGCAAATCTGCTGATTGTCAGCCGAAATCTGTACTGACTGACGCACATTCGGCCGTTCTGTTGTTGGCCTACAAAAATTTTAATGCCTGCACGACAGATTCTGTTCGGCCGAAAATGTGCTGTCGGCTGTCGGAAGAATCATACAATCGGTCGGCGGCCGAATATTTGCGGCCGACAATCGGTATGTGTGTACGGGGCTTAAGATATGAATTTCTTGGGTTACCCTATGCCGTTTTTTGTTAAAGTGGAACCCCTTTGATTGCTCCCTGCCAAATGGAACACATGGGCAGTGCCCATTTCCCTATGCCTTTTGTTTGACAATCCCTTGCCTAGTAGCCTAGAAAATTGTCATTATTTATTTCCAAGAATCAGCTCCTATTGATTTTTGAACTTGGCAACCAAACATCAGTAAAGTGTGCCAAACCTACCCTGAACTGAACAGGTAAATTCATCTCATACCATCTTCATCTATTTGTGTGAAAACTATGGCTACTTTCATAGATAGGTGGAGAGATGATAGTAGCCATGAAAGTACAAGAGGTATATTATATGGTGAAAATTACAAGGTGAAAATAATAGAAAAAAGTCTGAAAAGAGAAAAGGAATGCAGCCACTACATCTAATAACTAGTAGCTGCAATATAACATGTTTGTAATGGTGCATGATTACTAATGGCACACTGTACTTGAGCTTGATTCATGAAATGTATGTCAAACTCATCATAAAACATGCTAATTGCAAACATTAATGCGAACACCATATAATCTGTGGGAATCATTGGGAATCAAATCTTGAAAACCACTTCTTGCCTTTTTCAAGGCTTATAGGCATGGGATTGTTGAAGAAAGGGCATAGGAAAATGGGAACTGCTGGGGAATATATGTGCCAATGCAAAAATATATATTTTTTAAATGTTGTTTTGCAAGGGGCAGATCTTTTAATAAGGTGTTAAGTGATATTAAAGTCTTGTTTTTTTTTTTTACTTAAAAATAGCAAACATGTTATACTTACCTGCTGTGCAGTGGTTTTGCATAGAGCAGTCCATATCCTCCTCTTCTCAAGTCCCACGTTGGTGCTCCTGGCCCCTCCCTCCTGACGAGTGCACCCACAGCAAGCAGCTTGCTATGGGAGCACCCATGTTGAGCCACAGCTCCATTTATCCATTCAGACACGGAGCAGCGGCTAGCCCCCACTCCCTTTTTCTCCTTTTTGGCTCACTGACTTTGAGTGACAACAGCGAGAGCCAATGATGCTCCGCTGCTGTCTCAGCCAATGAGGAGGGAGAGTCCCAGGCAGCCAAGTCTCCCCTGCAGCATCACTGGATCGAGATGGACTCAGGTAAGAATTAGGGGGGCTGAGGGGGGAGCTGCTGCACACAGAAAGTTTTTTTTTTTTTTTTTCAATCAAAAAGATTTTTTATTTTGTCAAACACAATACAATGCATAAAATCAGACAATCAAGTGTATAGAACCTCAAACCAGTAGAGGTTCGCAGTGGCAGTTGCAATCAGGTATCAGTCAAATGAGTCAAAAATAGAACATACATATAAAACAAATCATGCAGGATATTAAAACCCAGCCATAAACCAAAGTGAAAGGTAGGATGGGACAACCGTGTGCGACATGCATGTAATCTTGCAACAATCCCTACCACATAAAACTCAAACAGTTGAAAACTTAGAGGAAATGGGAGAAGACCTGCCACTATCCCCCCCCCCAAGGGGATTTGGGGTTTGCTAAATACCTGGCCAGGCCGAGGTCTCCGAGCACCATAAAGGTTGCGAAACATCTGGAGACCCCCTCCTGGGTCCAGTCGAGGGGGATTCCCAGACTGATATCCTGAGATCCCACCATTCCTCAGAAATAGTCGACCTGGCCCTCAGGGTCCATCTCTAGAGTTAAAATCAGAATTTGCAGATGGAAGGGGGCAACAGTGGCAGGCCAACCCAACTATATCGTCAACTGTCATCGGTGGATACATCACAACATACAGATACAACAAGAAAGGGGAGAAGAAGAAGAGTGGGTGGGAATAGACATAGCTTAGGAGAGGGGATAGTCAAAGGAGGTAGTCACCGGGGGAGTCAAAAAGTAAGCAGGGAAGGAGAAAAATCTAGTTCATGCTACAATGTGATCTTGAAGTGTAGTGCCCACGGCTCCCAGACACTCAAATTTGAGTACCCGATCGCAACCATCTTTTCCTGGGCCATGATCCAGGAGACTTTCCTGGGTACAGCTTGATAAGGTACGGAAGACCTTTCCCAGGCTCTAGCTCCCAGAAGTATAAAAAAAAACAAAACAGGGAAAGTGAATGCCTGGGAGCCCTTAGATTGTACACGTGTAGAAATGCCGCTTGAGGGGTTTGTTCAATTGAAAGTGAAGTGACCCTTCTGATGAGGTGAAACACCTTATTGCAAAAGGAGCGTATCCTAGGGCACGACCACCAGGTATGTAAAAAGGTGCCCCGGTGGTGGCATCCCCGGAAGCATAATGCGGAAGAACCTGGGTACATACAGTAGTCGCCAATCTGGTGGGTACTAGATACCATCGTGTCAGGATCTTAACGTTAGCCTCAATTAGCGTAACGTTCATCATTCCTTTGAAGGATTTGTGAAAAATCTTATGCCAGTCTTCTAGCGGTAGCTCTAATTCCAGATCTCGTTCCCATCCAATAGCATATGTAGGCTTATCTCTGGGCTGCGTGAGGGCAGCATAAATAAGGGAGATACCTCCTCTCATAATTTCAGATTCCGAGCACCACCGCTCGTAAGGGGTCAACAGTCGGCGGTCGGGGGTTGAGGGCCCACAGCGTTCGTAGAAGGTGTGTGAGTTGGGAAAAGCGGAACTTCTCGGTAGGGGGCATCTTAAGTTTGGATGTGCAGTGAGATAAGGAAAGAGGGCCAGTGGAGTATATGAAGTGGCCAATGCGATACAGTCCCTTGTCTGTCCACCATTTAAAGGCTGCTATGTAATTTCCTGGAGGAAATTGGGGGTGATGGAAAATGTGCATTAAGGGACGTAAAGGGGAGACAATGTATGGGTTCTGATATAGGCTCCTACACAGAGCGATCAAATGTGACAGTGAGGGCACAAGGATAGCAGGTTGGAGTTTGGTAGTACACCAGGCAATATAGTCCAAGGTATGGTTAGGCACCGCTTGGCGTTCCATCTTCACCCAGTCCAGTTTGGGGTCCCGGAGGTAGATCGTAGAGAATTGGGCCAATTGGGCAGCCTGAAAGTATTTCCAGAGGTCGGGCAGTGCCAGACCCCCCATCGTCCGGGACCGGAGCAGGGTTGCTGTGGGGCAGCGATATCCCTTTTTACCCCAGGTGAAACGGACAATCTGGGATTGTAGCGATTTAAGGTGAGCTATGGGGACCGCCACGGGAAGAGACCTGAAAAGGTATAGTAAGCGAGGTAGGAGCGTCATTTTAACAGAATTTATCCTGCCTATCCAGGAAAGATTATGTGGATTCCAGGAGGTCAAGTCAGCTTTCAATTTGCGGAACTGGGGTGGGTAATTGGCCTGATACAGAGTGGCAAAAGTGGGAGTGAGCTGAACTCTCAGGTAGGAGAGGGACGAAGAGCACCAATTGAAGAGGAAGGCGGCTTTGATTGACTCGTAGACTGGGGAAGGACCGTCACGTTGAGGACTGAGGATTTATCCAAGTTGACTTGGAGACCCGACGCCAGGGAGAAATTGCGGAGAAGGTCCAGGACGTTGGGGATGGTAGTGACCGGAAAGGATAAAAAGAGCAACAGGTCATCCACGAAGAGGGCACATTTATTTTTAGTTAGGCCGCAATGGACCCCGCGGACGTCGGGATTGCATCGGATCGCTATGGCTAGAGATTCGATTGCTATTGCAAAAATAAGAGGCGACAGCGGGCACCCCTGTCTAGTTCCCCGTTTAATAGGAAAAGGGTCTGAGTAATGGCCAGCCGTGCGGATTTGGGCATTGGGGGAGGAATAGAGAGCTCGGAGACTATTCATGAATTTAGGGCCAAAGTCCCATCTCTCCAGAACCTCGAAGAGATAGGGCCACGTGACCGAGTCAAAAGCTTTGTGTAAGTCGATTGACATAATTAAGGCTTTCTGAGGGGGTTTGCCATCCCATCTGGAATTCAGCAGAGAGATGATGTCTATGGCTCTTCTGATCTGGTCAGGGCCCTGTCTCCCCGGGATAAACCCCGATTGGTCCTTGTGTATATACTGGCTAATAAATCGGGAGATTCTATTCGAGAGAATTTTGGTGAGAATTTTCAGGTCAACATTAATGAGAGAAATGGGTCTGTAATTTTGTACGTCTCTATGGTCTTTGCCAGGTTTAGGGATGACGGGGATGTATGCAGAATTAAGGGTTCTCTCGATCGAATCCCCCAATTGAAGTGCATTATAAAATCTAGTGAGATGGTGGGACGAGTGTAGCAGCAAAGGTCTGGTAATAGATTGAAGTAAAACCGTCGGGTCCAGGCGCTGAACCCTTTTTCAGGTGTTTAATCACTCCCAATACTTCCAATTCCGATATTGGGTCATCTAACAGGTCTTTATGCTCTTTTTGTAGGCAGGAGAGGGGTAGATCATTAAGGAACTCCACCGGGGGGCCCGACGAGGAGGCGGGGGCTTCATCATAAAGTTTAGAGTAGAACGAGTAAAAGGTGTGAAGTACCTTTTGAGGGTGTTGGGAGAGGGAGCCCTGGGCCGTTCTAAGCTTAGGGACCACCCTTGTCCTGATTTTAGGGGATAATTTAGAGGCTAATCTAGGTCCTATCTTGTCCGTAGGCTCATAAAATTTAGCTCCAGACCATCGCAATTGTTTTTCCGCTACCGTGGATAGGGCAGAGTTCAATTGGATCCTGGCCCCCTCCAGTTGAGTTTTGGAAAGCGTTGTGGGGTGTCGTTTGTGAGCCTTGCTTAATACTTGGAACTCCATTTCTAATTTGACAAGATCCGATGCCCGCTGTCATTTTAGTTGGCAAGAGAATTGTATAATTTTACCTCTGATGACCGCTTTATGAGCGGCCCAGAGAGTTCCCTGGGAAATTTCCTCTGTCGCGTTTGTGAGGAAATATTCCACTAATTCTTTCATGAAAATGGTGCAATGGACCGGGTTGCTGAGGATGGCCTCGTTTAGACGCCATTTGAATTCCTGGCTTGGGGCTGGAGAACGATTGATCACCAGAACCACCATGGAATGATCCGAGACAGGGGAGTCCCTGATATAGGCTTTGACCGCCCTTGGTATCGCATTAGCGGAGACGAAGATGTGGTCAATTCTAGAAAAGATCTGGTGGGGAACCGAAAAATGTGTGTAGTCCCTAGCTGTCGGGTTCATCTCCCTGTAGATATCCACCAGTCCCTCCGTACAGAGCACCCGCGCTATACGAGTGCTCTGCCTAGAGGGCCGGCACAGTTGTGCTCGACCAGGGCGGGATTTATTCATACTCTGGTCTAGTGCAACATTGGAGTCACCCCCCATGATAATTGTGCCTGTCGCCTGAGGCAAAACAGTGGCGGCCAAATCAGGGAAAAATTATTCCTCACCCTGGTTCGGTGCATAATAGGAAAGGAAAGAGTAGGTGCGGCCATCTATTTCCCCATTAAGCAAAAGGTATCTTCCTTCCGGGTCAGCTACCTGTTTGGTGAGGGTGAATTGGACCTGCTTAGCAAAAAATATGCCCACCCCCCGTGTTTTGTTGGGAGCATTGGCTAAGTAAAACTGAGGGAACTTGGAGTGGACAAACAAGGGTCTGTAGGTTTCTGGGAAGTGAGTTACTTGTGTCATGACAATGTCCAAGTGATGTGAATGGTAAAGGTTAAACAACTTACGTCTCTTGAGCGGAGAGTTCATGCCCTGGACATTGTAAGAGGCGATCCGCATCAGCACAGGAAGTTCGTCAGAGGGAGCCATTATGCTCTGGATGGGTGGTTGATGAGAGTGGCGGATTATCCTCTAGAGAGGGGATAGAAAGAGGATTGCGATGGATTAATGCAAGGAACCGGCGGAGCTCTTCTCCTAGACGTCCGCCATGGTCCTCTTCCGGCCACGCCCCCCACAGAAATATCCTAATGCATAGAATGTATCAAGATAAAAAAATCATCACCATCAGCCTTTACATTCACTTTAAGAGAAACATTAACCACATCAGCTCCGGAAGGTTTTACCCCCTTAATGACCAGGCCATTTTTTGCGATTCAGCACTGCCTTACTTTAACTTTAAACAATTGATGTCCTTTTTTCCCACAAATAGTGCTTTCTTTTGGTGGTATTGGATCACCTCTGCGGATTTTAGATTTTGCGCTATAAACAAAAAATAGCGACGATTTTGAAAAAAAATACCGCATGTTTTATTTTCTGCTATAAAGCATTCCCAATTAAACATTTTTTAAAAAAATCAAATTTTTTATTAGTTTAGGCCAATTTGTATTCTGCTACATATTTTTGGTAAACAAAATCCCAAAAAGCGTTTTTTAATTGGTTTGCACAAAAGTTATAGCGTTTACAAACCCCGGGATAGATTTTTTTTATCAGTAATGACGGCGATCAGCGATTTTTAGTCGAACTGCACCATTACGGCCGACAGATCGGACCCCTAACTGACATTTTTGACACTTTTTGGGGACCAGTGACATTAATACAGTAATCAGTGCTAAATAATATGCACTGTTACTGTATAAATGACACTAGCAGCATAGGGGTTAATACTAGGGGTGATCAAGTGGTGTTAAATGTATGCCTACTTGTGCTTGCTAACTGTGGGGGGTGGGGAGGGCTCTGTGACAGGCAAAGAGAGATCAGTGTTTTAGTTTAGCTGAAACACACGATCTCTCTCTGCCTGTCTGACAGAAGAGCCACCTGCTTTGTTTACATAGGCAGGCGGTTCTTCTGTCAGTGTCTCTGAAGATCGCGGGAGGCCGGCAGTGATCGAGCCCACTCCTCCCGCGATCTAAATCAAGCTGTGTCAGAGACCGCGTGCACATAATCACGTAGATCTATGTGATTATGCACAGCCAAGCTGCCCTGCCACAGTAAATCTGTGTGAGGGGATCCGCAAGTGGTTAAAATAGCAAAATTCCTTTAAATAACATGCTTGGGGAATGCCTTAATCCTGCTTGTAAAGTGACACAACTTTAGGATGTACTAAAGCGTAGGTGTCATTTCAAAAGAGAATAAATATGAACCTTTGCTAATATATAACATTTCCACACTCTGGTCTGCTTTATTTGTAAAATGACTACATATGGGTATTACTAGACATGTGCAACTTGTTTTGGTCCAAATAGAACAAATCTTTGGTTATTCAGAGATTTGGATGTATCGGAATCTCTGAAAAAATAGTAACAAATGTCATTCAATTTATTAAAACTCATTTAGTTCAGTTGTTTCTAATGAATTCAAAATTTTAGGAGTGATTTGAATTCAGATCGGTTAAAAAATGATAAACCAATTCAAATTCTGTGTGAAGAATAGCTTGTTGTTAGTAGCAGTAATAATTACTTCCTGCTACAGAACCAACCAGAGCTACACATGGGGGATTAGACCAGATCTGGTATTTTAATTTTCCTGTTTGGTGAGCCATGAAACAGGTGACCTGCATCACAATGATCTCCATTCTCATTCCTCGTTTAGGCATGCTTTACAATGTACTGTTACTAGTTAAATAATTCAGTAGGTGTGTGAAAACAATCTGTGTGTTGTGGTCCACTGAAAAAATGCAGATGTATTTAAAGGTTTGCTTTGGTGTTTTGAATGGGCTGCCTTATGCAAATCACATAAATGCACTGTGCATTGCATGCTAACGTAACGTAACAAAACACACCACAAAAGTTTGCTTGTGGCCAAAGTGATGGGAAATCTCCCCAATAGGGTAAAAGGCATTAACAAAAAAAAAAAAGAGTAGGGTCAGGAAAAACTGTGGGGGTTTTATTGCTTTTTTTTCTTTATATTGTGTTAGAGGTTTTTTTTTTATCTTCTATGCCTTCATGTCCAGGTGACTGGACAGTCAGTTATTTCTTGCCTTGTGTCCCATGGATATAACATATAAAGGAATCTCTCAGTGGACTCCCAAAAAGCAATAACATCCCGACCCCATTCTATCCAAAACTATTAAAAAGTTTTGACTGAAGCTATGCTTTCACTAGGATTCCTCTGAATATGTACTATAATCAAATACGTAATGACCATTCAATTAATATTTTTATTTTCTTGAAATTGTACCTAATAAATGTTATCAGTTAGACTCTCCTACACTAGCGATAAATTATGCTCAGTGTTTGTCATGTTTATTGTTATTTTTCATGGAGAAATGTAAAATTTTATTTTAAAACAAGAGAGCATTTCAGTTCTGGTACTAATGATTAGTCTTAGATGGATGATAGATGTTAAAAGAAGGCTAATTAAATACATCTATTTCATCTGTTTTGCCAAGATTCCTAACTAGCACTAAAAAGGAGCATTGGAGTGCCCTATTTTCACCTTGATGATCACTTAAAATGTAATTTACCCTTGTGTTCAATTACTACATGCTGCAAATGTGTTTACTGTTTTGGCCTCATTGCATTCCAACTCCCAAATGATGATAGATGTGTATAATAATTAGTTGTATTTTAACAAAAATACGTCTAAAAAAAAGTTAAACAGGATACTTAGAGCAATCAGCATGATTTCTTTTCAAATATTAAAAAAAATAAATTGCAATCCGTCAAAAGGCTATGCTAACACTTATTAGAAAAATAGTTTTACATGATCACAGGCGTCTTACAAGAATATGAATGCATGACTAACATTAATCATACCAAGACAGCTCTAGGGTGTCAAATAAAGCAGCAGCTTGTTACCACCTGCTAACTAGCCCAAGATCACAACTAATATTAAACATTGTTTTCATCTGCAAGTTTTTATCACTTTTATCTAAATTTTGAATTCAGTTAAATATGTAGCACCTCACAAATCTTTGTAATTTCTATACTTGGCTTCACAAGTAACAAACTACTGAACATTAGGATAATGGGAAAGATTTAGGATAGCATGACCTCTGCATAGCAAGAAATACATTGTTAGCTGTAAAGCACTTGTCAAGGGTGGCTTGCTGACACATCCTTGTGGGTAATCAGGTTGGCTAATGACTCCAAGCCACAGCTGAATAACCCTCATTCTCCTAAGTACAGGAGCTCCACTGCTTATTTTCCATACAGAATACAAGTATTACGGTGTAAAGAAAATTAGATCACTGCAGGAATTCATTTCTATTTTATGATACAAGAATGAATCCCTTAATCCCTGTAAATGTGATTGTAATAGACAAGGGACATTAAACCAGCTACAGCCTGTAATGTCCAGTTCTGATGCAGATGTGTTAAATAATATTAAAGGGCACCTGTACTGAACAAATATGTAAGCGGTCATTGCTTACCTTTCAATTTGAAAATGCTTGTTTCCCATATGATATGTATAATCAAAGACTTCCATACTTTCTGAATAGTTCAGGTTGACAGTGAATTCAGCCTGAGCTCATATTGTTTGAAAGTCGCTGAATGGGCAAACAAAATGGCCAGATTTGGGCAGTTCACACAGCAGAAACATTTGGCTACTTTACCCGATAGTATTACTAGTATTGCTACCTCCACCTAATGACAGCTTCCTGTCTGCTGGCTTGTTTTGCAAGCAGGAACCCTAAGTGAGGTCATTACCTGGTCAATGGCATCACCCAACATAGCTGGCTGGTTTGTTAACATTCGGCTGGGGAGATTTCATTTGAGAGTATTTTGCATCGCCATGGGTTGTCATGTTAATGGATCATCATGGTTGATAACAGATCTACATCTCTGGACAATATGATTGATGTTGGGTTTTCATCGGAAGACAATGTTTATTGATTTTTTTTAAGTGTAGGACTTTTTAACTGTCTTTGTAATGTATTTACTATATTTTTTTTTTTTGTAAATCGATAACAAGGGGTACAGTATAAATGAGGGGAGATCTGGAGATTTGGAGGCTCACTTATTTTAATGGGCCTTCCAGATTCCAGATAATTTTCCCAAAGTAGTACTATGCATCCCTAACACATTTATGTAGAGGGGTAGACATTTGAGGGCTACATTATTTTAAAAGGTGTTTCCAGATTTAAAGAAGTCCTCCTACAAACCCTCACAACCAAAGATCCAGGGATGTAAGGGATGAGGTCCTTGTACCGTAAACATGAGGATGGGATGTCGTGTGAGAGGGGCCCTCTACCAAGGTACCCTCCCAATGTTGAGGGCATGTGCCCTAGTATTTTTAAGGAAAAGGAACATGTGCTCACTGTTCCTCCCTTTCTTGGACAATCGGGATTCATGCCTGCATAAGGGTCAGGTATGATCTTTTTTGGAGAGCACCATGCTTTTCTTTTTTTTTTAATTCATACAAGACCTTTATATAGGATGAGAGTCTGGTATGGCATTTAAGGGGGATCCCATGCTGTTTTTTCAGTAGGCTCACTGCCCTTTCCTTTCCTGGTCACCAAGGCTACATTCCTGGATAAGGGTCTGGTGTGGATTTTAAAGGGAACCCCATGCAAAAAAAAACAATTAAAGGTGTGTGGTCCTCTGAAAACCTATAGCAGACCCTTATACAGGCATGCAGCCTTGCTAGCCAGGAATGCAACCAACAGCAATTGTTCAGTATCCTTCCCCAAACTAAATCAAGCCGCATGCCCTCAGAATTGGGAGGGTTCTTTGTCAAAAATGTTTGCACTGGTTCATGTCCCCAGTGGCAGTACCTAGCTACCTATGTCATTTGTCATTTTGTTTAATATAATCTTGTAGAAAGTGCTTAAAAAAGCCCCAGAAAAAAAATATGATTTGGCTTATGTAGACTTCATTGTGATTTTGGGAGCAATGTTTGGGGTTTGCGGTTTTCAGACTGAGTTTGCAGATACTCTGGCAACCTGAACCCAGGCCAGTTAACTTATCACTATTTCTAAGCCACTTATTGAAACAAGTAGTCAGACCTGGGGTTTTCTTTTTCCTTTGAATTTACTTGTGAAAAAGACAGTATTGTATTTGCTTGCTAGCATTTCCATCATTATCTTTATGGGCGGGTTGCCCTTAAGGGGGGGGGGGGGCAATGTCAGGGACTCACTACCCTGCACAGACGCACTGGCGCCGCTAACTGGCAAACGCCTATATGCATGCACTGAGGCTACCGTGGATAGTTCGCGGCTATCTCGCGTTCGCGCGAACGCTCATGCGCACGCGATCCGCTTTTGGCGCCAAGCATCCTATTTAAAGCCAGTGATCACTCTGAATCATTGCTGTGTGATCTTCAGTACACTGTACCCTGTGCCTGTTTATTATCTGCTGTTCCTGTTTACATGACCCGGCTTGTCTTTAGATTTTGATTACCTGCTGCCCGCCCTGACCTCGGCTTGTCCTGACTATTCTTCTGCCTCATCCTGATCTGTTTACCTGCTACCGGCTATCGGTCCTGGACCTGCTTCTGGCTCAACCAGGGAATCCGGGGGACCGCGACCTGGTGTTAGCAAGCAGCCAAGTCCATCCCCACCATCTGGGGCCCTGGTGAAAACTGACTCTTACCGAGTCATAGACTATACTGTAAGTGGATACTTCTTCATTAAATATTACTTGCGAAATACTACACTATGGTCGGTCTATTTTCCTTCATGCGGGGCACCATTTGAGCAAAACCTGAGGAACACCAGGAAGGTAGCGAGGGGTTAGCGTGGAGGCATCCATATAACCTGGACCAGACCCAGATCCATAGGCAAGGGAAGACCCATAGAGGGATATCGCAGGATCCGCAGGACCATCTATACTGCTGTGCAGAGCTTTCTACCCCTTTTCAGGGGAAAGCGTTGTGGTGAGTGTATTTCTTATAGGGGCACTGGACCACCGCACCGTGCACAGCGGAGTAAGGATTAAGAGCACAGGAATATCACATCACTTACCCTTTTGGCTTCTTATTCACCTGGGATACTAGCTCTAGACCTCTTTTTGAACTTAGCGGCTGTTAGTGGACATTGGGACTTTGCAATATATTAGATCTGATTTGTGCAATATTTATTCACTTATTTATTTATTATCTATTATATCTGGCACATTATCTGCTCTCCAGTTTGACGCTAAAGCACTTTTATACTTATTCATAGTTATTTATTTATTTACTTTGTTATAACATGCTCAGCATTCACATGATTTTAATATATTTATTCACACAATTGTAATGCACACTGAGCACTATAGCACTTTAATTAAGCTGAGCATATATTTCAATATATCACACAGTATATATTTATTTTGTCACTGAGCACTTTATATTTTTATTGTAAATTCCAAGTCGTGTATATATACATATATATATGTTGTTTTTGGTGTTATCATAATCCTAAAACCATCGCAGACATATTTCCAGTGTTTTAGAATAATTACATCAGAAGTAGCGCCCATACCCTATAAATACCCATATTCTATATCTCACTTCTCACTCCGGTGCAAAGTATTTTAGGGAGGCTGCAAACTTCAGGTTTATTCAATATATAAAATTTTTTGGGAACTTTTCCATATCTGCGCGGGATTAACATACTACTTAACACTTAGACTCCGCGCCTCTGGTGAACCTGTGTCATGCCAGATACCCGGTAGCCACTCCTCTTACGTCAGGTTCTGCCATGTTACCCCATGACAGCAGCACTGAAAAAACAACAATTAAAAAAAAACAACTATATAGCCGGAGTGGCTATATAGTGGTGGGTTGCCATAAGGAGAGTAGGAGCAGTGCAGGGCAGTCGTGGATGTGAGTTTTTTCTGGAGAGGTCACGGAGCTAGAGCTTCATGTGGCCATCTTGGTCACAACACCCCACCAATCCCCACCAAGCAATAAGATATTTCTAACACCTTCAGGCATTCTAGGGGCATACATTTTATATCTAATTTCCTGACTACCTATCATATTTTTTGAGGCCCTGGAGCAACAGGATGACCACATTCTGGAGAGTAAACACCCCAAGGTATTTTTAAGAGGTATGGTGAGTCTTTAGAAAAAAATTTAGCCATAAGTTTTTAAAAAACGCAGAAAGAAAATGAAAGTTATTTTTTTTCACACAAAGTGGCAATTTAATAAGATATTTCTCACATGCAGCATGGGCATACTTAGAACCACAAATACAATCTGATACTTCTCCTAAGTATGGCGAAACTACATGTGTGAGACTTTTTCAGTGCCTGGGCTGATTATATAATGTATCTTAAGTATCACACAAATCAACTAATTGTGTCAAAACCAATGTACTGCAATGGTTACCTCTATATGAATGGTCAGGTAATATGATTTAGTGTAGCGCACCAGTTTGTTTAAGCCAAGAAAGCCTACCCTGCTTGTACGTGGCTGTCCCCTGGAATGCCATATTCACTAGCCTGGTATCTCACAGGAGCATAGTCAGTGGAACATGCAGATAAGTCGATTTGGGCCACAGGCAAAGGATCAGTCAATAAAACTGGCAGAAATGTGGTTAATAAACAAGCCAATGTTAGTGCAGGAAGTAGGCAGAGGCAACACTGAACTGGTGTGATGGTGATCAGGGACACTGCAACTGGTTTGGCGGTGATCAGGGACACTGTAAATGATGATAACAGGCAATATGACTGGCGTGGCAAGGATCAGGGACAAATGACTGGTGTGGTGGTAATCAGGGACACTGCAACTTTCTTGGCGGTGATTAGGGACAATATAACTGGTGTGGCGGTGATCAGGGACACTGTAACTTGTGTGGCAGTGATTAGGGACAATATGACTGGTGTGACATTATTTAGGGACACTGATTAGTACGGCAGTGATTAGGGAAACTCAGTGGGTGGTGGTAATAAGGGATACCATATGTGGTTGACTGGGATTAGGGACCCTGTGAGTGAACTGCCATAATTAAGGAGTACTGACTGGCATCACTGGTCTGATGACATTGTACTGCTGTGGTGGTGTATAGAGATAATGGCTGGTGGCACTCACATACAGTGACATCAGAACAGCTGGCCAATGTACATGATCACTGCCACAGTGACAGTGGTATGATGTCACAATGTCACCATAGTGACACTGCACTTTCTCTGACGACAGTTTATAAAAAAAAATAGAATAAATATATATATATATATAATATATAATATATATATATATATATATATATATATATATATATATATATATATATATATATATATTTTTTTTTTTTTTTTGAGCAGTGCAGTGTTACCACAGTAATACTGTATTACTCCAAGGAAGGGAGTAATCAGCTTATTACAGTGATGATCACTGTAATAAGCAAACTCTAACACTGTGCAAAGGTTCATTCATGAAATCACTCTGAGTGGATACAGCCTGTTACAGATCGCACTGGTGTGTGCGCCCTGGGTGCAATTCTGGAAGAATGTTTGGGTACATACTCCCAGAACAATAGAGCACCTGCCCAGCCATTTTTCTACATTGGCTGGCTCGGGAGCCAATTAAAAGCACTTTAACAATACAGTGAATGTACCATCCTCTCCTAAATCTGCTTTACTGGTTATGCACTTATTACAATTATGTACATGTTATTTTTTGCATTTTTGCATAATATCTTGAAAAGATTCACTATTTATTTATATGTTTCACATACAGTGACAATCAAGTTCTTATCCCGTAACCCAACCTTTGTTCTTTCCCAAACCCACCCGACACAGGTAACCCCAGAGAATTCTATCTCTGGGGGAAGTATGGAGAAAATTCCAGCGGCTTGCACCCACTGGAAATGCGCCCGGTCAGGGAGCAACTTTCCCCATCCAATCTCTGTGTCGGCGGCTACGGAACATCGTTCTTTTTTCCCCACGTCACCGGCTGGATGCGCGCGCACCATCTGGGCACGCACCACGCCGTTGCGCCGACCCGCAACCGGGCAGACGCATTGACGTCATCGATGCGCAATGCGCATGCGCCAGGGGATATAAATAGCCGGGGATTTCCAATAGGGCGCCACTTCCCTCCCACCGAGGGAACGTGACGGACGCCCTAGGACGAGCCACCCTGGATACTTCCTTTCTCTACTACCAACAGTGAGTTACCCATCCACTAATGCAACACTCATGCATTACTGGATGTATTTTTCAAGTGCTAAAAATGCCTCATCTAAGGCTCACTTGTGCATATTATCCATCAGGGAGAAAACCGAAACAGAAAACCGGGGCTCCCCCTGCTGGCACACTCCAACTACTCTCACAATTGTAAGTGAATTTACCTGCTATATAGTAGCTCACGTAAAAATCATTTTCTACTCCTGACAATGTGATTCACAAAAAATTTCAGGTGATCCATGAAGGGCTTTTGACCACAATAAACCAAAGCATCTATACTTTTCATGTAAGTCGTGGCAATTTACCCCCTTCTTTACTCGCAAATCAAACTTATTTTGAATACCATATATTCTTTACACCACAGACAGCAAGTCCACAACAAATCCTGTGTGATTAGCTTTGGGTGAACAAACAGAAAGGTCCGGGATCCAACTTTTAGTCACAAGTATGTGTACACTTATTTTCTCTTAAAATAAATATTACTCTTGAAGAATTGAATCTCTAACATATATCCACCATATATCTTTCAGAGATGGTGGCCCTTTCGCTTCCTTGATAAAGGCAATACAGGCCGAAACGCGTCAGAAGCTTCAGATATACAGTCTCTCTCTAAACAGCTCACTTGGCTGAGCACTTACAGACAGAGATCTATATCAAAGTCACCCTTCACATTGTCACTTATCACTTTTTCACCTATCACATGGGTCTATAACCCATTGGCACAAATATGATGATTATTACTGTATGAATTTTATTTTCTTTCAATAAATTACCATATAATTTTACTACAAGTTTACTACCTGACTAGCCCATAAAATCCCACCCCCTTGGCTTGAGGCACCAAACCCTGCTTTAAGATTAACAATTGGGATGTTGGCTACACCTACCACTTAGGCATCAAGGATCAATCCCCTATTTATCAGTTCTTTGGATGGATAACACATCCATGCCCTCTTAGATCCTTGACCCAAAAAACCCCCCCTTCTTCTATACTTTTTGCTGAACAGCAAGGCAAAAAGACAGTTACTCATTGATTCCTATCAACCCCAGCTTTCCCCAGCTCTGGGCTTACCGCTCAAAGCTGAGTAGCTGCAGGGTTTAATATTCCCATTTTCCAGCAACCATTTAACACTCAAGCTGGAAGCACCTCCAGGAGCAAAGGAGTACACGATGGGGGACCTTGTGGGTACCGAATGGGACTCCCTTATGCTGAACATTCAATCCAATTTTAAGGAAAAAGAACAATTAGATTCAGATATTACTGCACTTTTCACCACCTTAAAAAGGCAATTAGAAAGAAAAGCATCTCTACACTGGCACGTACGCACCTTCGACAGATATATTAAGGAGAACATCAATCCGGTCGGCTTAAGGGTTCAAATATTTCCCACACTTGAAAACATCACAATCCAGCTAAAACAAGAATGGGAAGAAATACTCAACCAATGCTCCAAAAATCTAATGCTACTTCTGCAAGCGGAATATCTCAAACAAAGCAAAAACCTAGAAAGTGAGATCAAAAAAATCTATGATCAACTTGTCCCTTTAAAAACATCCGCACTGTACAGTATACAAGAGAAACAGTTAAAGGATCATCTTGAAGAGTACAGTAAAGAAATCCTCATTAAAAAAGAAAAAAAGTACTGGCGCGCCAAAAACGCCTTTACACAATGCCGCGCATACAAATGGGCAAACCAAACCAGACCCAATCGCAACAGGAACCATACAGCAAGAAATCCTTACTATCAACAATCTTCCGACTCTTCCTCATACAACTCCGGCACGGAAACCCACAGAAGCAGAGACAGAAGTTACTCTCAGAAAAACAAAACCCAAAATGCTGCCAGAAACCGGGAAGAACGCGAGCGGACCAAGTCGCACGACCAAGGAGAAGCATACACCTCTGATACCGAAATAATAGATACTACTACATCAACCAAAACTCTCAAACCTCACGAAATATTTACCAGATCCAAGGTTAAAGGGGTTTTTTTAGGGAAACCCCCCAAAACCAAAACCCAAATGAACCAAGACACAACGGAAAGCAGATCGGAGAACAAGAAGGATTAAATGTTATTAATCTCTCTCCATACACACTTACAGCAGCACAAAAGGAAGTACTTTCTTTGGGTCTCTCATTTTGCCCAAACCAAGGCATGGACCAATTTGAAGCCATTAAAGACCTTAATTTGTTCGCCCGCAACCTTCTCTTGAAAGTATCGTACAGCAAAAAACCTGTGAATGAACCTACACCCACACCACTCACAGCCGCCGAATACCGAGCGATCAGAGACCTTAATATACTCTTGGACGAAGGAGGGTTAGATGACACAGAAAACCTGGACTCATCCTCAGACAGCGAGGAGGAAGAAGCAATCAACATAGATTAAGCCACAAATACTAAATTTAAGAAAAAATCGCACATCTTTCCCCCACTCAACACAAATCCCGCAATCGCACTATTCGTACGACAAACTACCAAAGATATTGAACAACTACATAAAACAACCTATTCAAACAATTTAACACCACAACAAAGACAGGCTCTAAAAGAACTACAAGAAAATGACTCCATCACTATAAAACCCTCTGACAAAGGGGGTAATGTAGTAATAATGAGTAACGAAAAATACATGGAAATGTGTTTCAACATATTACAAAACAAAAAATATTACCAACAAATCTCCCCTGTGATGGTACACAGCTTTAATGAAGAATTCTATACCCTGGTCGATAAAGCATACAATAACAAAATTATCACACAAACCCTTTGGGAATTCATTCGAACCAAACACCCACGAGTACCAACATTTTATGCTCTTCCCAAAGTGCACAAAGACCCGCTAAATCCGCCTGGACGACCCATCATCTCCGGCAACGGCTGCATCACTGAAAAAGTCAGCCAAGTAATTGATGCCCATCTTAAGCCTCACGTCACGAAATTGGCCTCGTACATTAAAGACACTGGACACCTCCTCCAAATCCTGGATAACATCACCATACCAATAGACGCCATCCTTGTTACCATTGATGTTGAAACTCTTTATAACAACATCCCTCACAGCAAAGGCCTACAAACAGTTGAAAAAGTACTCAGACAACAAAGCAGATATGATACTAACTTTAATACTTTCATCATTCAAATGCTTAAATTCATACTTCATCATAACATTTTCTCTTTCTGCGGTACGTATTACGTCCAATCATGCGGAGTTGCTATGGGCACCAGCTGTGCACCCACCTATGCAAACATCTACCTGGGAGAATGGGAAGAAGACTTTCTAACATCAGAAGACACCCAACAATATACCAACTATATAATGTTATGGCAAAGGTACATTGACGACGTACTTCTTATATGGAACGGACCGGAAAAACTATTACAAGAATGTCTCAATAAAATGAATCAAAATACATTTAATATGTACTTCACCATGACATACAGCTCAACACAAATACCATTCTTAGATACGTACATCTACAAGGATCCATCTGGTAATCTAATGACAACACTTTTCCGAAAGGAAACAGCCGGCAACACGGTACTACATGCTAAAAGCTTTCACCCAGAACCACTAAAGAGATTGATTCCATATAGTCAGTTTTTAAGACTTAAAAGGATTTGCACCAACCAACGGAAGCCAACGCCCTCAGAAACAGACTACTACAAAGAGGATACTCCAAAACATGCCTTAAAAAGGCCTTCAATCGTGTCAACCAACAAGACAGACAAGAGATCATATACAAAAAAAGGCAGGACACAAAAAAAGAACCTCCTCCAACCCGAATTATCATGCGATTCTCCAATGAACATAACAAAATTAGAAACATTTTACAGAAAAATTGGTCTATCCTCACAGAAGACCCCACACTCAAAGATCTGGTACCCGACCACCCACTCATCACCTATAAAAAGAGCCGTTCTATACACCAAACACTAATACATAGTGAAATGAAAACAAGAAAAGACCCATGCAAAACTAGAGGCACTTTTCCGTGCGGGTCCTGCGCCCAGTGCAAAGTAATACCTAAAACTACTCACCTCATTCTCCCTAATGGCGAAAACTTCACCCCCCGTCATTTTGCTAACTGCAAAACCATGGGGGTAGTATATATTATGAACTGCCAGTGTGGTGCGTTCTACATTGGAAAAACACGTCAAGAATTTGGACTAAGAGTCAACAAACACGTACAAAGTATGAGTATTGGCAATTTTCATCTTCCATTAGGCCGTCACGTAGCCTACCATCACAAACACAAAATGCCAAAAGTATCTTTTTCAGTACTAGATCGCATCCACATTCCAGCCAGAGGAGGGGACTGGAATAAGTCCCCCCTACAGATTGAGATGCGTTGGATAAGGAAATTAAACGCCACTAGACCACCAGGACTCAACGAAAGTGAAAGTTACCGCCCCTTCCTAGAGGGCTTTGCATCTGGCAAAACTGATTAAGCAAGAATATATGAAAACGGTCTTCTTTTTCCACATACCAAAAACCCCCCTGCCCTCCTCCCCCCCTGTTTAGCATTTTCAGAAGGGACCATCCCATCCCTACCCACAACGTCTCCCCGTTTAGGTCCCCCTGCCCCTCCTGTTGTAATTAACATTGCTGCAATATATTACTCTATTACATTGATTATGCACTTATTACAATTATGTACATGTTATTTTTTGCATTTTTGCATAATATCTTGAAAAGATTCACTATTTATTTATATGTTTCACATACAGTGACAATCAAGTTCTTATCCCGTAACCCAACCTTTGTTCTTTCCCAAACCCACCCGGCACAGGTAACCCCAGAGAATTCTATCTCTGGGGGAAGTATGGAGAAAATTCCAGCGGCTTGCACCCACTGGAAATGCGCCCGGTCAGGGAGCAACTTTCCCCATCCAATCTCTGTGTCGGCGGCTACGGAACATCATTCTTTTTTCCCCACGTCACCAGCTGGATGCGCGCGCACCATCTGGGCACGCACCACGCCGTTGCGCCGACCCGCAACCGGGCAGACGCATTGACGTCATCGATGCGCAATGCGCATGCGCAAGGGGATATAAATAGCCGGGGATTTCCAATAGGGCGCCACTTCCCTCCCACCGAGGGAACGTGACGGACGCCCTAGGACGAGCCACCCTGGATACTTCCTTTCTCTACTACCAACAGTGAGTTACCCATCCACTAATGCAACACTCATGCATTACTGGATGTATTTTTCAAGTGCTAAAAATGCCTCATCTAAGGCTCACTTGTGCATATTATCCATCAGGGAGAAAACCGAAACAGAAAACCGGGGCTCCCCCTGCTGGCACACTCCAACTACTCTCACAATTGTAAGTGAATTTACCTGCTATATAGTAGCTCACGTAAAAATCATTTTCTACTCCTGACAATGTGATTCACAAAAAATTTCAGGTGATCCATGAAGGGCTTTTGACCACAATAAACCAAAGCATCTATACTTTTCATGTAAGTCGTGGCAATTTACCCCCTTCTTTACTCGCAAATCAAACTTATTTTGAATACCATATATTCTTTACACCACAGACAGCTAGTCCACAACAAATCCTGTGTGATTAGCTTTGGGTGAACAAACAGAAAGGTCCGGGATCCAACTTTTAGTCACAAGTATGTGTACACCTATTTTCTCTTAAAATAAATATTACTCTTGAAGAATTGAATCTCTAACATATATCCACCATATATCTTTCAGAGATGGTGGCCCTTTCGCTTCCTTGATAAAGGCAATACAGGCCGAAACGCGTCAGAAGCTTCAGATATACAGTCTCTCTCTAAACAGCTCACTTGGCTGAGCACTTACAGACAGAGATCTATATCAAAGTCACCCTTCACATTGTCACTTATCACTTTATTTTCTTTTTCACCTATCACATGGGTCTATAACCCATTGGCACAAATATGATGATTATTACTGTTTGAATTTTCTTTTCTTTCAATAAATTACCATATAATTTTACTACAAGTTTACTACCTGACTAGCCCATAAAATCCCACCCCCTTGGCTTGAGGCACCAAACCCTGCTTTAAGATTAACAATTGGGATGTTGGCTACACCAACCACTTAGGCATCAAGGATCAATTCCCTATTTATCAAATCTGCTTTACTTTGGAAAAAAGTCTGGTTGTCATGTACCTGTTAGGATACGAAAATTACAAGGGCAGCATCTCTTGTATCTCCAGCCCTAGCACCCCTGTAGGTGAGACAGAAGGTGTCAAGGGATAAAAGGACCACAAGTGCCTGGACCCAGAAGATCCACCAGAGTGTATGGCCATGAGGGTCAACTGAGTGATCAGCGGAAATACAAGCAGAATTTCAAGAAGAACTCTAACAAGGCTGCAGGTTCAGAATGGCAGAGTCCACCAGTGAAACCAGAAGCCAGTTGGTAGGAGTACTAGGGTGAATGCATCTGATTCTTTGAGTAGTTCAGACCGACAGTATGTAATTGTGTGGAGTAGAATCAAAGGACAAGCAGAGTCACAGAGCAAGCCCAGATCAGCAAAGAGCGGGCAGAGCAGTACCAAATCATAAGCTGAGTTAAGCTCATGAAAGAAGCTGAGGTCAGGAACAGAGCGGCATACAAAAGCAGGTCAGGAGAGAGTTGGGTCAGTAACATGAAGCGTATGCAGGGCACTGGTCAGTACACAAGGAACAAGTTAAAGACCAGTCAGCACTGACACTAAGTCAGGTCATCCATTAAATAGTCTGTTATGCTAATTCTTACACTGTCATTGTACATATGTCTGACATGTTCAGCACACACACAAACAGATGAACTCTTGCATGCTAGCTGCAACTCTATGCACAGAGCCTTGAGCAAAGAAATATGCATACGCAGGTGCCCAAGCCAGCTGACTAACAGGTACTCTTTAATACAGGTATTGAGTTATTTGCCTCAATGTGGGTCAATGAAAACTCCTGGGCACTTTCCTATTCTGATCTCTCAGTGCAGTGTTGTCTTAGATTGAGTGCCTAATAAATAAAACAATCAACTTAAACTAGGCCCTGTGATGGGTTAAGCCTCTGTTGGCCCCATATACTGTATGTAGTCAGACATCCTATGAGTGAGAGTATAATTGCTAAAGCTTGAACTGTGTAATGTCCTTTTTTTCTGGTCAGTATAATACTAGTCACAATTACACTCCCAAGGCAAGTGTGAATCTGATTGATGGCTGTAAGAAGCTCTATAATACTGACAATTTTTGATATCTGAGACAGCACGGAGCCTGCAGAGGGTGTGTTTGTGAATTCTTCTTTTGCATGGCCAGCAGCATTTCTAACATCAACAAATCACCACGTGACTGGTGTGTGCGTGCTCATTGAATTTATTATGGATGTGTTAAAAAATGTAAACTCATGCTGTTATTATGAAGATTATACATACTGTATATATATATATATATATATATATATATATATATACATATATGTATATATATATATATATATATATATATATATATATATAAAACCCAATTCCAAAAAAGTTGGGACACAATTGTGAGTAAAAAAGGAATCGACTAATTTACAAATTTCATAAACTTATATTTTATTCACAATATAATATAGATAACATATCAAATATTGAAAGTGAGACATTTTGAAATGTCATGCCAAATATTGGCTCATTGTGGATTTCATGAGAGCTACACATTCCAAAAAAGTTGGGACAGGTAGCAATAAGAGGCCGGAAAAGTTAAATGTACATGTAAGGAACAGCTGGAGGACCAATTTGCAACTTATTAGGTCAACTGGCAACATGATTGGGTATAAAAAGAGCCTCTCAGAGTGGCAGTGTCTCTCAGAAGTCAAGATGGGCAGAGGATCACCATTTCCCCCAATGCTGCAGCAAAAAATAGCGGAGCAATATCAGAAAGAAGTTTCTCAGAGAAAAAAAGAGTTTGAAGTTATCATCATCTACAGTGCATAATCTCATCCAAAGATTCAGAGAATCTGGAACAATCTCTGTGTGTAAGGGTCAAGGCCAGCAAACCATACTGGATGCCGCTGATCTTCGGGCCCTTAGATGGCACCGAATCACATACAGGAGTGCTACTGTAATGGAAAACACAACATGGGCTCAGGAATACTTCCAGAAAACATTGTCGGTGAACACAATCCACCGTGCCATTCGCCGTTGCCGGCTAAAACTCTATAGGCCAAAAAAAAAGCCATATCTAAACATGATCCAGAAGCGCGGGCATTTTCTCTGGGCCAAGGCTCATTTAAAATGGACTGTGGCAAAGTGGAAAACTGTTCTGTGGTCAGACAAATCAAAATTTAAAGTTCTTTTTGGAAAACTAGGACGCCATGTCATCCAGACTAAAGAGGACAAGGACAACCCAAGTTGTTATCAGCGCTCAGTTCAGAAGCCTGCATCTCTGATGGTATGGGGTTGCATGAGTGCATGTGGCATGGACAGCTTACACATCTGGAAAGGCATAATCAATGCTGAAAGGTATATCCAAGTTCTAGAACATATGCTCCCATCCAGACGTCGTCTCTTTCAGGGAAGACCTTGCTTTTTCCAACATGACAATGCCAGACAATTGACAACATGACAATGCATGACAATTACTGCATCAATTACAACATCATGGCTGCGTAGAAGAAGGATCCGGGTACTGAAATGGCCAGCCTGTAGTCCAGATCTTTCACCCATAGAAAACATTTGGCGCATCATAAAGAGGAAGATGCGACAAAGAAGACCTAAGGCAGTTGTGCAACTAGAAGCCTGTATTAGACAAGAATGGGACAACATTCCTATTCCTAAACTTGAGCAACTTGTCTCCTCAGTCCCCAGACATTTGCAGACTGTTATAAAAAGAAGAGGGGATACCACACAGTGGTAAACTTGATCTTGTCCCAACTTTTTTGAGATGTGTTGATGCCATGAAAGTTAAAATCATCTTTTTTCCCTTAAAATGATACATTTTCTCATTTTAAACATTTGATATGTCATCTATGTTGTATTCTGAATAAAAGATTGAAATTTGAAACTTCCACATCATTGCATTCTGTTTTTATTCACAATTTGTACAGTGTCCCAATGTTTTTGGAATCAGACCTGTATATATATATATATATAGATACACAGTACCTCACAAAAGTTAGTACACCCTCACATTTTTGTAAATATTTTATTATATGCACAAGAAAGCCCGCAAACAGTTTGCTGAAGACAAGACAAGCAGGCTGAGGACATGGATTACTGGAATGATGTCCTGTGGTCAGATGAGACCAAGATAAACTTTTTTGGTTCAAATGGTGTCAAGCATGTGTGGCAGCAACAATTTGAGGAGTACAAAGAAGAGTGTGTCTTGCCTACAGTCATGCATGGTGGTGGGAGTGTCATGGCCAGGGGCCGCATGAGTGCTGCCGACACTGGGGAGCTACAGTTTATTGAGGGAACCATGAATGGCAACATGTACTGTGACATATTGAAGCAGAGCATGATCCCTTCCCTTCGTAGACTGGGCTGCAGGGCAGTATCCCAACATGATAACGATTCCAAACACACTTCCAAGATGACCACTGCCTTACTAAGGAAGCTGAGGGTAAAGGTGATGAACTTGCAAAGCATGTCTCCAGACCTAAACCCTATTGAGTATCTGTGGGGCATCCTCAAATGGAAGATGGAGGAGCTCAAGGTCTCTAACATCCACCAGCTCCGTGATGTCGTCATGGAGGAGTGGAAGAGGACTCCGGTGGCAACCTGTGAAGCTCTTGTAAACTCCATGCCCAAGAGCGTTAAGAGTGCTGGAAAATAATGGTGGCCACACAAAATATTGAGACTTTGGGCCCAATTTGAACATTTTCAATTAGGGGTCTATTCACTTTTGTTGCCAGCGGTTTAGACATTAATGGCTGTTTGTTGAGTTATTTTGTGGGGACAGCAAATTGACACTGTTTTACAATCTGTACACTCACTACTTTACATTGTAGCAAAGTGTCATTTCTTCAGGATTGTCACATGAAAAGATATAATGAAATATTTACATATATATATATATATATATATATATATATATATATATATACATATATATATATATATATATATATATATATATATATATATATATACAGTGCCTTGCGAAAGTATTCGGCCCTCTTGAACTTTGCGACCTTTTGCCACATTTCAGGCTTCAAACATAAAGATATAAAACTGTAATTTTTTGTGAAGAATCAACAACAAGTGGGACACAATCATGAAGTGGAACGAAATTTATTGGATATTTAAAACTTTGTTAACAAATAAAAAACTGAAAAATAAGGCATGCAAAATTATTCAGCCCCTTTACTTTCAGTGCAGCAAAATCTCTCTAGAAGTTCAGTGAGGATCTCTGAATGATCCAATGTTGACCTAAATGACTAATGATGATAAATAGAATCCACCTGTGTGTAATCAAGTCTCCGTATAAATGCCCCTGCACTGTGATAGTCTCAGAGGTCCGTTTAAAGCGCAGAGAGCATCATGAAGAATAACACACCAGGCAGGTCTGAGATACTGTTGTGGAGAAGTTTAAAGCTGGATTTTGATACAAAAATATTTCCCAAGCTTTAAACATCCCAAGGAGCACTGTGCAAGCGATAATATTGAAATGGAAGGAGTATCAGACCACTGCAAATCTACGAAGACCTGGCCGTCCCTCTAAACTTTCAGCTCATACAAGGAGAAGACTGATCAAAGATGCAGCCAAGAGGCCCATGATCACTCTGGATGAACTGCAGAGATCTACAGCTGAGGTGGGAGACTCTGTCCATAGGACTGCACAAATCTGGCCTTTATGGAAGAGTGGCAAGAAGAAAGCCCTTTCTTAAAGATATCCATAAAAAGTGTTGTTTAAAGTTTGCCACAAGCCACCTGGGAGACACACCAAACATGTGGAAGAAGGTGCTCTGGTCAGATTAAACCAAAATCAAACTTTTTGGCAACAATGCAAAACTTTATGTTTGGCGTAAAAGCAACACAGCTCATCACCCTGAACACACCATCCCCACTGTCAAACATGGGTGGTGGCAGCATCATGGTTTGGGCCTGCTTTTCTTCAGCAGGGACAGGGAAGATGGTTAAAATTTATGGGAAGAAGGATGGAGCCAAATACAGGACCATTCTGGAAGAAAACCTGATGGAGTCTGCAAAAGACCTGAGACTGGGTAAGAGATTTGTCTTCCAACAAGACAATGATCCAAAACATAAAGCAAAATCTACAATGGAATGGTTCACAAATAAACAGATCCAGGTGTTAGAATGGCCAAGTCAAAGTCCAGACCTGAATCCAATTGAGAATCTGTTGAAAGAACTGAAAACTGCTGTTCACAAACGCTCTCCATCCAACCTCACTGAGCTCGAGCTGTTTTGCAAGGCGGAATGGGCAAAAATTTCAGTCTCTCGATGTGCAAAACTGATAGAAACATACCCCAAGCGACTTACAGCTGTAATCGCAGCAAAAGGTGGCGCTGCAAAGTATTAACTTAAGGGGGCTGAATAATTTTGCACACCCAATTTTTCAGTTTTTTTATTTGTTAAAAAAGTTTGAAATATCCAATAAATTTCATTCCACTTCATGATTGTGTCCCACTTGTTGTTGATTCTTCACAAAAAATTACAGTTTTATATCTTTATGTTTGAAGCCTGAAATGTGGCAAAAGGTCGCAAAGTTCAAGAGGGCCGAATACTTTCGCAAAGCACTGTGTATATATATATATATATACATACAGTACATAGCTCTCAACAGTCCCTAATTTCGAGGGACTGTCCCTGATTTGGAACAAAGTCACTCTGTCCGTTTTTCATCCTCATCTGTTACTCATTTTGGTCTGATCAATATAGTTGTATATAAAATTTAATTTTTATCTCTCAAAAAAAAGTTTCCTAGAGCTAAACATTTCTAAATTTCTACATTGGTACATTTCAAAAGCCAATATATATATATATATATATATATATATATATATATATATATATATATATATATATACTGTATATATATTTCCCTCACACATTTAACACATGATTTTGTACTGAAAATAAACAATATAACGCCTAACTTTCTCTCAATCGGTAAGCAGCCTCTACCCTACCCCATTTCCACTGTATCCAGTGATCAGCTTATCTATCATATTTTGAGCTTTAGTGCATTCAGCAACTCTACAACTGGGGATCAGTCAACATATTGCTGCAAAAACAATAGTCAGTGATGAGGAAAGCACAACACATAGGTTAACATTAGGCGTTCACTCATAGCAGTGATCTATTTATTGATAGGTACTGTAATAGCAAATATATTGCTAGAGAAAAGTATGAGAAGGCTTGAAAAAGAGAAGATAAACCATGTGATTATGCAGATAATCTATTTGTATTTATTACATGAAACGCAAAACTACCTTCTGTTTATAAATAGCAAAGTTTTCATGTTCAATGCTGTTTAAGAACTATGAGCAATTTGATCATGTTATGTTCTCAAGAATGCCCAAACCAGGAAAACTGGGCATTTTGCATTCATGTTTGTTAGTCAAATTGACAAGTGCTCATTCCGAAATCAAACAAAAAGAAATTCCATACAGTTGTCATAAGATAAAATTACATGGTGCTAGTGCACCTGTTGTCCAGATTGAAATTCATTTGTGCACATGAAAATACAGGTCACTTCAAGGGCAGCATAGACGTGTATTAATTCAAACTTTCTGCATGTCCTGCAATAAGAGGCCATTGAAGTCTTTCAAATACACAATCAAATCAACCAGTTAAAACCCACTGACTGCTCATTAGCATAGACAAATATGCAGACATACATCAATGTGAGACCTTCAGAATGTTGTGTAGTCACATCTAGGGAGATACATATCAAAGGAATCAATGCACATGACTAGTTCAGCCTCAGTAAATTTAAAAAAAAATGCCTTGTAATTGTTATTGATGTATTGCTCTTATTTCCCATCAGTTTACTAAATTGTAAGTTTATTAAAGTGCATGTTACCCTACAAAATAGGATTAAATATATACAGTATCTAACAAAAGTGAGTACACCCTTTACATGTGTGTAAATATTTCATTATATCTTTTAATGTGACAACACTGAAGAAATTACACATTGCTATGTAAAGTAGTGAGCGTACCGCTTGTATACCAGTGTAAATTTGCTGTCCCCTCAAAATAACTCATAATAATAATACACAGCCATTAATGTCTAAACTGCTGGCAATAAATGTGAGTACACCCCTAAGTTAAAATGCCAAAATTGGGCCCAATTAGCAATTGTCCCTCCCCAGTGTCATGTGACTCATTAGTGTTACAAGGTCTCAGGTGTGAATGGGGAGCAGGTGTGTTAAATTTGGTGTTATCGCTCTCACTCTCTCATACTGGTCACTGGAAGTTCAACATGGCATCTCATAGCAAAGAACTCTCTGAGGATCTGAAATAAAAAATTGTTACTCTATATAAAGATGGCCTAGGCTATAAGAACATTGCCAAGACCCTAAAATTGAGCTGCGGCATGGTTGTCAAGACCATACAGTGGTTTAACAGGACATGTTCCACTCAGAACAGGCCTCGCCATGGTCGACCAAAAAAGTTGAGTGCACGTGCTCAGCGTCATATCTAGAGGTTGTTTTTGGGAAATAGATGTATGAGTGCTGCCAGCATTGCTGTAGAGGTCAAATGGGTGGGGGGGTTGGGCGGGTTCAGCCTGTCAGTGCTCAGAACATATGCCAAAAACTGCATCAAATTGGTCTGCATGGCTGTCATCCTAGAAGGCAGCCTCTTCTAAAGAGGATGCACAAGAATGCCTGCAAACAGTTTGCTGAAGACAAGCAGACTAAGGACATGGAGTACTGGAACCATGTCCTGTGGTCTGATGAGACCAAGATAAACTTATTTGGTTCAGATAGTGTCAAGTAAGTGTGGCAGCAACCAGATGAGGAGTACAAAGACATGTTTGTCTTGCCTACAGTCAAGCATGGTGGTGGGAGTGTCATGATCTGGGGCTGCATGAGTGCTGCCAGCACTGGGGAGCTACAGTTCATTAAGGGAACCATGCAAGCCAAAATGTATTGTGACATACTGAAGCAGAGCATGACCCCCTCCCTTTTGAAACTGAGCCGCAGGGCAGTATTCCAACATGATAACGACCCCAAACACACTTCCAAGACGACCACAGCCTTGCAGAAGAAGCTGAGGGTAAAGGTGATGGACTTGCCAAGCACGTCTCCAGATATAAACCCTATTGAGCAACTGTGGGGCATCTTCAAATGGAAGGTGAAGGAGTGCAAGGTCTCTAACATCCACCAGCTCTGATGTCGTCATGGAGGAGTGGAAGAGGACTACAGTGGCAACCTGTGAAGCTCTGGTACACTCAAGGCAGTGCTGGGAAATAATGGTGGCCACACAAAAATTGATGCTTTGGGCCCAATTTGGACATTTTAACTTAGGGGTGTACTCACTTTTGTTTCCAGCGGTCTAGACATTAATGGCTTTGTTTTGAGTTATTTTGAGGGGACAGCAAATTTACACTGTTATACAAGCTGTACACTCACTACTTTACATTGTAGCAAAGTGTAATTTCTTCAGTGTTGTCACATAAAATAAAATATTTATAAAAACACTTTTGCGAGATACTGTACATGTGTTGATATACATATAGGTTTTTTTTTTTTATATTAAGTTTCTTAAGTTTTTATTATTCTATCTCTTTAAAAATCTGGCAACGCTGCCAGTTCTCTAGGCTGGGCTGAATTTTGGGAGACATTTGCCAGTAAAAAAAATAAACGACGTTCGGCCCGTGTGTATGTCTATTTGTCTGACAGAAGCAGCTCTGACCAGAGCTGATGGAAAAAAAATAATAGTGTTTACCAGGCTTAAGAGGAACTACTGAGGCTGTTCCATCACATACCAGCCAAATAGGTGATTTAAAAAGTCATTTTTGAGCCCTATGATTCTATTTGCTGTATCGCATTTTAAACAGTGTATTCACAGTTCTTCAATTATTGCACAAATAAATATTTACAACTGCATTTGGGCAAACATTAAAAATAAAATATAAACTTTATGAAATGTAGTGGATTTCTTTTAAAGGTGTGTATACCCAGCCTTTTGTAATGTTTTTAGCACTTAGTCATAGTAAATGCATTAGGTTATAAATAAAAGATGCAATAAAGTGGAATAGGTAAAACTGTGCAATTCAGCTTTTATATTGGTTCCCATGTTAGTGCCCAGGAATGATGTGGTCTGTAATGTAAATTTAAGGAATGGATAAAGCAGCATCAATATTCCATTTATCAGCAGCTTTCTTGTCTTAAGTTGAGATCATGATTGAAGCTACTCATCTGGCACTGCTCTGCATGATTGGGTCTTATGCTTGTAAGGGATGGACAGTAAAGTGCAGGGGCCTGGTTGCAGTCAATGACAATGTTTTCATGTAGTGTAATTTTTTTTTAAACTTCAACTTTATTAAGTTTTCCAGTCATATATAACAAATACACAACACTCTTAGTAGAAAACAATCCAGCCGCAGTCTGGTGACATGGTAGTAGTAGAAAAAGCCAGATATAAACAATAAACAAGGGTTGAGTAAGAGCCGGTTCACATAGGCGCGACCCGACTTGCCGGGGCGACCTGTGAAGTCATGGTGCGCAGCTCGGACTGCGACCTCGGAGCGGCATGCACGGACTTCATATCATTGAAGTCAATGCAGGTCGCTCCAGGTCGCCCCAAAGTAGTACAGGACCCTTTTTCTAAGTCGGAGCGACTTGTGTTGCTCCTATTAGAACGGGTCCTGTGCTAATCTATGGCAGGCAACCCACGGCGACTTGTCAGGTGACCAGGTGGCCTGACAAGTCGCCCCAGTGTGAATCGGCTCTGATAGTGCAATAATGTATAGCAACACTAGAGAAAATAGAGAAAAGGAGAAGGTAAAAACAAAAAAAAAAAGAATAAAAAAAAAACGTAGTGTAATTTATAAAGACACTGAATAGTATGTATACAGGTGGAGGTGATCACACAAAAGGAGTGTATAGGTGTATGTTGGTCTGTTTTGCTGTGGTTAGCCTTTGAGACAGCATGAAGTTATATAATTCATATAGTCTCCATATTAAAAAATAGCACACTACTATCTATCTATCTATCTATCTATCTATCTATCTATCTATCTATCTATCTATCTATCTATCTATCTATCTATCTATCTATCTATCTATCTATCTATCTATCTATCTATCTATCTATCTATCTATCTATCTATCTATCTATCTATCTATCTATATATCTATATATATATATATATATATTCAAGAGGACAGGATTCATCATGTGGTGGACCAGGTAAAAAAATGACTAGGAGGGGTTGGGCATAACCCAGCCGCCATCTTGTTTCATGTTTGGACCAATGACAGAATATATGAAGTTTGGGGGGTTCTTGAGAATCAACTTAGAAAAATAGGAAGGACCACCAATGTTATTTCCTTTGGAATATTGCCTGTGCCAAAATGCAGGAAAGAGAGCAGGAGATTAGAGATCTAAATAACCAGCTAAAGACAGCAGAAGAAGGAAGAATTCAGGTTTTTAGAGCACTGGATGGACTTTTTAAATTTGACTGACTTTTTTTTACAATATGTATGCAGTCGATTGGAAGCTTTGGTGCATTAGGAGCACCAAATTACGACTTAATTGGTATTGCTTGGTTTTGGTTTTGCTCCTCATGGTTGGGTTGTTAATGTTCCCTGCTACACTCTCTTTCTTAGAGACAGGGTAAAAAAAAAGTCAGCGCTGTCAGCCTTTATGTTAAAAGTGATCTAAAAGTGAGTGTGAAATAAAACCTTGTAATGGAGAGTTTGATGGTGCAGAGGCATTATTGAGTTCCACATAAAGTGTACAGAGTGCAAAGGTAATTATAGGAGTTTGTTACAGCACCCCCCCCCCCCAGTGTTAATGAAGGGGTAGAAATATATACAAAATTGTTCATATTTGAATCCTATAAACAATTTATATAAAGTGCCACAGAAGATCCATGATAAAAAAAAACTTTGCAAAGAAATAGCAAAAAACAGTGCAATAAAAATATCAATAGTCAGAATAGTTCCATAGATCATACAATATCTGTGCAATCAAATGAGAAACAAAAAAAACAAAACAATGAACTTTCCGATCCACAATCTCTTCAGAAGTGCAAAACACCCCCACAGGATCCTTTGAGAAAGTCAATTGGACGCTACGCGTCAGGTTGGGCAGTGACATCATTACACTGGGCAGGACTTGGACACCATCTTACAGTGTTTTGTCTGTGTTATTACTATGCCTGGTTTTATGAATTACATGTAGGTGCAATTCCTTTTTTTTATAATAATAAATGTGACAGTTTTTTTTTTTATCATTGATCTTCTGTGGCACTTTATATACATTGTTTATAGGATTCACATATGAAGTATTTTGTGTGTGTGTGTATATATATATATATATATATATATATATATATATATATATATATATATATTGTATAGAAAATTGCACTTGTCACTTTAGAGCAGGGGCAGGGGTCTTCAAACTACGGCCCTCCAGTTGTTCGGAAACTACAACTCCCATCATGCCTAGTCATGTCTGTGAATGTCAGAGTTTTACAATGCCTCATGGGATGTGTAGTTCTGCAACAGCTGGAGGGCCGTAGTTTGAGGATCCCTGCTTTAGAGTGTTGAGATGAAAGCTCTTCACTAATATTTATACATTTTTACTGGGTATAGATGGTCTCAGAACTAGAGAACCTTGGTACCTTGTACATCATTTCATTTGTAGTTGGACCTCACGCTAAAAATAACAAAAAATCTATTTTACATATTTTATTTTTCTATCATATACTCTGCAATTAAAAGTGAAAGCAGTTCTATCTATAAATTATGGGGAGCAGTCTCTCTGAAGACACCATCTATTTCCTTACCTTGCTTTGCAATCCTCTCTATTGCTTCTGTTGTTGAGTGCTCCTTCTGCTTTAAATGTACTGACATTTTTGGGGGGGGTGTGGCTGTTGTACTGAGGAATGTCTGCTTGAAGAAATAGCTTTGCACAAGGGGAGCTTCGCGAAGCATCTTTCAGGGAGCCTCGGATGAGGCAAAAAAGAAAAGACCAGGGAAGGTCGAGCGGAATGACTAATTACTTTTCACAGCCGGACCACTCAGGTAAATAAGATGGCAACAGATGGCTTTCTTACTCACAGCATAAGCCAGCACAGGAGGGAGAGCTGATGAGGCTACATGACTGAGCAGCACAGAAACCTGAATACAGCAGAAACCCTAATTCCAGGGCATCATCCATCTCTAATGGCCCAGCGAAGTCCAAACCAAAGCTATCTCCTGTTCCCAGTATTTCTGTAGAGTTGAGTGCTTCAGAGTCATTAATGGAGGACACTATGGAGCTGCATGATACTTTATTGCCATTTTCCATCAATATCTGCAGTGATTGGTACTACAATCAAATATATAGTGGTATCACTTAGGAGCTCCATTCATTCTGATATTCTTACACTAGTGCAACAATTTAAAACTGATGTACAGGAAATTTGTGGGAGAGTGACCCACATTGAAGACAAAATGTGCAAATTTGCAACCACTTTCAATGAGCTAGTAGATGCCCATTGTGACTGGGAGGATGACATGGAGTGGATCAAATCAATCTGGTGGACCTGGAGGAATAATAGGAGAAATAATGTTAAAATGTAAAGAATCCCAGAATCTATCCAACATCATGAGCTCAAGGCTTACTTTACAAAAATCTTAACTAAAGCTTTACTAGATGTCCAAGATGTCCCCACTGACGAACTAGCAATCAACCACATTCATCATTTACAGAGGCCTAAACTATCTCTGATCATATGCTCAGGGATGCAATGGTCCCCATTCATTTCTTCAAAAGAGAAGCTGATGGCTCTCACAAGATGCCCAGACCAACAGCCAGAGTATATGCAAGGCCTCACCCAACTTATTTCAGTATACGCTGCAATGGGGGAGGAATTTAGCAATGGTCATAAACCACTGACCAAATTAAACATTTCCTATAAGTGGAAGTACCCAGCTAAATTGCTGATTGAATATGAGGGAGAGTCACATGCAGCACATTCTCTTGTTGAGTGTCTACGTCTGCTGAAAAGCTGGCACATACTGGACCTGGAGCCAAAATCACACCACCTCCTTATATACTGCAGCATGACTCGCAGGAATCTGACACTGGGTAAAGGCTCCCTACTACATTTCTACATTACGGTAATTAAGCTGCTCTGGTAGCTCCCATTGGTGCTTGTAATATACTTGAGTTCCCTACCTGCACCCCATATTCTTTTCAGATTGACTCTGTCCGGATTCTCTGTTGAATCACTTTTTTTATTTTTTTCTGTTTGTGTGTTCTCCAATATAGGACACTGGAAGTTTGATTTTATTACTTCTGTCTTGTTTCTATACTCCAGCTCATTCCGTTACTGACAGGATACAGTCCCGACCAAACCTTTGTACATGTTACAGTAGGCTGTCCTTGAAGCGGATCCCAGACCCTTCAGATTCCTTTTCTCCACTGCTCTTGGGAGAAAAGTGCAAGCTGAGATCATCCTAAAGGTACTGTCCATTTCCCAGACTGTTCTCATTTGTTATACCTCATCTATAATTCTAGAAGATCTGATAAGAGAACTTCCCAACATGGCTTTTAAAATATCATCCTTTATTTTGAAGGGCCTTAATAGCCCAGCCAAATGCAGCATGTTGTGGAAGGAAGCCTGTTTTTTGAACTGTGACATTTTGTGTCTAGAGGAGACAGATTTCAGCTCACGCAATGTGTCTCCTTTTTCCAACAAGCGATATCCACAGACAGTATCCACACATCTAACACCCTAATAAAAAAGGTGGTGTGTTAATTGTCATAAGAGATACTGTGGCATTGTAATTGCTTACAGAAGAGCATGATACCCAGGGTTGATATGAAATCTTGATCTGTGAAATAAATAACAAACAATACATGTTCATTTATGTGTATCTCCCCAATGACAAACCATTGGTTTATCTCTGGAAATTAGGAGGAAATTTTGGAAGCTCCATCACCACAAGACACACGATATTATGTGGTGACTTCACTGCATTTTCCAACAGATCCCTCGTTATGTCGGATCCGTACCGTAATAAGTCCTGCAGGGCCATCTTGGCCAGCTTCATCTCTTCCGCCAACTTATTTCATGTGTGGAGTAGGGATGATCAAACGGTTCGGGTCGACCATCGGTTGGACCCGAACATTGGGTGTTCAAAATTCGGTTGAATTCCAAACTTTTTGCGGTAAAAGTTCGGAATTCCGTCACCAGAACCGCCCAAAATGCAATGGGACAGGAAGTGGGCTTTAAAAGCCCGTGATTGGCCCAGAAACGTCAGTAAAAGCCAATGAGAGGGCAGGAGTCTGCTAGGAACATGATTGGAGTGACTACGGGGACCAGAGGCCAATCAGGAGTGAATACGCCCCCCAGTATATAACATAGCCCCACCTAAGCTCTCGCACTGTAATACAGAGGCTGTGGAAGAGAGTGGAAGCATTTGTGTTACTCCTGCTTTGTTACACAACGTTTGCTGCATAGCCGTTTGCTTCTTAAGCTCCATATCAGCAGAAGAGCAGTCAGCTTACAGACAGATTGTCAGTGTAGTTAGAAATACAGCGATTGTGCTGTTTGAGTCAGAAAAATAAATAAATAAATTTAAAGGGACAGTGTCAGTTAGAAATTATCTTCTGCTGTATGGAGCTGTTCTTTTAGTGTGAGGAAAGGGATATGCAGTGTAGTTAGGGTACTATATACCACTATAGTTAGCTTCAATAATCTAGTTTTTGTAGGGATACTTTTAAGTGTCAGGGTTCCGTCTAGTGAGCACGTTGCACTGCTGATATATCTACAGCAGGTATACGTGCTTGCTAGTGAGCTATTGTGCAAAATACATTGCAGTGATACACACATCTGCTGTATTTAGCGACAACTTTGGGTCGCATAGCAGTGTGCGTTTTGCAGGGGAATTTCACCGCGCAGAGTTGCCAAAGTCTCGGTGACAAGTTACCGCCTGTGCAAAAGGCTTTGCTACTCTGCGTCACACACATCTGCTGTATTTAGCGACAACTTTGGGTCGCATAGCAGTGTGCGCTTTGCAGGTGAATTTCACCGCACAGAGTTGCCAAAGCCTCAGTGAAAACGATACATAAATTAAAATTGATCACAAAAAAACTGATTATTTTTCTTAGAATTTCAGTAGCGCAGGGAAGGTGTTACCCTCCTTTCATAAAGTGCAAATAAATAAAGTGCATAAATTGCATAAATAATCCAAAACATCCAACTAAGCAAGAACAGAGTCCTTCAAAAGTCTTTGTTTATGTATTGCCAGAGCAATACACAGTGCCTTTAATTCAGGGTCATTGGTGTCATTTATAGGAACCACCGTACAATGTCACCACCACCAGCTCTGGCACTACATAAACAAAGACTTTTGAAGGACTCTGTTCTTGCTTAGTTGGATGTTTTGAATTATTTATGCAATTTATTCACTTTATTTATTTGCACTTAGTGTAATAAGGGATACCTATACTTATCTGTATTGCTCTGATTTATCTTTTATCTCTGATCATTTTGGGTGTAAAATTGCCTCCTAACTGGCCCTCCCCCCTTTGGCTATGAGTTACAATTTCTTTCTACTCTGCCTTGTCCCATGCCTATATTTTGATATTGACGTATGGAGAGTGTGCTTCATTGCATTTTATTTCCGCAAGGGGCTGCCAGCTTGGTACCCTACTCTCAATATATAATACCGTCTTTTCGCATATTTAGACATGTTTAGGCAACATGATCTTGTTCCTTATTTGACCAAACGGGGGTAGACTTATATCACCATCTTTTCTTCTATACCAGGTGAACATATTATGTGTTTCTTTCTATGAGGTGGGGCTATACTACTTTATGCTCTGATCCATATAACATGTGGATATATGGAAGCTTTTACTATCTATCGAGGGTGTATCCATCACTACGTTTAACTCTCTATCCCTTTCATTTCACTTAGTTTATTGTGCCTGTTCATTATTGTGAACATATACTTCTTTATTATAGATTCCATCAAGTGACATTTTGGTCATTGTATATGATAGTGGCCTGTGCTTAGTTCTTCAGCCATTTTGTTGCAAGTGTTGACGCAGTTATCCCAATCCATGTGAAGGGGACTCAGCACCCCCCCATTTTGAGGTACCTTGGACTCCTGGGAATCCTCTAATTTTTGGTTGCCTGTGACCATCTGCAGCGTTCCATAGGGGCAGTTGCCAGCTTGACCTGCATGAGTGTATCAATTCATTTATATTACATTGGTGAGCATAAAATATATATATATACATATGTTAATTTGTCATTGTTCATTGTATGATGCAAAAATGTTTTTATACAAACAATGTTTTATGTTTTCTTTGTATGTTAAAGTCGTCTGGTCCTTTAAAAAGGGTCTCTGAGGAAGCAGATCTCGGAATACAAATGTTCAAGCGAAACGCGTCAGACCTTTTTCAATTATATTAAACCCGACTGACTTTGTTAACAGAGGATTTACAATCTGTAATAAAATGATTGTATGTATGTCTATATTGCCTGATCATTTGATCAGTGATTTTTTTAAATGTTTAATCAATAAAATATTATATTTTTTTATATACTTTGTGTTGACTGCCTGACTACAAATATTGCATCCTCACATCCTTTAAAGTCCATTGTTTTTACTAGATGTGATTGGGATCACTCACCTGGACCAATTCACACTTGTATTTTTATTTTTTCTATGGTTATTGGGATGTGGATGTGATTGGATGCAATGTATTATCTACACCCTAGGTAATTTCTTTAATTGTCTACATAGATGTAAAAAAATATGTGGAAATTATTGGCAGTAGATTAGCAAGCTTCCTGTCAAATTGATTAAACCTGATCAGGCTGGGTTTGCTTTAGGGAGGCAGGCCTTGATGCTACCAGGTGCATATTGAACCTTTTTTTTCATGTGGAATTATCAAGGATACCATCTCTGCTTCTGACCTCCGCCCAGCGTCATTGCGCTACTTCTGGTTTAGGTCCGTGGAGCGCACCGATTCCCGCACTTCCTGCTTCTGACACAAGTTGGTTCTTTCCTTTTTAAATGTAAGTGCGCTATTATGTCCTTTGAATAAAGTCTTTTAAATGGATTTACACTATGGGGTTTACTCTTGCCATTCACATGTACCACTGATACCACTGGGGACTGGGAGGAAAGTTTGCCAGAGATATACAGCCGGGTGTTACTGTAAAAGCTGGATACCCCTGTTGAAAGGGGAAAGATGCGCACCCTCCTGCTATGGCACACTGCATGCAGTTAGACAGATCTCTGATTGCAATATTAAGAAACACTGAGGGTTTACTGACACCACTATAAGGACTAACAAAGAGAGAAGGAAAATTTGGATTAACTAATGGACTGTCCTTTTTAACATGAATTAGTTTGGTTTAACACATGTCTAGATGTGCACATTGTATTATGTAGTTGGCCGTTCACATTGTCTGGGCACCTGTATCTAGCACTTGCACTTTATTAATTATTGTTCAATGTTTTGCACATTAGCTTTTTTAAATATATTGGACAATATTTTTAGCACATGCACTTTTTCGCATATACAGTATGTTCTACGTTAGTTTTTGGAGTATGAGACATCATAATAGCATATTGCACAAAGAGCAGCGCAACACCCATTCTCTCTACAGATTTTATAAAAGACACTACCTAGGTAGTAGTCATTAGGGAGGCAGTCCCTAATGTCCATAACGTGGACCCCTATTTACATTTAGTGGCCTTTTGCATATGTGCTTACTGAGGGAGTTTTCTCTGATAGAGTCACAATAACAATAACTAACGGTACTAGGCAGGGGTATTCCCTATCACCTTTAATATTCATCCTACTGATGGAGTCCTTGGCAGAGAAAATTCATTCTCAACTACTATAGAAGGGATAAAGGTTAAAGACATGTCACACACCATAACATTTTTTGCTGATGATGTGATACTGACCTTAGCCAATCTGGAAGTATCCTTACCTATGGTGTAATAAATATTACAGCAATCTAGTCAAATTTTGTAATATAAAATCAACCATTCTAAGTCAAGTGTTTGGTGTTAATATTGCTTCAAAGAGTCAAAGAATAGGCTGCTAAATTATTTTCCATTCCCCTGGGCCCTGGACTCCTTACCATACATGGGGCTAACTTTAACTTCCAGTACTTCTGCCCTCTGTAAGGTTAATTCCACACTTTTAATTGCAACAATTGAGATAGAAGCGAGAAGTAAATTTTTCCTCTCCTGAATGGGATGGTTAACCACATTTAAAATGATCCTTTTTCCTTGTATTCTCTACTTTTTTGGAGCACTGCCCATCAATATTCCCAGTTCCTTTTTCTGAACAATAGAAGCCATAGTATCCAAATTTCTTTGGCAAAAGAAAAAGTTCAGGTGTTTCAGTAGCATTCTGTTTAGGCATAGAAAAGTAGGAGGCATGGAGTCCCAGTCCTTAAACATTACCAGGCTGTTACCCTACTATACCAAATTACATTTTCTTCTAAACAAATATCTATTTAAACACCCATCTATAGCAGCCACATTAAAGGCTTGGGAGAGTTTCCTCCACACTGGTAATATCACTCAGAGATACCATCCAAATTCTTCCCTACCATAGGTATCCTTTAAGAAATGGAAGCAAAAGGGCATAACCACCTTGGCAGACCTTATGCCTGATGACCAATTGATATCATTCTCAAATCCCTAATTAAAATATTCTCTCTCCTCCAATGAATACATGACTTATGTATCTCTGCCTTCATACTTATAGCTACACTCTATACCTGATTTAGTCCTATCACAACCAATAAGGTAATTTCTGCAGGCAGATTCATTAAAGTTGAGGGGTATTTCACTATTTTACTCATTCCTTCATTCTAAGTTGGAATTTATGAAGACCTCCCTTTTACAAAAGTGGGAAACATAACTACAGTTGTCAGCTACAGAAGCACAGAGGGAAAGAGCTATAGCTAACTCCTACTCCAAATGTATTAACCACTGGGGAAATTGTCCAAAAAATCCACCTTCGGTGGTATCTCACACTATACTTGATTGCAAAATTCTGAAAGATTGGTGATAATCTATGTTGTAGAGGACCTTGGCACATATGCTCGAGTTCTGCAAGAATATTCACAGCTATTGGAATGCAGTGTATTGACTGATATCTGATGTGACGGGTGTAATTAGTAAGGCAGATCCAGTCCAAGCCCTTTTAATCATCAATACAGATCGCTTTCCATCTATGGTGAAACCTCTAGCCCTAAACATTTTGTATGTGCCATATCCTATTTTAGTCAAATGATGGAAATCTAATCTAAATCCATCACACTCCCCAGCATAATGGTAGGAATAACAGGAACTTGGTTTGACCCGTCACACGACTGGCTGGCAAATATTGAAGGGTATTATGTGTATAGGAAGGACAGGGAAGGCAAACGAGGGGGAGGGGCATGTCTCTATATCAAAAAAAATGTAAGGGTGGTAGAGAGGAGTGCCATTATGGAAGGGATGAGGGCGGAGGTTGAAACTGTGTGGATAGAACTCTATAAGTAAGAAGGAAGGGGGAAAGTAATAGTGGGGGTATGTTATAGGTCGCCCAACCAAAGCGAGGAGGTAGAGCTAAAATTTCTTTCACAGTTGGAATAGCGGCTAAGCAGGGACAAGTCCTCGTAATGGGGGACTTAAATTATCCTGACATTGACTGGGAAGCTCACTCAGTAAAGGCCCATCATTTCATGAATGTCTTACAGGACAACTACATGTCACAGATGGTAGATTCTCCTACTATAAAGAAGCATTGCTAGATCTATTAATTACAAATGATTCAGGCCTAATCACAGATGTAAAAGTACGGGACAACTTGGGCTCCAATGATCACAGGATGATTACATTTAAGTAAATCAGAGGACAACAAGACACAAAGGGAATATAAGGAAGAAAGGCCAACTTTCCTAAAATGTGCTCAATAATAGAGAACATAGATGGAACCTAACCCTAGGAACATTAAACATGGAGGAAAAATGGGAATGCTTTAGGAACATAATAAACAAAAGTATCGCATAGTGAATTCTAATAGGAAATACATTTCTAAAAGTCAAGGTCAAACCAGAGTGGCTAAACCGTAATGTAAAAATGCATATAAGAGTGAAAAAAATGGCCTTCAAGAGATACAAATCGGAAGGGACATTATCAGCTTTTCACCAATACAAGGAATCTAAGAAGAAATGTAAAAACTGAATCAGGACGGCTAAAAATCACTTTGAGAGACACATAGCAGAACCCTAAGAAATTCTTTAAATACATAATAGCAAAAAAGCGAGGTCAGAGCATGTAGCACACATAATTAGCAATGATGGGAGGATGTTTACAGAGCACACAGAGAAAGCAACTGTGCTAAATACTTTCTTCTCCTCGGTTTTTACACATGAAAAGGAGGGGTATACAGACCAGGACTGTCTGGTTAGCACAACATCACAAGACTTGCCACAGTGGCTATCAGAGGGCGAAATCAAGGAAAGACTTGATAACATTAACACTAATAAATTACCAGGACCGGATGGCTTGCACCCAAGAGTACTCAAGGAACTCAGTAGGGTTATATCTAGACCTTTGTTCCTAATCTTCACAGACAGTATATTGACTGGCACTGTACCAGGTGACTGGAGAAAAACGAATGTGATAACAATATTCAAAAAAGGGAGGAGGGATATTCTGGGAAATGATAGACCAGTCAGCCTGACATCAATTGTATGTCAATTATTGGAGGGGTTGATAAGGGACTATATCCAAGAATTTGCTAAGGACAACAGTATCATCAGCAGCAATCAGCACTGGTTAACAAAAGGACGTTCTTGCCAAACCACTCTGTTAACATTTGACGAGGAGGTGAGCTGTGAGCTAGATTGGGGGAAGACCTGTGGATGTAATGTATCTGGATTTTGCTAAGGCATTCGACACAGTTCCTCTCAAACGATTAATCTACAAACTAAGGTCTGCAGGCATCGACCTCAAAGTTTGTTCTTGGATAGAAAACAAGTTACATGGGTGGGTCCAAAGGGTGATGAAAAATAACACGTACTCAGACTGGTCTGGAGTGGTAAGTGGGGTCCCCCAGGGCTCAGTCCTGGGACCAATTTTGTTCAATTTATTCATCAATAACATAGAGGACAGAATCAGTAGCTCAATCTCAGTTTCCGCGGATGACACAAAGATATGCAGGGTAATAACTTCTCATCAAGATATAGAAATCTTACAGAATGACCTGAACAAAATAACAGAGTGGGCAATTACGTGGCAAATGAGATTTAATGTAGAGAAGTGTAAGGTATTGCACTTGGGGGCAAAAAACATAAACACAAATGGTGGCTGCGGTGAGTATGGCTACTTTTAAAGACTCTTGGACGTGCATCTCACAGATCACAACATTCAGGGTTATGGGAAATTATCAGGCCACGAACACACACACCTGTACAGGTTGAACTGGATGGACTGGTGTCTTTATTCAACCTTAACTACTATGTAACTAGGTAACTATGTAACTATATAACTGAAGTTAAATCCCAACTAGACATAATACACAAAAACTAGAAATACAAATCGGAAGGGACATTATCAGCTTTTCACCAATACAAGGAATCTAACAAGAAATGTAAAAAGTGAATTAGGACGGCTAAAAATCACTTTGAGAGACACATAGCAGAACCCTAAGAAATTCTTTAAATACATTAATAGCAAAAAAGCGAGGTCAGAGCATGTTGCACACATAATTAACAATGATGGGAGGATGTTTACAGAGGACACAGAGAAAGCAACTGTGCTAAATACTTTCTTCTCCTCGGTTTTTACATATGAAAAGGAGGGGTATACAGACCAGGACTGTCTGGTTAGCACAACATCAAAAGACTTGCCTCAGTGGCTATCAGAGGGCGAAATCAAGGAAAGACTTGATAACATTAACACTAATAAATTACCAGGACCGGATGGCTTGCACCCGAGAGTACTAAAGGAACTCAGTAGGGTTATATCTAGACCTTTGTTCCTAATCTTCACAGACAGTATATTTTCACTGTACCAGGTGACTGGAGAAAAACGAATGTGATAACAATATTCAAAAAAGGGAGGAGGGATATTCTGGGAAATGATAGACCGGTCAGCCTGACATCAATTGTATGTCAATTATTGGATGGGTTGATAAGGGACTATATCCAAGAATTTGCTAAGGACAACAGTATCATCAGCAGCAATCAGCACTGGTTAACAAAAGGACGTTCTTGCCAAACCACTCGGTTAACATTTGATGAGGAGGTGAGCTGTGAGCTAGATTGGGGGAAGTATATTAAAAAAGAAATGCAAATGCAAAAGAAATTACTACCAAATCTGAAGAGAGTCCATAAATAAAAATGGGGGTTTGGTCCCACCATATGACCATATCATGCTCAAGCCCACTACTGCGTCAAAGTACCCCATTATCAGTGGGTCCTACACTATCCATGAAAAAGAGATGAATCCAACCTTTCTAACCCTTGGAGATAATACTCCTTGCTGGGAAAAATGTGCAAATGCACTACAGGGGACTCCTCCTATATCCACTTGATGGTGGACACTGATTGAGTACAGGTGTATGTGGGGGGTGGGGAGGGCTGCTCAACCTCGATAGTCTGGTCAGACCGAATACATAATAAACAGGCAAAAAATTTGGGGGAGCATACCCATGTATTTCCAAAGCTGCTGCAGCTATGAACCAAAAGACATGTATATTAAAAAAGAATAGCGCGCAAATGCAAAAGAAATTACTACCAAATCTGAAGAGAGTCCATAAATAAAAATGGGGGTTTGGTCCCACCATATGGCCATATCGTGCTCAAGCCCACTACTGCGTCAAAGTACCCCATTATCAGTGGGTCCTACACTATCCATGAAAAAGAGATGAATCCAACCTTTCTAACCCTTGGAGATAATACTCCTTGCTGGGAAAAATGTGCAAATGCACTACAGGGGACTCCTCCTATATCCACTTGATGGTGGACACTGATTGAGTACAGGTGTATGTGGGGGGTGGGGAGGGCTGCTCAACCTCGATAGTCTGGTCAGACCGAATGCATAATAAACAGGCAAAAAATTTGGGGGAGCATACCCATGTATTTCCAAAGCTGCTGCAGCTATGAACCAAAAGACATGTATATTAAAAAAGAATAGCGCGCAAATGCAAAAGAAATTACTACCAAATCTGAAGAGAGTCCATAAATAAAAATGGGGGTTTGGTCCCACCATATGGCCATATCGTGCTCAAGCCCACTACTGCGTCAAAGTACCCCATTATCAGTGGGTCCTACACTATCCATGAAAAAGAGATGAATCCAACCTTTCTAACCCTTGGAGATAATACTCCTTGCTTGGAAAAATGTGCAAATGCACTACAGGGGACTCCTCCTATATCCACTTGATGGTGGACACTGATTGAGTACAGGTGTATGTGGGGGGTGGGGAGGGCTGCTCAACCTCGATAGTCTGGTCAGACCGAATACATAATAAACAGGCAAAAAATTTGGGGGAGCATACCCATGTATTTCCAAAGCTGCTGCAGCTATGAACCAAAAGACATGTATATTAAAAAAGAATAGCGCGCAAATGCAAAAGAAATTACTACCAAATCTGAAGAGAGTCCATAAATAAAAATGGGGGTTTGGTCCCACCTATTGGCCATATCGTGCTCAAGCCCATTACTGCGTCAAAGTACCCCATTATCAGTGGGTCCTACACTATCCATGAAAAAGAGATGAATCCAACCTTTCTAACCCTTGGAGATAATACTCCTTGCTTGGAAAAATGTGCAAATGCACTACAGGGGACTCCTCCTATATCCACTTGATGGTGGACATTGATTGAGTACAGGTGTATGTGGGGGGTGGGGAGGGCTGCTCAACCTCGATAGTCTGGTCAGACCGAATACATAATAAACAGGCAAAAAATTTGGGGGAGCATACCCATGTATTTCCAAAGCTGCTGCAGCTATGAACCAAAAGACATGTATATTAAAAAAGAATAGCGCGCAAATGCAAAAGAAATTACTACCAAATCTGAAGAGAGTCCATAAATAAAAATGGGGGTTTGGTCCCACCATATGGCCATATCGTGCTCAAGCCCACTACTGCGTCAAAGTACCCCATTATCAGTGGGTCCTACACTATCCATGAAAAAGAGATGAATCCAACCTTTCTAACCCTTGGAGATAATACTCCTTGCTGGGAAAAATGTGCAAATGCACTACAGGGGACTCCTCCTATATCCACTTGATGGTGGACACTGATTGAGTACAGGTGTATGTGGGGGGTGGGGAGGGCTGCTCAACCTCGATAGTCTGGTCAGACCGAATACATAATAAACAGGCAAAAAATTTGGGGGAGCATACCCATGTATTTCCAAAGCTGCTGCAGCTATGAACCAAAAGACATCTCCAAGGGTTAGAAAGGCTGGATTCATCTCTTTTTCATGGATAGTGTAGGACCCACTGATAATGGGGTACTTTGACGCAGTAGTGGGCTTGAGCACGATATGGCCATATGGTGGGACCAAACCCCCATTTTTTTTTATGGACTCTCTTCAGATTTGGTAGTAATTTCTTTTGCATTTGCGCGCTATTCTTTTTTAATATACATGTCTTTTGGTTCATAGCTGCAGCAGCTTTGGAAATACATGGGTATGCTCCCCCAAATTTTTTGCCTGTTTATTATGTATTCGGTCTGACCAGACTATAGAGGTTGAGCAGCCCTCCCCACCCCCCACATACACCTGTACTCAATCAGTGTCCACCATCAAGTGGATATAGGAGGAGTCCCCTGTAGTGCATTTGCACATTTTTCCCAGCAAGGAGTATTATCTTCAAGGGTTAGAAAGGTTGGATTCATCTCTTTTTCATGGATAGTATAGGACCCACTGATAATGGGGTACTTTGACGCAGTAGTGGGCTTGAGCACGATATGGCCATATGGTGGGACCAAACCCCCATTTTTATTTATGGACTCTCTTCAGATTTGGTAGTAATTTCTTTTGCATTTGCGCGCTATTCTTTTTTAATATACATGTCTTTTGGTTCATAGCTGCAGCAGCTTTGGAAATACATGGGTATGCTCCCCCAAATTTTTTGCCTGTTTATTATGTATTCGGTCTGACCAGACTATCGAGGTTGAGCAGCCCTCCCCACCCCCCACATACACCTGTACTCAATCAGTGTCCACCATCAAGTGGATATAGGAGGAGTCCCCTGTAGTGCATTTGCACATTTTTCCCAGCAAGGAGTATTATCTCCAAGGGTTAGAAAGGTTGGATTCATCTCTTTTTCATGGATAGTGTAGGACCCACTGATAATGGGGTACTTTGACGCAGTAGTGGGCTTGAGCACGATATGGCCATATGGTGGGACCAAACCCCCATTTTTATTTATGGACTCTCTTCAGATTTGGTAGTAATTTCTTTTGCATTTGCACGCTATTCTTTTTTAATATACATATCTTTTGGTTCATAGCTGCAGCAGCTTTGGAAATACATGGGTATGCTCCCCCAAATTTTTTGCCTGTTTATTATAGATTGGGGGAAGACCTGTGGATGTAGTGTATCTGGATTTTGCTAAGGCATTCGACACAGTTCCCCTCAAACGATTAATCTACAAACTAAGGTCTGCAGGCATCGACCTCAAGGTTTGTTCTTGGATAGAAAACAAGTTACATGGGTGGGTCCAAAGGGTGATGAAAAATAACACGTACTCAGACTGGTCTGGAGTGGTAAGTGGGGTCCCCCAGGGCTCAGTCCTGGGACCAATTTTGTTCAATTTATTCATCAATATCATAGAGGACAGAATCAGTAGCTCAATCTCAGTTTCCGCGGATGACACAAAGATATGCAGGGCAATAACTTCTCATCAAGACATAGAAATCTTACAGAATGACCTGAACAAAATAACAGAGTGGGCAACTACGTGGCAAATGAGATTTAATGTAGAGAAGTGTAAGGTATTGCACTTGGGGGCAAAAAACATAAACACAAATGGTAGCTGCGGTGAGTATGGCTACTTTTAAAGACTCTTGGACGTGCATCTCACAGATCACAACATTCAGGGTTATGGGAAATTATCAGGCCACTAACACACACACACACCTGTACAGGTTGAACTGGATGGACTGGTGTCTTTATTCAACATTAACTACTATGTAACTAGGTAACTATGTAACTATATAACTGAAGTTAAATCCCAACTAGACATAATCTATACTTATTAAAGATTAATGGCATATAAAGATGGAACTCCTGGAATATTCCACCACAAATGGGTAATGTGGAAAAAGTATATACATATTTCCTGAATTGCAGAGCATTCTGTTATTCCCTTTCCTTCTTTCCCTTTTTTCTTTTTTTTCAATGGCCACTCTAACTTTTTTTTCAAACTATCATATGTGATTTTACCATTGGATATTTTTTGTACCGTTGAAATGATATAGGTTTCTGAAAGTTGCATTGTCCATTTAATATTTGTTACTGAGATATAATGTTTGATTCTGTGGTAAATTACTACAAGTTTCTTTTTTTGATGATTCTGACCTTGTTGGTCACTGTTTTTTCTATCTATAAAAAATCAATAAAAACCATTTGAAATAAATGCACTGACATTTTTTTTAAGCAGGCATGTTAGAGTGGTGATTTTTGGGACATGATAAACCTTCTTGCTACTTCTTTGCAACCCTATGGCAGATTATTAATTTATCACACACAGCCATTTTTCAGCTTTAAGAAAAAGTCTGGGACTATCCCACGCTCTGGAAATTGTGTAGGTATGTGTAATAACCAATGTGATGGAGTGTGCTGCCACCTCTATATTTCCAAATGGAAATATTAATGTAATAAAAAGGGGGTGTGAGGTTGGCGCTTCTCTGATGAGTGTACAATCAAATATGAAACCAAAGTCAGAAATATATACAATACCAATGAGTACTAATAAATAAAAATATAAATAAAAATTCATACAATGTTAAGAAAGTGCATGGTGCTGGATAAAAAATTAAATCAAGTGCTGAGAATGTGATGCCCTTCCTTAGCCACTAGAGGGAGTGGCGTGCACAAATAGATATGCAAGATGCAAATGTCCTGAAGAGGTTATCCAAACTAAATGTATGTAGGGCGGGAATCTTCTGTTGCGTCACTTACTCTAGAGGGTACTGAGGGCCGTGGAACGCACAGACCCGGATGTCTGCTGAATTGCATCTTTTACTGCCTAACTGTGAGTAGATATTTGTTTTGTAATAATAAATTATTTTAACATAATGCACTATGGGCATATCACTATATTTTCTTCATATGTGAGCTATGGCAACATAGGAAGCCAGTTGGAAAGCTGGGAAGTCCAGGGATACATCCTCACTGCAACAAAGGCTACATACCCCTGCAGGGGTAAGGATCTGTGGTGAGTGAAAAACCAAAGGGGATTAGCACCTGCAAGAACCTTGATGCACTAAGGAGGAAGAAAGCACTATTACCATAAGTTTGGATATATTTCACAGCACAGGATCACGGGGAAGGCTCCCCATTGGTTTCGAACACTCATATAGGACTAAAGAACCACAGGCACTTTTTCACCTATTTATTTATTTCACATTTGCATCTTGCATATCTATTTGTGCACACAACTCCCTCTAGTGGCTAAGGAAGGGCATCGCATTCTCAGCACTTGATTTAATTTTTTATCCAGCACCATGCACTTTCTTAACATTGTATGAATTTTTATTTATATTCTTATTTATTAGTACACATTGGTATTGTATATATTTCTGACTTTGGTTTCATATTTGATTGTACATACATCAGAGAAGCGCCAATCTTCCACCACCCATTTTATGTGGCAAATTCTGCCCTCTTCAAAATAAGTATATTCACTTAATTTATCCATATATCTGCTTATGCATGACCAGTCAAATATCTGTTGACTTAACACTGAACATGCTTACAGAGAGTTGAACTGAGCATACAGAGGATGCTTGCAGCCATCTGGGATGGGTAGGCCATATTTTGGGGTAAATAATAGAGATCCCATTATTGTTTGCTTGAAATTCCACTTTAAAGTACAAGTCCAGTCATAACTTGAATCTGCTTCCACCCCCATTCTAAGCCATATAATACCTGGCCTCCAAAAGATATATGTGTATACTTAAAAAAATCGAAGGGTGCTCTTTTCCGGTCACGTGATCTTCCCAGTGGCCAGCTTTAGAAGAGAGGAGAGAGCAACAACAACAGCTGCAGTGCCTGGGTGAAAACATTGCGCACCCATAGATTTACTATGAGGTGTTGATTGTCCAGCCTCTCCCACCAACCCGGCACTGGGAGTCAATCATGTTACTGGACCAGAGTAGGTAAGTATAGACATATTTCCCTTACAGGCTAATTTGTATAGGGCTTAGAATGGGGGTGGAAACAGGTTTAAGCTCAGATTTTATATTTAGGTTTAGACTGGAATTTTATTTTAAAAGAGAAGTATTTTTTTTTAATTTATACTTACCTAGGTGGGTGCAGCACTGGTCTGATGCTGGATCTGTCCCCCAGCGCCTCTACACTGAGCGATCGGACACTGACAATTGCTTGGTTCTCACAGCTCCGTGAGCAGAGAGCTGCTGACTGTCACTCACAGCTACTGTATCTGCTCTTCCCTCTCTTTGCTCACTGAAGAGCTGAGCTGTAGAGTGGGGCGGGAGTTTCTGGCTCAGGCTCCCATCGACTCGCTTAGAGGCTGAGCCGGGTGTCTGTTCAGGGATCTAGACAGATCCCGACACCATGGTTGCGATATTGTGGGGCCTGGACTGACTCTGTAACATCAGCAGAAATCCCACTCTCTGCTGAAAACGGGTCACAGGAGTGCAAAATGAACTGCACTCCTGTAATCCATAGAAGATGTACAGCCAAACGAGTTTTGGCTGTACTTCTCCTTCAAAGTAAATCAAATGGACTTCCTGAATTCTAAATAATATTAATGATGCCTGGATATCAATATTGGTTCTCTGATTGGTTGTTGTTTTTAATTTATTCTTCTCTTAAATTTACTCTCCTGTGTAATGTTAAAGCTGACCTCAAGACAAATAGAAAAAAAAAAAAAGAAAACAACAATTTTAATTTATTGATGAAAATTCATTATAGTGGTCTAAAACCACATCTTAAGCCTTCTATTGACATACCCTGGTAACATTCCATTGAATGGTTAAAGTGGAGTCCCACCAAAAATTGGAAACACTTCTTATCTGCTTTCTCCCCCTGTCCAGTGCCCCATTTGGAACCTTTCGGGGGAGGGGGAGAGTGTGTTCCTGTTAAAGACAGGCACCTGCTCCCACTTCCGTGTAAGGGCATTTGCAGCCCCTCCTCCTTCCCCCCGCTGCCTTCTGGGAGACACACACTAGTTCCAGAAGACAGTGGGACATTCAGAAAGCACAGCGCGACTTGCGCATGCTCAGTAGCCGCAAAGCTTCACTTCCTGTTTCCGTTAGTAAGGATGCCTGCACCTGAAGCCGATGGATGGGTCGGCTTCGGGTGCCGACATCCTGGGCTCGCTGGACGGGTAAGTGTGCTTATATTAAAAGTCAGCAGCTACAGTATTTTGCAGCTGCTGACTTTTAATTGCCCCCCCCCTCCCCGTAACTGAGATATTAATTTCAAACATAGAAGCACAAAGGTCAAGAACCAAAACCAGTGACCTCAAGGAAACTGAAATCCTAGTCTCTATGTAGAACCTCATCTGGCAGAAGGAGAAAAAAATTATAATTTTGAATGATGATCAAGCAAAATCCCTAAAGAAAAATGAAAAGAATACCTCAAATTAAAACAACAGAACATCAATTGAATTAAGAAAGTGGGAAAACAGCAGCTTAAGTGATGGACAAACATTAACACAAAGGAACTGTCAGAAACATATGCTAAAGGAGAAAACAAACACTTCCTACACCAGAGAAAAACAAATAGAAGAGCTTAAAAACTGGTAATATCAAAAGCATATTGCAAAGAAAGGAAAGGTGTAGCTTTACTGATAGATGTGACACTAGAACCATATGTGAAAAAAGAAGGAGAAGAGCACATTAGTCATGATGCATGTGTTGAGACCCAATATATCATCAAAAAAGAAAAAAGGTTCTAGAAACATATAGTGGAAAGAACAGAAAGATAATTATGATGGGTGATTTTGGTGCTCTGATCGGCACTGATAAAATGGACAGTTTTTGTTGAACCCTAAGGAAATGAACAGGCATGGAAGAATATTGATTTTCACAAAGAAAAAGGATATGTCTAAAAAAAAAAAAAAAAAAAGCATATACAACTACAGCTGGAATGGTGACCAGAGGAAAGGAAAAAGTTTAAAGACTGCAGTGCCATTAACAAAAAGTACAGCAGCACAATCTCATGATGCAAAGTGATACACAGTGTCAAATGAAATAGTGAATTAACAAGAACGTTGAAGCAGATGGGCTACAGCAGCAGAAGACCATACCAGGTGCCACTCCTCTCAGCTAAGAACAGGAAACCTGGGGGGGGGGGGGGGCTTTAATTCGCACAAGCTCACCAAAATTGGACAATAGAAGATTGGAAAAACATTGCTTGGTCTGATGAGCCTTGATTTCAGCTGCAACATTTAGATGGTAGAGTCAGAAATTGGTGTGAGCAACATGAAAGCATGGATCCATCCTGCCTTGTATTAACTGTTCAGGCTGGTGGTGGTGGTTTAATTGTGTGGGGGATATTTTCTTGGCACACTTTGGGCCCCTTAATACCAATTGAGCATCATTTAAATGCCACAGCCTACCTGAGCATTGTTGCTGACCATGTCCATCACTTTATGACTACAGTGTACCCATCTTCTGATGGCTACTTCCAGCAGGATAATGCACCATGTCTAGAAGCTCAATTCATCTCACCACTGGTTTCTTGAACATTACTAGAGTTCATTGTACTCCTATGGCCTCCACAGTCACCAGATCTTAATTCAACAGAGCACCTTTGGGATATGGTGGACCAGGAGATTCTCATCATGTATGTACAGATGCCAAATCTGCAGCAACTCAGGAGAAGTGATCTGTGAGTGTGAATAAGGACCTAGTTGATGGTGAGTGTGATGAGTCTGAAGCAGTATGGGTAGAAATGTACATGGGTGTGCGTAATACAAAGATTATAATTGGAGTTTGTTTTAGACCTCCCAGTATTATCGAGGAGCTGGAGACTCGGCTCTTGGCACAGATAGAAAGGGCTGCAAGGGTTGGGACAGTGATAATAATGGGGGATTTTAACTACCCAGACATTAACTGGAGTGATGGCACTGCTGGAACAGTTAAAGGGCAAACATTTATAATCCTATTACAAGACAACATTATGGTGCCGTTTATTGAGGCCCCCACTAGAACTTATGCTCTGTTGGACCTGGTAATCTCAAACCATGTAGAGCCTATATATAATGTTCATATAAAAGAACATCTGGGTAGCAGTGACCATAATATGATTTCATTTAATGTTAGCTGTAAGCAAAAAACGCATACAGGAAATACAAAAACACTTAACTTCAAGAAAGCAAATTTTCCAAGGACGAGGGCTGCTCTCCAGGATTTAGACTGGGAGGGAATATTGGCATCGATGAGCACAGAACAAAAATAGGACATTTTCAAAAAGACTTTATGCAATCTCACTGCAAAGTATATTCCCATGGGTAATACGTTTAACCACTTAAGCCCCGGAGGATTTGGCTGCTAAACGACCAGAGGGTATTTTGCGATTCGGCACTGCGTGACTTTAACGGACAATTGCGCGGTCGTGCGACGCTGTACCTAAACGAATTTGGCGTCCTTTTTTTCCCACAAACAGAGCTTTCTTTTGGCGGTATTTGATCACCTGTGCGATTTTTTGATCACGCGCTATAAACAAAAAAAGAGCGTAAATTTTGCAAAAATAGCAATATTTTTCCCTTTTTTTTATATGAAATTCCCCCCAAAAAAAATGTAAAAATCAAAATTTTTTAATATTTTCGGCCAATTTGTTTTATGCTACCTATTTTTGGTAAAAAAAATCGCAAAAAGCGTATTTTGATTGGTTTGCGCAAAAGTTATTGCGTTTACTAACAAAGGGAAAGATTTTTGTCATTTTTGTTGTTTTTTTTTTTAACGCGTAATGGCGGCGATCTGCGATTTTTTTTGCGGTACTGCGACATTGCGGCGGACAGATCGGACCCTTGACTGACATTTTTGACACTTTTGGGGTTACCAGTGACATTTCTACAGTAATCAGTGCTATATATATGCACTGTTACTGTAAAAATACACTGGTAGTGAAGGGGTTAACTTTATTTGAGAGGGAGGGGCTGTGTGTGTCCCTAGGGGCGTGATTCTAACTGTGATTGGCTGTGGCTTCAACTGTATGCAGAGTGATCAATGGATCTACATAGTAGATCCATGTGATCAGCTCTCATACAGAGAGGAGAATGACAGGCAGCTTGTTTACACAAGCTGCCTGACTTTCTCCCTCTCCCCCGCCGATCGCAGAGTGGCCGGCGGCGATCGGGTCCGCCGGTCACACGCGCGGGGGGGTTCGTGACCACGCGGGAGCGGGAGCGCGCCTCCGGCGGCGCGCGCTCGCTCCCTAAACCCTCACAGGCGAGCGACGTAGACCTACGTCACTTTGCCTGTGAGGGGCTGACCGCCGCCGTAGATAGTCGTGCGGCGGTCGGCAAGTGGTTAAAAGGCTAAAAATGAAACCTATGTGGCTCACGGCCAAAGGTAAAAAAGCTATAAATAATAAGAAAAGAGCTTTTTAAAAATATAAAAATTAAGGAAAACTATCATTGTTTAGTTGTTACAAAAAATATAACAGAATATGTAAAAAGGAAATCAAGGACACAAAAATTCAAAATGAATGACAGATTGCAAACGATAGTAGGATAAACCCCAAAAATTCTTCAAATATATTAATAGTAAAAAGGTTAGGTCTGAGCATGTAGGACCTTTACAAAATAATCAGGAGTGGAGAAGGCAAATTGATTAAATACTTTCTTCAGCTCTGTGTATACAAAGCAGCATGGGGGAGCTCATGACCATAATGAGGATGGTATTGACACAGCCCCAAATGATCCACAATGGCTCAAAAGTGATATGGTCCAGAAATACTTTGTATTTAGACAGAATAAGGGTGGATAAAGCGCCTGGACCAGATGGAATCCACCAACACCTCCTAAAAGAACTGAGCGCTGTAATTTCAAAACCTTTGTTTCTAATTTTTAGGGACTCGTTAAGAACTGGAATAGTACCACTGGATTGGCGTAGGGCCAATGTGGTGCCTATATTTAAAAAGGGATCAAAGTCTTTGCCTAGTAACTATAGACCTGTTAGTTTAACTTCTATAGTCAGGAAGATACTGGAGAGTTTAATAAAAGACCACATAGAGGAGTTTTTGCTGGAAAAAATATTTTAAGCAACAGACAGCATGGATTCATGAACGACAGAAGTTGTCAAACAAACCTGATTTCTTTGTATGAGGAGGTAAGTAAAACCTTGGACAGGGGGGTGGCTGTGGACGTAGTATACTTGGATTTTGCAAAAGCGTTTGACACAGTTCCCCACACACGGCTAATGTGTAAGGTAAAGTCTACAGGCTTGGAAAGATCAGTTTGTAAATGGATAGAAAATTGGCTAAAAGATAGAATTCAGAGAGTAGTGGTTAACAGTGGCGGCCCGTGCATAGGGGGCGCCAGGGCGCTGCCCCCCTACCCCTAAAAAAAAGAAAAAAAAATTACAAAACGTACAAATAAAGTTGTACAAAAAAAAATTGGGTTCGCCGGCCTCGCCTGAAGGAACTGGTGGCTAGGGGGGGGGGGGGTGGGGTTACGTCCCAGAAGAGGCGCCGATTGGCTGCCTTCTGAAGTTCTGGGGCGTAACCTGGGCGCAAGTGTATGCGATTGGACACCCCCACTTTTTGATATCCTGGCTGTGATTGGTCCAGTCTACAGCCTGGACCAATCATCATCCAGGACATCCCATGGCCCCATACTGACCCTGATGACGTCACGTCGCGTGCGTCAGTCACGAGTCGGGTGCCTAGTGGACAGACATGGCGGGAGAAAGCACGGAGAGGACCGGCGGAGAGGAGACCCGACCGTCATCGATCCGGGACCAGACCACCACCGGTAAGTAAGCGGGACAGTGACACACAGTGGTGGAGACATCGACATTGATTGTCACGTCACTCACCGTCCCGTCACCTTCCCAGCAGAGCGAGGAGGAGCAGCGGCGCGCGTGGTCGGTGGAGACATCTCTCCCGAGTCCCGTCCAGGCCGTCACTCTTCAGCAGCAGAGAGCAGCAGCAGTTGGTCCGGTCGTGAGAGAGCCAGCCCAAGACAAGCAGGTAAGTGAAGTTGAAGCAGGCGCTGCCTGACAGTGCCTCCTCTCTCTCCTGTGTGCGGAGTCAAGTGGGGAACTTAGTGTCAGAGTCTGACCAGGACACCTCTTCCTCCTCTCCCAGCCAGCAGCAGCATACCTCCCTGATGATGATGATGATAGGTGTCGTGCTGCTGCTGTGAGGGTTAAGTGTCTGAGTGTCTCCAGTCCACATACACTGTCCCCCCTGCTGGCCCCGCCTCTCCCCCTTAACTCCGTTCTTCTTCCCAGCAACATGCTTCCTCCTCGGGTTCTTCTGCAGGCGGTTGCCGAGTGACTGCTCTACTCCGTGTCAGTGAGTAATGTGTTCTGCCATGATCCAGGCTCTCCCACCCCCCCACCTCTGATAACTTTCCCATCTTTCAGCTTCTGCAGAGCTTCATGGAGGGGGAGGGGGGGTGCTGGGTCTTGTGGTGCTAGGCAGTGATTGGCAGCTATGGAGTTCCCAAATTCCTCCCTTCTCTCTACCTCTTCATCCCAAACAAAGCCCCATCCCTGTCTCTCCACCTTAACATTCCCAACTTTCACCTGCTGCAGGGCTTCATGGAGGGGGGTGGGGGCTGCTGGGTGTTGTGGTGCTGGGAAGTGATTGACAGCTCTGGGGTTCCCAAACCCCAAATCCCCCCCCCTCCATGCCTCTTTACCCCAAACAAACCCCTCCTCGCCTCCACTCCAAAAAAAGCCCCCCTTCCCTGCCTCTCCACCCTAAACAAACCCACCCCCCTGCCTCTCCACCCTAAACAAACCCCCCTCCCTGCCTCTCCACCCTAAACAACCCCCTCTCCCTGCCTCTCCACCCTAAACAACCCCCTCTCCCTGCCTCTCCACCCTAAACAACCCCCTCTCCCTGCCTCTCCACCCTAAACAACCCCCTCTCCCTGCCTCTCCACCCTAAACAACCCCCATTCCCTGCCTCTCCACCCTAAACAACCCCCCTTCCCTGCCTCTCCACCCTAAACCAACACCCCCCCTCCCTGCCTCTCCACCCTAAACAAACCCCCCCTCCCTGCCTCTCCACCCTAAACAACCCCCATTCCCTGCCTCTCCACCCTAAACAAACCCCCCTCCCTGCCTCTCCACCATAAACAAACCCCCTCCCTGCCTCTCCACCCTAAACCCCCCCCTTCCCTGCCTCTCCACCAAAAACAACCCCCCCTTCCCTGCCTCTCCACCCTAAACAACCCCCCCCCCTTCCCTGCCTCTCCACCCTAAACAACTCCCCTTTCCTGCCTCTCCGCCCTAAACAACCCCCTCTCCCTGCCTCTCCACCCTAAACAACTCCCCTTCCCTGCCTCTCCGCCCTAAACAACCCCCTCTCCCTGCCTCTCCGCCCTAAACAACCCCCCTTCCCTGCCTCTCCGCCCTAAACAACCCCCCTTCCCTGCCTCTCCGCCCTAAACAACCCCCCTTCCCTGCCTCTCCACCCTAAACAACCCCCCTTCCCTGCCTCTCCGCCCTAAACAACCCCCTCTCCCTGCCTCTTCACCCTAAACAACCCCCCTTCCCTGCCTCTCCACCCTAAACAACCCCCCTTCCCTGCCTCTCCACCCTAAACAACCCCCCTTCCCTGCCTCTCCACCCTAAACAACCCCCCCTGCCTCTCCACCCTAAACAAACCCCCCTCCCTGCCTCTCCACCCTAAACAACCCCCCTTCCCTGCCTCTCCACCCTAAACAAACCCCCCTCCCTGCCTGTCAAGGGAGTAACTTTGAATACTTTTTCAAGGCACTGTTCCTTGATTACTGAAGGCCCCTTTCACACTTGTATGACGTCAGTGTCACGCAATTTTTTACCGCGTTGTTTGTCGCAAATCAATACCTATTACATTTTTCTTTTTGCGCCCCCCCAAAAATTTTGAGCACCAGCCGCCACTGGTGGTTAATGATTCTTACTCTGAATGGTCTAAGGTTATCAGTGGTGTACCCCAAGGTTCAGTGTTGGGAACCCTTACTTTTTAATATCTTTATAAATGAAATAGGGTCTGTGATTAAAAGAACCATTTTATTCTTTGCAGATGACACCAAGCTTTGCAGTGGAATAACTTCCTTACAGGATGTCTCCAATTTACAAGCTGACCTCAATGCACTGTTTCATTGGGCAACTATGTGGCAAATTAAGTTTAATGTTGATAACTTAAAAGTTATGCACTTGGGGGCTAAGAACATGCATGCAGCATACATACTAGGGGGAGTGGAATCCATAGCGGAGAAGGATCTGGGTGTTCTGGTAGATCCTAAATTTAATAATAGCATGCAATGCCAAGCTGTGGTTTCTAAAGCAAGCAAAGTCCTTTCTTGTATTAACAGAGGCATGGACTGCAGAGAGAGATATAATTTTGCCCCTGTACAAATCATTAGTAAGACCTCATCTGGAATATGCAGTTCAGTTTTGGGCACCTGTTCTTAAATAGGATATTGGGGAACTGGCGAAAGTGCAGAGAAGGGAAACCAAACTGATAAGAGGCATGGAGGAGCTCAGCTATGAGAAAAGATTAGAGGAAATTAATTTATTTTCTCTTGAGAAGAGGAGATTAAGGGGGGATAAGATCAACATGTATAAATACATAAGGGGTCCATATAGTGAACTTGGTGTTGAGTTCTTCACTTTAAGGTCATCACAGAGGACAAGGGGGCACTCTTAACATCTAGAGGAACACAGATTTCGTCTCCAAATACGGAAAGGTTTTCTTCACCATAAGAGCTGTGAAAATGTGGAATAGACTCCCTTCAGAGGTGGTTCTGGCTAGCTCACTAGATTGCTTTTAAAAGGCCTGGGTTCTTTCCTGGGTGTACATAATATAAATGGGTATTAATATTTATAGGTAAAGTTGATGGAGGGAATATCCGATTGCCTCTCGGGGGATCAGGAAGGAATTTTTTCACCTGCTGTAGCAAATTGGATCATGCTTTGCTGGGTTTTTTTTCACCTTCCTCTGGATCAACTGCAGGCATAGGATTGTGTATATGGGATTGTATGGTTGAGTTTTCTTTACTGTTTTTTTTTTTTTTTTTTTTTTTTAGTTGGTTGAGCCAGATGGACTTGTATCTTTTTTGCAACCTGACTAACTATGTAACTATGTAACTGTGTGATGTGATATGTCAATATGGACCAAAATCTCTGAGGAATGTTTCCAATACCTTGTTGAATCTATGCCACAAAGAAATAAGGCAGTTCTAAAGGCAAAAGGGGTCCAACCCGGTACTAGCAAGGTGTACCTAATAAAGTGGCCGGTGAGTGTATATGGAAGGGATGATGTCCCATAACCTGAGGCTGTATAAATAACACAGTATGAGATAATGAAAGCAATGCAAAACTTGAGAAACAAGAAGGCAACAGGCATTAATAAAAAACAAGTAAATATGTTAAAAGAGCAGGAAATAAAGTAAAAGAAGAGCTTACTCAAATCGTAGAAGGCATTTACTAGAGTGAGGAAAATCACAAAGAATGGCTAGAAACTATATTCCTAGTAATCCCAAAGAAAAATAAAATCACAAAACCACAGAACATCTGACAAAATCCCTGATATCACATGTAGTGAAGGTTTTATCAAAAGTAATCTACAACTGCATAAGTTCAAAACTCCAAGACAAAATTGATCTATTACAGTACAGGTCTCGGCAACACCACACTGAAAACTCTGCTAACAAATTGTAACAACCAGAAACAGGAAACATTTAATTTTTATTAACTTTGTCAAGACATTTGATTGAGTCAAGCATGGTATCCTCATAGAAACACTTTTTAGAATGGATGTATCTTAAAAAAGATGTCAGTTACACAGCCACTATCTATATCAAACACCTAGGGTTCATGAGGATGGATACCATACCCAAGAATGCAGTAACAGTAAGGGTGCACCAAGGATGTGTTCTCACAAATCATTTACAGATATTTCTGATGGTGTTGCAATTCCAGTGTATGAATCTAAGATTATACAGAAAAAAAGCTGTAAAGACAAGACAGTCTTGCTTGCTTTACTTAATGAAATATAATAAAAGGGAAAGGAAACCACCAATTAAATAAACACTCAAAACAACAGAGGCATGGTTTTAACCAACAAAGGACACATAGAAGTAGAACTAATGCATTAAAAGCAAAGAAAAGAGCAAATCACCTACTACCAATGTCACAGATTATTGAAAACTTGAAGTACAATAATGATGTCAGAGTTGTTATCACCAGAGCCAAAGTTTTCGGAGACACAACGATTTGATGAAAAATAATTTGTGGTGCATCTACATTTTCCCCCACACTGTCTCTAAATGCAAAGATCACACATTTTGATTTGTGGTACTAAAGGAGGATAGTAAAAATCAGTTGGACTGACATGATCATGAATAAAGAAGTGCTGCAAAGAGTCAATAAAAGAAAACCATATCTCTAGGAATACATATTGAGAAGAAAATGACAGTTTTTTTTGGTCATATAGCAAGAAACTGGGCTGGAGAGGCACTATACAAGATTGTGTAAGAGGCCAAGGTTAAGAAAGGGATAGGAAGAACACAGTGTATGAATGACATCCTAGAAATTGTAGGCAGCTGTGAGGTAAAGTAAAACATGGCCAAATGAAAAGCGACGGAGGAAGCTAGAATCCAAGTTTGAAGTTCAACAAATGTCGCTAACAGTCATAGTAATAGTAGTGGTATTTGGTAATTTATTTATTTTACATTTTTTACATATTTTAAATTTCAAAATTTCACATAATTCTAATCTTGCAATCTCCCAAACAGACTATGAAAGTAATGAGGAGGGGTATTTGTGGTCAACTAGGTGTGCTTCATTTACATGTGCTGACAATGATAATACTGACAGCAGGTTAGAGCAGAGTCTGATCAATACAATTGTTGTTTTTCTACTGTATGTTCCTAGTCTTGGGCAGTGAGGTGACAAGGCTGTTTTGCATAACTGCAGCAGAGAAAAGTTAGGTCACTGGTCTGGTTGTGCTGGGCAGGAATAAGTTAATCTGAGGACTGGATGAACATAAATAACAATCCTTTGGCAGGAAAAACAGCTCTCATGTACAGTATATTATTCAACTGTGTACATTATCTCACAAAAGTGAGTACACCCCTCACATTTTTGTAAATATTTTATTGTATATTTTCATGTGACAACACTGAAGAAATTAGACTTTGCTACAATGTAAAGTAGTGATTTTACAGCTTGTATAACAGTGTAAATTTTCTGTCCCCCGAAAACAACTCAACACACATCCATTAATGCCTAAACTACTGGCAACAAAAGTGAGTACACCCCTAAGTTAATATGTTCAAATTGGGTCCAAAGTGTCAATATTCTGTCTGGTCACCATTATTTTCCAGAACTGCCTTAACCCTCTTCGGCATGGAGCTCACCAAAACTTTACAGGTTGCCTCTGGAGTCATCTTCCACTTCTCCATTATGACATGTCGGAACTGGTGGATATTAGAGACCTTGCACTCTTCCATCTTCTGTTTGAGAAATCCCCACAGATGCTCATTAGGGTTTAGGTCTGGAGACATGCTTGGCCAGTCCATCATTTTTACCCTCAGCTTCTTTAGCAAGGCAGCGGTCATCTTGAATGTGTGTTTGGGGTCGTTATGTTGGAATACTGCCCCGTGGCCCAGTTTCTGAAGGAAGGGGATCATGCTCTGCTTCAGTATGTCACAGTACATGTTGGCTCTCATGGTTCCCTCAATGAACTGTAGCTCCCCAGTGCCAGCAGCACTCATGCAGTCCCAGACCACGACACTCCCACCACCATGCCTGACTGTAGGTAAGACACATTCCTCAGTCTTTGCACTCCTTACCTGGTTGCCGCCACAAACGCTTGACACCATCTGAACCAAATCAGTTTATCTTGGTCTCATCAGACCACAGGACATGGTTCCAGTAATCCATGTCCTTAGTCTGCTTGTCTTCAGCAAACTGTTTGCAGGCTTTCTTTTGCAACATTGTTAGAAGAAGCTTCCTTCTGGGACGACGGCTAATTTGATGCAGTGTGAGGCATATATTCTGAGCACTGACAGGCTGACTCCCAACCCCCTCAAACTTTTCAGCAATGCTGGCAGCACCCATACATCTATTTCCCAAAGACAACCTCTGGATATGATGCTGAGCACATGCACTCAACATCTTTGGTCGACCATGGCAACGCCTGTCCTGTTAGACCGCTGTATGGACTTGGCCACCATGCTGCAGCTCAGTTTCAGGGTCTTGGCAATCTTCTTATAGCCTAGGCTGTCTTTATGTAGAACATCAATACTTTTTTTCAGATTCTCAGAGAGTTCTTTGCCAATGCCATGAGGTGCCATGTTGAATTTCCAATGACTAGTAAGAGAGTGAGAGCGATAACACCAAATTTAACACACCCGCTCCCCATTCAAACCTGAGACCTTGTAACACTAACGAGTCACAGGACACCGGGGAGGGAAAATGGCTAATTGGGTCCACTTTGGACATGTTCACTTAGGGGTGTACTCACTTTTGTTGCCAGTGGTTTAGACATTAATGACTGTGTGTTGAGTTATTTTGAGCGGACAGCAAATTTACGCTGTTATACAAGCTGTACACTCACTACTTTACATTGTAGCAAAGTGTAATTTCCTTAGTGTTGTCACATATAATAAAATATTTCAAAAATGTGAGGGGTGTACTCACTTTTTTGAGACTGTATATAGCTGCTCGCCTGCGTTCAGTTTTAACCACGGGAGGGTGTAAAGTGTTACACCTCATATTGACATCTAAAAAAGGTAACACCTTCCTAAGGTGTTTCATTTTAAAATGAAGCATGATTTCTGATCGTTATAATAGCATAGTTTCTAAAATTGTTATGCGCATTTATATTTTTTTTACTACTGTGATTTATTTTTAAGTCAAAATGAAAACTTGAAAATCAGCTTTTAAATCAAAATATTAACAATAAAATTAACAAAATCATATATCCTACAGGTACAGTATTAAAATGACCAAATAACTTTGTTCTATCCGCTAATGACCCTTTAAATCTAAAAATGCATACAATTGTTCCATAAAAGCAGTGCTCGGCATTAGCAACTTGGTTAATGATAATTAGCGTTCTATTCATATTTCTCAATACCCTATTATGAATAAATCTGAGAGAGAAACAAAAGCATTATCAACACACAAATGGATTATATTAATTATGTTAAATGTAGGAGAAAAAAGTTGAGCCTTGATTTGGGAATCCCATTGTTTTATATATCATAGAGGCTTATAATTGCAGTGCATAGTAATGTACTTACATAATCATAATATGTTAGTTATCTGTTTTATTTTTTTTTATATAAGATAAGGATCTATAAGGTTTCCTAGGTAATGTACAAGAATAACCATGGGAAAATAATGACCCTCTACACTCTTACCATAGACTGTGATTTACTGTAGAGGCATATTTAGGACAAGTGTACACTGGCACTTGTGTAATGCAATATTCTGGGGGAGGCATTAGGGGAACCACTGACTGCACTGTGACCTGCAGAGTAAATACAGAGAGATGCTTCAACCAACTTGCATTTTCAAGAGGCACTTTGTGAAATGAATTCTGCACTAAGCACCCATGTGTACTGAGCCATTCAGTACCATACAATACCATATATCTTAGCCCTCAAAATTGCAAGGAGCACATGAAAGGCTCTCTATTTCGAGCTGCAGTATAGTTTTAACATGTAGTGGTATAAAATCTATTTTATAAAAATTTAGGTAGATGATAGATACAGTAAATAAATATCCAGTTGTAAAATATAGAAAAATTAAAGGTAATATATCCATGAATTTTAAAAAGATAATGTACATATAAAATAAATAGAAACAAAAAACACACACTAATCTAACTTTATTAATTCTATCAAGGTTTCACAAAAGTTGATTTTCTTAATAGGGGATTGGGAAGTAAAGTCTCAGAAATGTCTGCTCTGATCACTTGTTTTATAGTGTCCCAGGTCCTCTAAGTATGGTTTAAGCTGGGTACACCCTGACAGTTTTTTTTTTTTTGTTCAACCAGCGAGTTGAATTAAAAAAAAAAAAAAACCTAACAGATTTCCAGAATTTACAGATTGATTGCTGGTTTTCCAGCATGTCCCTTTGACAGAAGACGGTCATTAGATGAGCTTCTGTTGAAGAGACAGAGGTGCATATGTACTAAAAGTTGGATGGTTATTACTAAACCGGCCAATTTTCAGCTATGTGTGTTTCCGGTTTTAAATAAATAAGGGGGCTGATCTGAGGTTGTAGGGGGGCTTGAGGCTGAAATAGGTAAAGGGGAATGGTCTAAAGTCTTAAGAGGCCTGGAGGCAGAAAGAAGTAAAGGGGGCTGATCTGAGGTCTAAGGGAAGCTGCTGAAAGAGGTAAGGTGAGCTAATTGAAACGGGGCTGGAGGTTCAAAGAGATAATGGGGGCTGATAGAAGGTATGAGGGGGAAATACAGACTGAAAGATGTAAGAGGGCTGAAGACTGAAGTAGGTAAGGAAGCACATTTGAGATTTAAGAGAATGGAGGCTCAGACAAACAGCATGTGTAAGAGTTTTTAAAAATATGCAGTCCTGAGGTCGATGTATGTATATACTATGTAGGAATATCATGCATGACACAGTAATTACAGAATAATTTGTGGATATAAAGAGAGCAGAACATTTCTGCAGTGTACAATGTGATGATGTTTAACCATAATCCTTTAAGTTATGGTCAATGTAGCCATACCCATTTTTCACCACATGTCATCCTTGTGCAGATAACTGGTGGAGGAGGGGTAGGGATGGGGGTATGCAACAGATTTATAAGAAGTCATTATTAACCACTTGCCGACCGCCGCACGACTATCTACGGCGGCGGTCAGCCCCTCACAGGCAAAGCGACGTAGGTCTACGTCGCTCGCCTGTGAGGGTTTAGGGAGCGAGCGCGCGCCGCCGGAGGCGCGCTCCCGCTCCCGCATGGTCACGGACCCCCCCGCGCGTGTGACCGGCGGACCCGATCGCCGCCGGCCACTCTGCGATCGGCGGGGGAGAGGGAGAAAGTCAGGCAGCTTGTGTAAACAAGCTGCCTGTCATTCTCCTCTCTGTATGAGAGATGATCACATGGATCTACTATGTAGATCCATTGATCACTCTGCATACAGTTGAAGCCACAGCCAATCACAGTTAGAATCACGCCCCTAGGGACACACACAGCCCCTTCCTCTCAAATAAAGTTAACCCCTTCACTACCAGTGTATTTTTACAGTAACAGTGCATATATATAGCACTGATTACTGTAGAAATGTCACTGGTAACCCCAAAAGTGTCAAAAATGTCAGTCAAGGGTCCGATCTGTCCGCCCCAATGTCGCAGTACCGCAAAAAAAAATCGCAGATCGCCGCCATTACGCGTTAAAAAAAAAAACAACAAAAATGACAAAAATCTTTCCCTTTGTTAGTAAACGCAATAACTTTTGCGCAAACCAATCAAAATACGCTTTTTGCAATTTTTTTTACCAAACATAGGTAGCATAAAACAAATTGGCCGAAAATATTAAAAAATTTTGATTTTTACATTTTTTTTGGGGGGAATTTCATATAAAAAAAAGGGAAAAATATTGCTATTTTTGCAAAATTTACGCTCTTTTTTTGTTTATAGCGCGTGATCAAAAAATCGCACAGGTGATCAAATACCGCCAAAAGAAAGCTCTGTTTGTGGGAAAAAAAGGACGCCAAATTCGTTTAGGTAAGTCACGCAGTGCCGAATCGCAAAATACCCTCTGGTCGTTTAGCAGCCAAATCCTCCGGGGCTTAAGTGGTTAAGAAATATGAAAGCTACCATTGCTGACTTCTCATTCTGCTAGTTTTAGTTTCCTGGCTGTCCTTCAGACTCTATAACCTCAATAATTTGAGTCACTAACAGAGCCTGGTTAAAATATTTCTAAACTCAAATACTTACATTAAATATGTTTTTGCACATATTCCCCAAATGTCAGAAAGTTTAAAGCTGAAGTTAAGTATATATTTATTTTGAGATACAGCGCCATACACATTAATATGTGTAATAGAATGTATCCCATTACCTGCAGATGTCTTTCTGTGCTATAAATCTTCCCCTCTGTTCCTATTCACAGCCCCTTGATACTGTCCTCAGTATCTGTCTTCCAGCACTGTAAAAGTTAAAGTGTATGTTACCCCAATATTTCACATTCTAGATATGTATCTGCTGTACCATGTACTTGTATTAAAAAGTATCCTGTTCTCTATGCATTGCTTCCTTTATGTGAAGTACCTGCATGGTCAGGTTTCTAGCTGCGCTGGGAGTGCAGCCTGCCTCTCTTCCAATGGCCAGGTCTTGTGCTAACACAGCCCTCCCCCTCCCCATCACAGATCTTCACTGGCAATATCAGTGTATTGCTGCTGAATTGCTTGCTGTTTCTGCTCTACTGCCCATATACAAAACTCAGTAAATCACGTGATTGTCGTAAGACAAGTTAAATCAGTGAACAAAGAGCAGAAGTGTCAAGCTGCAAAACTTTTCTATGTAGCCTGCCTTTTAGCCGTGCCAAACGCTAGCCACTGAGGGACTAAGGGAATATTTGGAGCATGAGAGGACATCTGTAAGTGAACAATAAACAATGTGTATGGTGCCATTTCCAAAATAATTTTACACTTCAACTCTATTTATTTATCGTTTTTAATATTCTGCTTTCAATTAAATAATCCCGGTATGGTGTAAGTCTAAAGTTTTGACACTAAAACCTAACATACTATAAACCCTATGCAATTAAAACAAAAATAAAAATAGCATCCAACTATTATTGTATACAAAAGAAAAAAAAAATGGGTGGCCCTCATGCTATGAAAAGTGAAAAAAATTATTAGTGAAAGATTAAATAAATGTGATTTATATGGTCAGTCCTCCTCCACAGTATTTTATATCCAAGCAGAAAGTGAAGCTAAGCTATAAGTGGTAATAGGTAAAGTAATTGATACAGTAAAGTAAAAAATACTTTTTTTTAGCTAGACTCTGTACACTTGTACATAGTACCCATTTGTATAGCTTTTCTTATACCTTGCATACAAGTATTGTGTCTGTCTTTATACAAGATCCTGCTAAATGTATTTTGTGACTTCCTTTCTGAAAAACAGTGATATAATTAATTCATTATGCCACATTTGACTTGTAAAGTTTACAGTTTAAGGTTCCTTTGTATATATCTAATCATTCTCTGTAGAACACGTCTTTCTTCCAAACTGTTTTTTGTTTCCATATGCAAATGATGTTCTGGTGTTGATGTGAACAAGTTCCAGCTCATTGATATGCTTTACATAATGCAAAAACATTTCTGGGAGCAAGCATGAAAAAGCTGTGCACAGTGTGACATCCCTGGGAATGATTTAAAAATTCTGTTTGATATAGAATTGAATCCAGTAGACTTTTCCAGTGTTCCGTATCTCATTCGCCTGCTGTAGAATTTGGTTTTCCCTCTGATAGATGTGAGGGATGCATTTGTTAAGTGTGTAGGTATTGAAGAACTGTTATGGCATAAGTTAAAAGAAACTTAGAGAAAACCTGTTGCAAAAGTAATTTGTCAAGCTAGATATTATTCTAAAAACAGCAAACCACAAGCCCCCAACCCAAAAATGACCCCCCAAAACTGTTGCCAAGTCACCATTAACCTACACCAACCCTTAAGTCTGTAGGTATACTATGATTATGAATCAAACTGTTTTGACATGATGACGTGACACACAATGACAAAGTAGATTATTAGCCTTAAGGCTCCACAAAGGAATTCAGACTGAAATCTCTTTAGTTAAACAGTGATTAACCTGCCAGTGTGTTTTTGCATATGGGAAAAAATTGGAGCAGAAAAAACATGCAGACATAGAGCGATCATGCAAACTTTTTGCAGTTAGTCTTCCTAGTGGGAATGGGTCAAGGATTCCATCATTGCAAGGGTAAAATTCTACCATGCTGCCTACTGCTTATACCACAGTGAAGTTTTTGGTAGACATAGGTGAGGTTTACCATGCACTTAACAATGGTAAGTGATTCTCTTTAAATATTGCACCCACATCAGGAAGCCAGAGGCGGGTCCAGGGGGGCAACGGAGCAATTGCCCCCCCCCCAAGAAAATAGTGAGCTGGCCGACAATCCACATCTGATGGCAAGTGACAATCCATATTTTGTGGCAAGTAACGTGGCAAGTGACAAGCTACATCTGGTGGCAGGTGACGTGGTAAGTGACAAGCTGCATCTGGTGGCAGTTGACGATGGCATGTGAGATGCTCAGGGCTCCCACTGATTCTGCATTAAGGTGAGTTGAACTAATTAATTTATTTTACAATGTAATAATAGGAATAATGCACTTCAATCATCCTGACACTATATCAACCAGAGTGCTGTGATGATTAAAGCGCCAACACCAGCTATTGCCCCGATAAATTGCCCGCGAAAAACCACATCCCCCCTTCCCTCAGGCCTTGGCATGATTTTCTTCCATGCAGCTGGTCCCAGCTGCCAAAAAGGTTGAGAACCGCTGATGTAGCACATCAGGAGAACCACGGGGAGATCACAAAGATGATGTGAAGTTGATAAAAGTGTTCAGACTGCTGCCACTGTCACTGCTGGCCTTAAACTTTTATCACTATGGTTGGCTGGTCTCACTATTCTTCCCTACCTCCTCAGCGCTGAGAGGAAGTAGCATAATTTGAATAGGTCACTTCATCCCAGCCATAATGGAGGAAAGAATATTGATACTGTCCATTTCCAAGGATTGGTTCTGTAGGCAACACCTTATTTTCTGGCAGTGCCCCTCCCGAGACTAGACTCTGGATCTGCCCCTGCGTGAAGCACTCCCACAATTATCACCAATTTATTTACCAAACTTTTTCTTAGCAACTTCTGCATGAAACCACTGTTCAGCAGGAAAAAAACGACAAAAAGCCTATCAGGAACTAGAACACCTGCTAGTTGCGCTGTGGGTTTGAATGGTGCAGTTTCCAGGCTCCCCCCTGGAGTCATACAGTGCATCGGTATTTTACTGATGTGCCTTTTTACACTGGATCAGTTACTCCCTGAACCTATGAATAGTTCTTGTCCCCATTCCTGACCTGTATTGCTCCCTGTTACGTTGTACTTCCACCTGACCCTGCTTTACCTGATTCCCCTTCTCCTCTGTTTCTACATAGTTAGTAGGAAGTTAGTTTCTGTGTTTATGCTCTGTGTCATTCGCTAACAGGGATGTTAGCATTTGCCATTGTTTTTTGTAAGTCTTAAGCTGACCCTCTAGGATTCTTCTTCACCTCATTGAGCAGTCTGCGCTGTGCTCTTGCAGTCATCTTTACAGGACGGCCACTCCTAGGGAGAGTAGCAGCAGTGCTGAAATTTCTCCAATTATAGACAATTTGTCTTACCATGGACTGATGAACAGCAGCGAATCTACAATACGTAAAACACTAAACAAGAATGGATTTCATAGGAGGATACCACAGAGGAAGCCACTGCTGTCCAAACAAAACATTGCTGCACGTTTACAGTTTGCACAAGAGCACCTGGATGTTCCACAGCAATACTGGCAAAATATTCTGTGGACAGATGAAACCAAAGTTGAGTTTTTTGGAAGAAACACACAACACTATGTGTGGCGAAAAAGAGGCACAGTACACCAACATCAAAACCTCATCCCAACTGTGAAGTATGGTGGGGGCATCATGGTTTGGGGTGTGCTTTGCTGTGTCAGGGCCTGGACGGATTGCTATCATTGAAGGAAAAATGAATTCCGAAGTTTATTAAGACATTTTGCAGGAGAACTTAAGGCCATCTGTCTAAGAGCTGAAGCTCAACAGAAGATGGATGTTGCAACAGGACAATAACCCAAATCATAGAAGTAAATCAACAACAGAATGGCTTAAACAGAAGAAAATACGCCTTCTGAAGTGGCCCAGTCAGAGTCCTGACCTCAACCCGATTGAGATACGGTGGCATGACCTCAAGAAAGCGATTCACACCAGACATCCCAAGAATATTGCTGAACTGAAACAGTTCTGTAAAGAGGAATGGGTCAGGAATTACTCCTGACCGTTGTGCACGTCTGATCTGCAACTACAGGAAATATTTGGTTGAAGTTATTGCTGCCAAAGGAGGTTCAACCAGTTATTAAATCCAAGGGTTCACATACTTTTTCCACCTGCACTGTGAATGTTTACATGGTGTGTTCAATAAAAATATGGCAACATTTCATTCTTTGTGTGTTATTAGTTTAAGCAGACTGTGATTGTCTATTGTTGGGACTTAGATGATGATCAGATCACATTTTATGACCAATTTGTGCAGAAATCCATATCATTCCAAAGGGTTCAAATACTTTTTTCTTGCAGCTGTACATACATACATACACATACATACACTAAATTAGTGTCATTTGTGAGGTCAAGCACTGATGTTGATGAAAAGGCCAGGCTTGCAGTCTCCCCTCTAATTTATCCCAAAGGTGTTATATCGGTTGAGGTCAGGACTTTGTGCAGGCCAGTCAAGTTCCTCCACCCCAAACTTGCTCATCCTTGTCTTTTTGGACGTTTGTGCAATGGTGCGCAGTCATTTTGGAACAGGAAGGGGCCATCCCCAAACTGTTCCCACGAAGTTGGGAGCATTAAATTGTCCAAAATATCTTGGTATGCTGACGCCTTAAGAGTTCCCTTTACTGAAATTAAGGGGCCTAGCCCCTGAAAAACATCCTTCATACCATAATCCCCCATCCACCAAATTATTTGGACCAGTGCACAAAGAAAAGTCCATAAAGACATGAATGAGTGAGTTTTGGGTGGAGCAACTTGACTGGCCCGCATAGAGCCTTGATCTCAACCCGATAGAACACCTTTGGGATGAATTAGAGCGGAGACTGAGAAGCCTGTGCAGGTCAGTCAAGTTCCTTCACCCCAACTAGCTCATCCATGTCTTTATGAACCTTGCTTTGTGCACTGGTCCAAATAATTTGGTGGAGGAGGGATTATGGTGTGGGGGTTATTTTTCAGGGTTTGGGTTTGACCCCTTAGTTCCAGTGAAGGGAACTCCTAAAGGGTCAGCATACCAAGACATCTTGGACAATTTCATGCTCCTAACTTTGTGGGAACTGCTTAGAATTTTGGTGCAGCAAAAGCAGAGTTGATGTCATAAGCAGGTAATTGGGAGCTTGTGTGATTTCTGGCAGGATCAATAGGTATCCTTCTGTGCTTGCAGCATTTTTAAAGAGACAATACATTAGGGCATTTCCATGTCTTGCAGAGGTGTGCTAAAAGAGAATGCCTTAACATGACAGCCTGTAAAAGAAAAGCTCCTGTGTGAATTAGGCTCAGAAAAAAAAAAAAATAAATAAAGTTTACAACTCGGTATGACTACCAGTCATAAATGTTTGCATTACAGAGCAATTTCCAATTATTTTTTTCTCCTCTAATCAATCTATTTTCTCAGACTTTCCTACCTTGATGATAAAAAGTGAATTTTGAAAGTAGGATGACACAGACTATTAAAAAAAAAAACACATCATTTTACTCTTTGTAATTTTTAATAAACATCAGCATAGATTATCCAAAGCTCCATGTTTTAATTATTTGTTCAACAGTCTTAATTAATTGAAAAGCCACCTTTTTGTGCACTTTGCTTTAATTTTACAATGTAAGTTAGGTGTATGCTAAATGTAATACACATTAAAGGTTAGCAGCATTTATCAGGGAAAAAAGCACAGCTCGGCAGCCTTCTGCAGGGTACAGTCATTAATTCTGCTGTAACATCCTGTGAAGGGATAAAGGCTACCTTGCCCAGAAATGTGATGTATGAAACACAAAGACATGACATAGCATTAATTGGCAAGACAGCATCAAATGCTCCACAGTAAGGCAATCACTCTTTAAAGGCCACCTTGTAATGAGATTTTCCAAAAAAGATGCACTTTATACAAACACACTCCGTAGATTTTTCATATGGTGAAAGTTTACCACAGAATAGCCTCAAAATGGAATGTCAAGCAAAAAAGATACATTAATACCTAATCTGTATGGCAAAAAGCTAAGTGCAGTAACTCTCATCAACCAATCAGAATGAGCCTTTCGGTGATCTGAATATAATACAAATCTGAGTACATGCTTAGGTTTACTGCAATTAGAATTTCAGTTTGATCATGCCGGCAACTCATAAACGTGATTGGTCAGAAAACCTGGCCCCTTTACTGCTGTCTGCCTCCCTCCCCTTCTGCCCTTAGCTAATATGACATGAATTGTATCTGTGTTAGTGCTTACTGCCAGATGTGATGGAGCTGGTTGGATTGTGCCTGAATGACTGAAAGCCCTCATACATTTAAAGCATCCGTAATCAATAGGCTTGAAAATTTACTGCAGAAAAAGGATTCTACTATAATACATTATAGACATGACTGGTGAATTCTTAACATATCTGGAACCATGTGGATGTCACGGCACATCCCAAAGAATTTACAATTTAATACTCGCTTAAAAGCTCTTATCACAAGACCTTCCAATATTTACTCATGGCATAGATTTCGATTGATTCACACTAGGATAAAATAGGTCTAAGTGGACAAGGGTGACTCCTTCAGAAACTGTCTGTCATTGATCCCAGCTGAACACACTTCTTTAGATCAATACAGAACAGATTTTGAAGGAATGCAATACTTACAGGAAAGCTACAATGTATTTTTAGCACACATTTTTGATTATTATTCTAAAGTTCACTTGTAAGTTTTTGTGTCATTCACACGTTTCTGCTTACTATTTTGTAATTTTATTTTAATGTGCTGCAATTTCGTTGGACTATAAGGCACTATGTAATAAGCAAATATGGATGCCCACTTGCGCATACTGCATATAAGGTTTAACCATCTCTGACAACTCTGAGTGTCAGCCTTTAGGGATGGACAGTGTGATTTTGGCAAAACTAACTTCAAAGCAAAATTACCACCAAAATAAATGTGAAAATTCACATAAAATAAAAAATAAATTATTTTGCTCATTGAGCTGTTAAGACAAAATTTGACAGAAAAAAAAAAAAAATTCTACTCTGTTTTTAAGAATATAATTTATTTTTGGGGGGAGGGGGGGGTTTATTTAGTTTATTTTGGTAATTTAGTTGATTTTATTTAGCAGCATATTTATAGGCAGTGAATTAATCACTGTCATGTTAACCACTTTACCACCGGAGGATTTTCCTGCTAAAAGACCAGGGTTTTTTTTGCGATTTTTTACTGTGTGACTTTAACGGACAATTGCGCGGTCGTGCGATGCTGTACCTAAACGAATTTCACGTCCTTTTTTTCCCCACAAACAGAGCTTTCTTTTGGTGGTATTTGATCACCTGTGCGATTTTTTGATCACGCGCTATAAACAAAAAAATAGCGTAATTTTTGCAAAAATAACAATATTTTTCACTTTTTTTTATATGAAATTCCCCCCCCAAAAAAATGTAAAAATCAAAAATTTTTAACATTTTCGGCCAATTTGTTTTACGCTACCTATGTTTGGTAAAAAAAATCGCAAAAACGTATTTTGATTGGTTTGCGCAAAAGTTATCGCGTTTACTAACAAAGGGAAAGATTTTTGTCATTTTTGGTGTTTTTTTTTAACGAGTAATGGCGGCGATCTGCGATTTTTTTGCGGTACTGCGACATTGCGGCGGACAGATCGGACCCTTGACTGACATTTTTGACACTTTTGGGGTTACCAGTGACATTACTGCAGTAATCAGTGCTATATATATGCACTGTTACTGCAAAAATGACACTGGCAGGGAAGGGGTTAACTGTATTGGACAGGGAGGGGTTAAGTGTGTCCTAGGGGCGTGCTTCTAAGTGTAGTGGGACATTGCTATTGGTGTAAAAACAAAGATCAATGGTTCTACATAGTAGAACCGTCTGATCTTCATTTTTACACAGGGAGAACTGACAGGCGGCTTGTTTACATAAGCCGCTCTGTCTTTCTCCCGCTGTACCGGAGATCGTAGTGTGACCAGCGGACATCGGGTCCGCCAGTCACACTCCCGTACTCCTCCGTAAACGAGCCGAGGCGGGCGGGCGCGCGCTCGGCCGCTATTGGCTCTAGAAGGAGTGACAGGCGAGCGATGTAGACCTACGTCACTCTGCCTGGCCGGGGCTGACTGCCGCAGTAAATATACTGTGAGCAGTCGGCAAGTGGTTAAAATACATGCAACAGGAAAATTCACCAGTGAATATTTAGTGAATATTAGATTAATTGATTTATCAATATTTATGTAAACTCACTTTTAATTTTTACTTAGGTCGTTTTTCATTTCCTGTTTTTTATCCTTCTGTAAAAGAGCTAACGAGAGGCAGTTGTTTAGCAAAAAAAAAAAAAAAAAGAAAAACATTGCCTGTGTGAAAGTTAGCAGGGATTTAAATTTGAAAACTAAAACTACAAAATAAGAAGCATATTTACATTTGAAAACTTTTTTTTTTGCATCCCTAATAACTCCAACACATTTAATGCAAAAATTTCATGGAAATTAACTATTTTATTTATTTCTATCAGCCTTCTCTTTTCTTCATTAATTAATATGTTACACATACAAACTATAGACCAACTCTTTTATACCACACTGGATGATAACAAGTAGGAATAGATGATGTGGTCCAACTGGTTTGAGTATCAGTACCAAAAAGTGTGGCAGCAGCATATTTAACTCATTCAACTCACTATCGGGAAAAGGGGAAGGAGGGTTTATAAGGATACTTGAGAAAAAAGAGGTGGAAGTGAAGGAAGCGTAAACAAAAAGCAATTAAAAGTAACAAATGATCACTGGAAGTGTATGTTTAACAATGTGGCTTCAAATTGCTCAGTTGATGGTATCGGATGCCCAGTGTTGTTCACAAATTCTACCCAGCAATACCTGGCCGAAGTAGGCTCTCTGCTTCACATCTGGTGGCAGTGCCTGCTCTGCACACCTTCTGAAAAGCGGTCCACAGGATTACTGTGGCAGTCTCAAGCCTTTCTCTGGAATTTACTCCTCCTGCGCAGTCAACTAATTAGGGCCGATGGTATCCCGGGTATATAGGGAGGGGCATTAGCAGGAAGCAAGGTGGGACCTGAGGAAGGAGGCTCCGCCTCCGAAACACGTTGTCCGTAGCAACAGCAGAGGCAGTGCACCCGTCTTGAATCCCCCACCTCGCAGCTCCGTACTACTTGTGGCTCCGGCTTTGGCTGAGGCGCCATAGATCACGTCGGTATAGTGTGCAGGTGCACTAGAACCGGCATTCGGTGACCAGGCAACACAGGAAGTGAAGGAGAGCGGGGATACAGCGGCGGCAGCCGCGGATGAGGAGACCGCAGAGTCACCATCTGGAGGGACGGGAGGAGCGAGTAGCTCCTGTTGGAATGCTGTAAAGCGATTGCCTTAAAGAAAAAGTGTGAGTGCAATTCCAATGTACTGTGTTATTGTCCTTTATTAAAACTTTATTGCCCGAGGTTGCGTGCGCTTTTCTTTACAGATTTGAATTGTTTTGATCCGCCCCAGTGGAGTGAGAGAGGAGCAGCAGCATCCAGGACATTTCAGCTAAAAAACATACAAACAAAGGAGGTGAATACATGGACAGCGCCATGGGCTGGTGAAGTACTCCTCTTTGTACTTGTTGTATATCAGCATGTGCAGGATCTGTCCTTTTTGATTGTTACTCCTGCGCAGTACCTACTCCATCACTTTAGTCTGCCTAAACAACAGTACTTTAAAGCATTAGCCATGCACATGGTGAACCCTGCTAGACTATGCGTCCCTGATCAATGGAGATCCTCTGCACCTACCATGGCAGAATGGTTCTCCCTCATAAAAAACATTTTTGAAATGGAGGAATTGATTCATATTTCTCATGACAGGATCTCTTATTTCAACAAGGTATGGGTGTGCTGGACTCAATATTAGACTACAGTAGACTATGCTAAGGAGCTCCTGGGCGAGGTATGAGGGCTTAGCTTCCCTCTCCTGTTCTGTCCTTTCTGGGTTAGGTAGCTTAGCTTGCCTCCTCTTCAGCCCTTCACTTCCCCCTCCCCCTCTTCCTCTTACCCCCCATTTTTTTCTCCCCTCTCTTTTACACTTCCCTCATAGCCTTTCTCTTTCTCTTGGCTCTTTTCCTTTTGTTATTCCTACCAGTCCATGTGTTTGATTTTCAGGACAAGGGCTCCTTTGTACTGCCTCTCTCTTCGGGACTCAGAACTATGTAGGGCCCTTTTTGATACCCACTCACATGACCACACTCCTTACTAGCCCTAGATCGTTGATGTATACCAAATGGGGCTGTTTACCTCACGAGATTTGTGGGTCTGCTTAATCTACCGCTAACAACCCCACCACAGCTTCTCAGAATGATGATATAAACATTGTCCTTTTTTTTTTTTTTACATTTGTGCTTGCTTTTTCATAGTTATTTGTAATGCTCCAATTCTTTAATGAAAATCTTTATGGAAAAAAAGTAACAAAAGATAAGTAAAAAGCAATAATCCTAACAAGTATTGTTATATAATAAGAAAATTGAAATCATGACAATGTATAAGGCATCCATACATTTTAGTAAATAGACATACGGCACCACTAAGCAGAAACTTGAAGTGTATAGGTAGCTCATGACAGCTAAAGGAGTCAAGCTGGGTTGCTAGGAGTAACAGGCAATTATAGCGTTGGCAGGCAAGGACTTCAAAAGAACAGTCTTGTTGAAATATAGTACCTTTTCATTCAAATTTACAAATCAAATCTTATTTTAAACGTATATTTGTTTGAAAAAAAAATATTTGCAAGGTAAAATGTATTGTTTTAGGACTTTAAATATTAGTGTAGCATTGGTTTAGATGTAGTCTCACGTAGTCTCATTCTATTAAATGAGTATTGGCAAGTATAATTGTTATGTAAAATGGTTATATTCAATGAACAAAAATCAATAACCACAAAGTCAGCATCTCTCTTCACAATGATGATTAGCATACCTGAAGTTGCAATCCTGTCAGCAGAAACTAGTGTTAATATATATCATGTTGATACTGTATATAAAAGACAAGCTAAAATTTTCCATTTATTCTGAATTCACCCCATTTATTTTGTTAAACCTAAAAAAGTTGTTGGATGATAAAACACATTGATATACTAGAACATTTTGACCATGCACATTGATGTGCTTGATCATTTTAACTATGGTCCTATAATATTAGGCTTTATTTTGCTCTGTACACCAGTGGTTCTGGATGTGCATCTATCTAGACCAGTGGTTCTTAACCTTGTTGGAGGCACTGAACCCCACCAGCTTCATATGCGCATTCACCGAACCCTTCTTAATTGGAAAAATAAAATATGATTTTATGAGTCTAGTCTCGGGAGGGGCACTGCCAGAAAATAAGGTGTTGTTTACAGAACTGAATTAAACGTATCCTACAAAGTAAAATATTATAGAGGTCAGTAGTATGTATGGCAGTGTACAGAGGTCAGTAGGCTGTAGGGCAGTGTACAGAGGTCAGTAGTATGTATGGCAGAGTACAGAGGTCAGTAGGCTGTAGGGCAGCGTACAGAGGTCAGTAGGCTGTAGGGCAGTGTGCAGTAGTGAGTAGTTTGTAGGGCAGTGTGCAGCGGTCAGTAGTTTGTAGGGCAGTGTACAGTGCTCAGTAGTTTGTAGGGCAGTGTACAGTGCTCAGTAGTTTGTAGGGCAGTGTACAGTGCTAAGTAGTTTGTAGGATAGTGTACAGTGCTCAGTAGTTTGTAGGGCAGTGTAGCGAGGTCAGTAGTTTTTAGGGCGGTGTAGAAAGGTCAGTAGGATGTAGGGCAGTGTACAGAGGCCAGTAGCATGTAGGGCAGTGTATACGGGTCAGTTGATTGTAGGGAAGGATAGAGTAGTCAGTAGGCTGTAGGACGGTGTACAGAGAATAGGGCAGAGGACAGGAGTTGACAGGACAGAGGATAGGACAGTGTACAGGGATCAGTAAAGCCACACATCAGGGGGCTGGGAGGGCACACACCAGTGGAGGGTCAGGAGGGCACACACCAGGGGGGGGGGGGGTTCAGGAGAGCACACACCGGGGGGTTATGAGGGCACACACCAGGAGGTTGGGAAGGGCATACACTGGGGGGAGGGTCAGGAGGACACACACTGTGGGGCAGGGTAGTGAGGGCACACACCAGTGGAGAGTCAGGAGGCCACACACTGGGTGTCAGGAGGGCACACATCAGTGATTGGGAGGGCACACACTGGGGGAGCCAGGGTGTGCCCACACTGGGGGGGGAGGGGAGGGTTGGGGTATCAGGAGGGCACACACTGGGGGGGGTGGGAGGGCATACCATGGGGTGTCAGAAGGGCACACTGGGGCGGGGTTAGGAGGGCATACCATGGGGTGTCAGGGGGGCACACACTTGGAGGGGGGTTGGGAGGGCATACCATGGGGTGTCAGGAGAGCACACACTGGGGTGGGGGGTTGGGAGGGCATACCACGGGGTGTCAGGAGGGCACACACTGGGGGGAGGTGTTGGGAGGGCATACCATGGGGTATCAGGAGGGCAAACACTGGGGGGGTTGGGAGGACATACCATGGGGTGTCAAGAGGGAACACACTGGGGGGAGGTGTTGGGAGGGCATACCATGGGGTGTCAGGGGGGCACACACGGGGGGGGGGGGTTGGGAGGGCATACCATGGGGTGTCAGGAGGACACACACTGGGGGGGAGGTGTTGGGAGGGCATACCTTGGGGTATCAGGAGGGCACACACCAGGGGGCATTCACAATGCTTATTGAGCTAAATGAAAAGGAGATGCATTTCCATTTGTCAGCTAACAGCACCTCTATGCTAAGCTGCAGTAACTCAGCAGACTTAGCATAGAGGTGCTTGCAAACTAATCCACCATGTACAGCTAGCTGAGCCTACCTCCAGGCAGAGATGTATAGTAACGAAGTAGAACTACTTAAGTACTATACTTAAGTACCGAAATGCGGTATCTGTACTTTCCTAGAGTAGAATTTTTTTCTCCTACTTCTACTTCACTACATTTTTTCGATGATTTTGATACTTCTACTCCGATATTTTTTTTTGTGCTGCATAGTTACTCGTTACTTTTAAAAAAATTACCACTGCCAGAACAGTAGATGGCAGGTTGCATAAAGCTCAAAAAAATGTGTATAATGTCATTTGTAAATCAGCGCATACGAAAATAAAGGCTGTGTATAATAAAAGCTGCTATACCAAATCTTTCCAATAAAAAGAAAATATGAAACAAACAAATAAATGGTGCTACAGCGCTTAAAGTGCATCAAGAAACTACTAACAAACACAGGTTAATCATTTGAAATAATAAAAAACAATATGATGTTCAAACTTTTGACTTCTTTCTTTAATAACTACATAACACAGTACTTGTATTTCTACTTTCAGTACTTGAGTAGAAATTTTTTTTCAAAACTACTGGTACTTTTTACTTTTAGTACTTAAGTAGCAAATGTTTTGAAAAAACTACTTGCAATACTTAAGTAAAAAAAATGTTGAATACTTTAGTACTTCTACTTAAGTAACTTTGTCTGCGAGCACTTCCACTTCTACTCAAGTCACTTTTTGATCGAGCACTTGTACTTTTACTCAAGTAGAAATTTCGAGTACTTTATACAAGTCTGCCTCCAGGAACATTCACTTGGCTCCCTCTGCTCAGCTGCTCACACTTCCCTCTTCCAGGCGGGCGCGATCTCCGTGGTCAGGTACATCCCCATCCCGCCCACTCAAGCAGCAAGCAGCCTGCAGGAGATAGGCTGGAAACCTGCTGGGGGAGGTACAGGGGCAGAGCGTCAAGTGTCTATGTGTAATGGCTGTGAGTCGTCCCGACCGCAGCTCTGATTTCCCGGGGGGGGGGGTTGGCCTCACAATCAGTAATATTTTCTCGGGGGGAGCAATTGCCCTGTTGCCCCCCCGCCGAACCCCTGAGACTGACTCACCGAACCCCTGGGGTTCGATCAAACCCAGGTTAAGAACCACTGATCTAGACGGTACAATATATATATATATATATATATATATATATATATATATATATATATATATATATATTGCATGGTTCTGCCCCCTGTCCTAAAGTGAGGATAAATCCTGTTTTTTTTTGTTTTTTTTTAATGAGACATGTGAACTATAGAAATCATGGTTTATATACATTGTACTGATGACGGCCAAAAAGCCAGAAACAGCCTCAGATGGTGTCTTCCCCAGACACTGTCAATGAAAAGTATAGTGGTGTTCAGCAGCTGACAAACAATTGACAGCAACCATTGATCAAAAATGTGACACTCCCCACCACTATTGCTGCTTTTCTACCTACAATCTGCCCTATGTTCACACAGCTGTGTAATGCAGACTGGTACCTCCTGTGCTCCTTTCTGTGTCCCTGCTTCCTGTGTCCTCTGATACCCCCAAATCCAATCCCCAATGACTATCCCTGCAGCTGTCCCTGATTTTCCTTCTCTCCAACACCACTGATTGCCTAGCTGTGGATGGAGGATCAGGTTTCAAGACGAAGAGCGAAGGGGCTATGCTACTAATCACTCCTGTGTTCATTCATAACTGAAGCATCATAAACAGTGTTTACTATTAAGTTTGTGAATGAACAGTAAGCCTCGTTACAGAGCACTTCCCATTCATTCAATGTGTGCAGGAGCTTCTGCAGGGAAGGAGGTTATTGAGGACTCTATCCTTAGTCTTCCCTATCTGGAAAGTTAATCATTGAGACACTGTTTAGACCAGTGGCCCTCAACTCCGGTCCTCAGGGCCCACTAACAGGCCAGATTTTAAGTATTACCTTGGGGAGATGCAGACTAGAGTACTGCAATCACTGAGCAGCAAATGATATCACCTGGGATGTATTTCAGTTATCTTGCAAACCTGGCCTGTTAGTGGGCCCTGTAGGCCAGGGTTGAGGACCACTGGTTTAGCCCCATTATATTTAATCAAAGACCTCAATAGTCTTGTAAAAAATGTAATAAAAAATAACTGAAATTAGTGTAATTCACACAGAGCATCACAGGTGCTTGCATACAGCCACAGGCAGCAGCCTGTATAAATCCATGCATGTAAGTGCTCGGCTGTGATGTTGCATGCATACATCTGTGGAGTCTTTCATCCTGTCAATGATTTGTGTTGGTGCACTGCAGCAATACTCACCTTCAACCTGAAGCTGCCCCCCAGGAGTATTACTTTTTGCCACAAGATGTCTTCTGTCTTATATATATAGAAGAAAGCTTCCCTTTGATGTTGGGACTTTTAGGGACTTATAGATACAGTAAATGAACTGTAAATGTACCAACTGTGGAGGATGCAGTCATGAAATTGTGACCTCCTCCACCCAACGTGTTTCAGGGAAAGAGCTCTCCTTCATCAGGGGGTATAGGAGGTATCACTTCAAGTCAATCGCATGGCAAATCACGTGGATATTGTATGTATCTTCTTAAAAACAAGGTCTAGTATTTTTGCCTGTACACCCAATACATGACACGCTGAATGGAAGATCATTGAAAAATAAAACAATGGCATAAAATTATGATCTTCAAAGTTCCTCGAATTCTCTGTGTGAAGCCACATATAAGGAAAATAGGTATCACTGAGACCTAAAAGGACTCCGTCCCTGAGAGTAATAAATACTGATGTAAATGTCCCGAAATTAGTGCAATAATTGGAATTCCACGGAAACCTGTTGATGTCTAGATGGTATATGGTGCAGTGTCATGTGTTGGAAGTGCAGGCTCCACACAATCTTTCTTATACAAACACCTGTGACTCCCGAGTGCAGAAACACAATCTTTCTTGACACCGTACAGCCCTTTGTGACTGTATGAAAGAGCCCTAAAACATCACCCTCTACACACACAGATTACATGCACACATAACATACACCTGTAATCTTCAAACATACTTGTAATGTACATTATGTGTGTTGGTGCACGGCAGCAATACTCACCTTCAACCCGAAGCTGCCCCTACAAGTATTACTTTTTGCCACAGGATGTCTTCTGTCTTTGGAGTTGAACCTTGAAGTCTAAAGAAAAGCTGTGGGGGTGGGGAGGTTGGGACACTTCACTATGGAGCTCTGCATTCATAGTATAATGATTTCTGCATCACCCAATCACCCAGGACTGCCCACTGGTAGAGGATCATAATAAGATCTTGCAGGACACATGCATGGCATAAAAACTTCAGAATAAGTTAAGCATAAAAAAAATGTACAGGGCATGTACATAGATAAGATTTCCATAGTTGGTAAACCATATGCACAAAACATAGATAGTCAAACATTTCATTTATGCAAAAATATCTGTCTGATGGCCCTCTTGGTTTGAATCAGCATATTGTCATATTTTGTTTAAGAATTGCTCCAGGATCATTCTTCTTTTGTGCTTTTTTATCTGGCCTATGACTGAATATCAGAAAACTACAAAGGTGAGTAATTCAAAAATTTCGAAGAAGCCTATCTGTCAGGTAGTCTAAAGGTGCCTTGATATCTTGCTAATAGTGTTTATACAAGGCATTCTTTGTGACCTTTAAATCTGGACTCCAGGCAAGCTGCTTACTATACAGCTGTAATATAAATATGTAAACTGTCTTTTCTGCCATAAGATTTTTTTATTCTGGCTGGCCGCTTTTGTGATTCATGCATGCCAGTTAGCACAAACAGGGTAGTCGACTTATACTGTATATATAAGCTCTAACAGGAAACTCTGAATTCTTCATGTTAGTCTGTTTTACATGCCACTGAAAGCATTTTGTTATATCTAATGAAGTGCAAAACTGTTGATCATGTTAAAAAATTAAGAGCTGTCCTGTGTTCAGTGAACACTTCCTGCGTTATCTCAATGAGATTAATTAATCTTTGTAGTTTTTTTTCTTGGGATTACAAAAGATGTAGTGTCTATAGTGAGGAAATTGGATTTTTAGGACTGTAGCAAAAGAAAACAAGGCAGGGCTGACACCACTCAGTTATCCAAAAAGCTGTTTGTTGTCAGCTCACAACATGACTAAAGGCCCGTACACACTTGATGGAAATCGGATGAAATATCCTCCGAATATTCTCTCTCTTGCTCAGCGTTCATAACCGTTTTTAGTTGACAGTGCATAAATGTTCACAAAATTTCTCGTCCGATTTTTCTTTTTTTGGGACATTTTTTCCTAGACTTACGGGTTGTCAGCAACTTCAGATCATGGGCGGTCTTTCGTATCCGATTTTTCACGGACGTACTGCATACACATTAACCACTTGCCGACCGCTCGCGTTGAGGGTACTGCGGCAAAGTGGCTCGTTATCGTCCAGCGACGTAGACCTACATCGCTGGACAACGCGCGCGAGTGTGGAAATCCGCCCACTTGTGTAAACAAAGTGGGCGGATCTCCTATGTGACAGACAGTCACAGATTACAGGATTCAGCATAGCATGTGTCTGTGTCACACAATCCCCTCTCCCCACACATGTTAGTCAGCATGAGGCATACATTTAACCCCTTGATCACCAATAAAGTTAACCCTTTCCCTGCCAGTGTCATTATTACAGTAACAGTGCATATTTATAGCACTGATTACTGTAGTAATGTCACTGGTACCCCCAAAAATGTCAGTTAGGGGTCCGATCTGTCCGCCGCAATGTCGCAGTCCCTCAAAAATATTGCAGATCGCCGCCTTTACTAGTAAAAAAATAAACAATAAAAATTACAAATATTCCCGTAGCTAGTAAACGTGATAACTTTTGCGCAAACCAATCAAAATAAGCTTATTGTGATTTTTTTTACCAAAAATATGTAGCAGAAAACAAATTGGCCTGAAATGTTAAAAAATTTTGATTTTTACATTTTTTTGGGAATGTTATATATCAGAATGTAAAGAATATTGTTTTTTTTTTCAAAAGTGTCGCTCTTTTTTTTCAAAAATTAAAAATCGCACAGGTGATCAAATACCACCAAAAGAAAGCTCTATTTGTGGGGGAAAAAAGGACATAAATTTAATTTGGGTAGAGCATCGCATGACTGCGCAATTGTCCGTTAAAATAATCGCAAAATATAGCCTGGTCAGGAATGGGGTAAAATCTTCCGGTCTTAAAGTGGTTAAAAATACGCTCATTGAGGATTTTTTTGTCAAAGACATGTAGCTAAATACATTTTGGCCTACATATATCACAAAAATTTAATATACTGGATACTTTTTAACTGTCAAAGTAGAAAATGTAAATTTTTTCGCAAAGTTTTCGCTATTTTTTTATTAATATTGCAAAAATAGAAAAGCGCAGAGGTGATCAAATACCACCAAAAGGAAACTCTGTTTGTGGGAAAAAAAGGACGTAAATTTCGTTTGGGTACAGGGTTGCATGACCGCGCAATTGTCAGTTAAAGCCGCGCAGTGCCAAGTTGCAAGAAGTGGCCTGGACGTAAAGCAGGAAAATCCTCCGGTGGTAAAGTGGTTAAACAAAAATTGGTCGTCTGGGGATGGACGGTAAAAATTTTGGTGTTTGTCCCTCCGTTTTTTTTCGTTGAAAATGTCGGCATCGGCTGCTAAATGTTGTGTACACACTAGCCGAAAATCGTACGATTTTACCTCGGATGGGAATTTTCGGCAGATTTTCTACTAGTGTGTAACCCACTTTAGGAGCCAAATGTATTTCCAGTAGATAAACAGGTATTGTAAGATGATAAAACACAGGGAAAGGTGAATGTATAGCAGACATTTTCTGGATATATTTTTTCTTTTTTTGCCCTGACACACACTTATAGAAATGCAATTGTTTCACCTCCCCATCTGCAAACAGACTGGGCAATAAATGATAAAAAAAACCACCAATCTTTTCCTGTCAATATGTTCCCTGTCATTGAAAGCAGCAGATCCTCATTAGAGCCTAATGTTTACCTCAAAGTCTAAATTCTGTATGAAACTGACATCAAGACAGATTCAGGGATTTATGCCAACTGTATGTAAAATTAGATACTACTCTGACTCCATTTGTTCTTTTGGTTGGTGCCATACTCCTCTGGATGGCTGGAGCCACCATGAGTATAGCCCAACCAAAGCAATGAATGTAGTGAAACCTTTCATCTGCAATAAGAGTTGGACACAGACAGGACTATTTATAATTTAAAGGGTAACTTCACTAAAAGACTAAAAGTGATTTTGTGTCTTATTTATTTTTTAACTACTTCCGGCCCGGGCTATAGCCGAAATACGGCTACAGCGCGGGCTCTAATTTCCGGGAGGCCGTCTTTAAACGGCCTCCCAGTAACAGGCTCCCCGCGCGCTCCCGCGAGCGTGCATCGGGGAAAATCTGTGTCGGCCGTGTCCCTTGGACACAGCCAATCACAGATCGTGGTAAATGGCCAATCACAGCGGCCATTTAACACGTGATCGGATCGTGCAATGAGAGATGATCTCATATGTAAACATATGAGATCATCTCTCATCGCCAGCTCTCTTCCTCACACAGAGACTGCAGTGTGAGGAAGAGGAGAGCCGATCACCGGTAAGGGGACACAGAGGAATGTAATCAGGGCACTGATCACCAGTGCCCTGATTACAGAAGAGGGGGGAAAAATGCCATAACTGCCCAACGTGCCCGCCATCAGTGCCCCCCATCAGTGCTCACAGTCAGTGCCCATAGTGCTGCCAGTCAGTACCTATCAGTGCCTGCTCATCTAGGCACTGATGGGCACTGACTAGCAGCACTATGGGCACTGAGTGTGGGCACTGATGGTGCTGCCCATCAGTGCTGATCAGTGCCACCCATCAGTGTCCATTAGTGCCGCCTCTCAGTGCCCACCAGTGCCGCCTCCCAGTGCCCATCAGTGCTGCCTGTCAGTGCCGCCTCTCAGTGACCAGCAGTGCCACCTCTCAGTGCCCAGCAGTGCCACCTATCAGTGCCCAGCAGAACCACCTATCAGTGCTCATCAGTGCTGCCTATCAGTGCTCATCAGTGCCGCCTATCAGTGCTCATCAGTGCGGCATATTAGTACCTCCTCATCAGTGCCACCTCATCAGTGCCCATAAGTGCCACCTCATCAGTGCCCATAAGTGCCACCTCATCAGTGCCCATCATTGCAGCCTATCAGTGCCCATCAGTGCCGCCTCATCAGCGCACATCAGTGAAGGAGAAAAATGTATTATTTTTAAAATTTACTCACAGAAAATAAGAAAAACTTTTTTTTTCAAAATTTCCTGTATTTTTCTTTTTTTTTTTTGTAAGAAATAAAAAACCCAGAGGTGATTAAATACCACCAAAAGAAAGATCTATTTGTGTGAAAAAAATGATAAAAATTTCATATGGGTGCAGTGTAGCATGACTGCGCAATTGTCATTCAAAGTGTGAGAGCGCTGAAAGCTGAAAATTGGCCTGGGCAGGAAGGGGGTATAAGTGCCCAGTAGGCAAGTGGTTATTGAATACTCAATGGCATTCATTGGTGGCTTTATATCTGACTGGATTTTAACTTTAAATCCAATATTCATGCTTAAAAAGTGAAATCATTTATATACAACATATTTATAGCAATTTTTAAACTGATCACATAAAGTTAATTCATGTTTAAAACAATTTTTAGACTGATCAAGAAAAGTAAATTAACACTTTAAAACACCATCATCACAATATATAAGATAAAACCTAAAAAAAAAATCACGATAATTATCTGAAATGATCCTAAAAATATATATTTCATCAGTCATATTACTTCTGCATAAGAATACACTTTACATTTTATTCTTTTATATAATATATACTCTTAGAGTAAAAAAAAGCATTTCAATATTTGAAATGGTCACTATATTGATCCAAAGCAGAAAGTTTCATTCATTGTGTAATATTTACAAATCCTTGTATACGTTGTATTCAAACATTTCTGTGAATACCATAAATGTATTAGACTGTTATACGATTTGATTGAATTAAACGTAGGAAATTGCTTTACAACTTGGAGCTACCAAAATCATTGACCACAACCAATTCCCATTGTTGCTTTCTCTTTAGTGGGAAGAGCATTTATAAACATCAGAGAACAAAGAAAAACTTTATATTGGCACAAATAATGCAATATTTACAGTTCAACTGCCATCAAAATAAGTCTATGTATGTATGAAACCTTAAGAAATTCCTGAAAATATTTTGCTTTCTTAAAGACAGGTCACCTGACATCTTTCATTACTACCCAGGGTGACAGGAAATCTGTGGGTGGCATTATCCACTTTTCACAATACTTTATTATGGTTTACAGACACTTTCCAATGATTCTTTTCTGTAAAACACTCTTTTAACTATCCATCAATGTTATTCATTCATAGTTAACTTTGAATCTGTGTTGGCCTTCACCCTCTGTGCAAAAAATACAGCGATGGCAAACATACATTTTAAGTGAAATAGTACTTAGTAGTAGTAATAGTAGTTATAGTAATAGTAATATTAATACTTAATAGTAATATTAATACTTAATAGTAATTAATATTAATACTTAATATTAATACTTAATATTAAGTAGTAATAGTAGTAATAGTAATAGTACTTAGTAGTAGTAATAGTGCTTTTTGGAAAAACTTGCTACACACCCAGAACTGGTTTAATACAGTCAAAATAGATATGCGTAAAATAGGATTTTTAGATTTTTTTCATCACTCTGTCATAGCATTGTGTTGAATGTTTTGCAGGAAAAACTCATAACATGGTCAGTATTCAGATAGCAAGTTAAAGTCATCCCGTTGAAAAACAGCAAACTGTTAAAGAAGAGGATCAATATTTTTCCTGGGTGGTGGCAATTCAAATCTTACCTTTCTTTAACCCCCTTAGCGGTAATCCCGAGCGTGACTCGGGGTTGATTTTTCATATCAGGATCGGGGTGGATTGCAGAGAGCGCAGCGGTGTTCTCTTACCTTATCCTGGCGATCCAACGATGATCTCTCATTGCTGTGACCGCCAGCCGAGAGTCCCGCCGCTCCTCCGTCCCTCCGTCAGTGTGATGACTTCCTAGTTCCGTTCCCTGCAGCAGCAATGCTGCATGGGAGCGGAACTAGGGAGGGAAATTCAAAAAAAAAAAAAAAAAAAACGTTGCACAAAACACATTTTATATTATATATATATATATATGCACACACACATATATCTATATATAATATATAATGCATGAATTATAATCTAATCAATAATATAATTTTATTATATATATTATATATTAAATAATAAAATAATATTATTGATTCGATTATAATTCATGCGTTTGTGTTTCAAATTTATCACATCTGGGATGTCTACTAGACTCTTGTTTTGGTCAGGTTTAAGTCAGTAATTACTAAGAATTGTAGGCCTATAATACATAATGCCAAATTTCCATGAAAACAATTGTACCGCTTTTGGTACATAATTCCTGACATAATCATACCGCCAGGGAGGTTAAGAGAAACCGAAGCATCAGCTGGAATGTAGTCCTCCTGTTGCATGCTGTGGTTCATCCCATCAGCTGCTACATCAGTATAGAATAGTAGTGACCTAGCAGGGAGCAGGAATTACCACAATGTGGTGTGGGACTTTTGGCTGGAGGTGTCAGATAGCAGTGCTGAAACAAAGAAACAAGTAAATAAGGTTAACCTTCTTAGCAGTGTGTGAAAGAGGCTGATTTACTAAAGGAGTTAGGAATGTTCATACACTAAAACGTGTAAGTATTTACTTTATTTATCCTATCATGTAAAAAGAGATTCTCTGTTTACTTATATCATCTGCACATGATTGGATAGTGTAAATATTCTCAACTTCAATGGTAAATTGGCCTTAGCATATCTGAATAAAGATTTATTTAAATGAAATAAATAAAATTAATATTCACTTACCTGCCATATACAAGACTGTCACAGCCAAGGAGCCCAGGGTCCTGATGGCATTGGCTACTAGGGTTGAGCGAACACCTAGATGTCCGTGTTCGACGGGTTCGGCCGAACTTTAAAAAAAAGTCCGGGTCCGTGTCCCGGACTTTTACCGAACTTTTCCCGGACACCGAACCCCATTGAAGTCAATGGGGACCCGAACTTTAAGGCACTAAAATGGCTCTAAAACACCAAAGGAAAGGGCTAGAGTGCTGCAAATGGCAGCAAAACGTAATTAAGAGCATGGCAAGTGCTCTGCAAACAAATGTGGATAGGGAAATAACTTAAAACAACAAAAAAAAACAGAAAAATAAAACAATGTTCTTCTTCATCTCTGAAGGACGAGGCCCATATGGAGTAGGAGGGAGGTTAAGGTGGTGGTGGATGTGGCGGTGACATAGGCGTGCGCACAGGGTGTGCTGGGTGTGCCTGGGCACACCCTAATCACCTAGGGCACATAGCATTGCCAGTGAGGAGATGGGAAAGATCTCCCTGGGACCTGCTCTGCTCTATTTCTCCTTGCCTACAGGTACATGGCCCCGATACATTACTCTCCCTGCTGGCAAACACATGCATGTGTATTTCAACTTTGGGGTGCACACCTTAATGCAATAGGCTGCGCACACCTATGGGCGGTGTAGGTGGAAGCGGCGGTGGAGGAGGACCAGGGCCGGATTAACAGCATCATGGGCTTGGTGCTGAGGATTTTGAAGGGCCTTAGGGCCGTGCCTTGCCATGCACCCAGAGGAGGAAGGGTGCAGCCATGCATGCCTAATTCAACATGGGATGCTGTCTCTGAAGCCCATAAACACATCCATGCATCGCCAACTGTCCCTCCTTGTCCGGCCTTCACGCTGTGTGGGGAGGTTCTGAGGGTGCTGCCTGGGGAAGCGAGCATAGAAGCCAGACTTCTGTGTTTACAAGTGACAGAAGAGCGGTAACAGTGAATATGGCCAACCCGGGGCCTATATAAAAGGTAGGGGCCTGGAGCTGCAGCTCCAATAGCCCCTACATTAATCTGGCCCTGAGGAGGAGGACGAGGTAGCCAACACTGCTTCTTTTCACAAATTTTAAATGAGGGTACACCCCAAAAGAGTGAGAAAGAGCAAAAATGGAACAATGGGTGGGTAAGGTCGGTATCCATTGCTATTCTGCATAAGGTACGGAAAAGTCCCGTGGGATCCATGCCTGGTTCATTTTAATGAACGTGAGCTTGTCCACATTGTCTCTGGACAGGCGGCTGCGCTTGTCTGTTATAACGCCCCCAGCCGTGCTAAATACCCGTTCAGATAATACACTGGCTGCAGGGCACGCCAGCACCTCCAAGGCGTAAAGGGCAAGCTCAGGCCATGTGCCCAATTTGGAGACCCAGAAGTTGAAGGGGGCAGACCCGTCATTCACTACATGTAGGCGTGTGCACACATACTGCTCCACCATGTTGGTAAAATGCTGCCTCCTGCTAAGACGTTCCATCTGAGCTGCTGGTGCTGCTGTTTGTTGTGGCGTGCTGACAAAGCTTTTCCACATTTCGGCCATGCTAACCCTGCCTTCTGAGGTGCTGGCGGTGCCCTGGTTGCGTTGGCGACCTCCTCCTCCTCCTCCTCTGCCTTGTGCTTCCACTGTGGCCCCGCTGTCAGATGGGAATGCCAGCAGCATGGCGTCTACCAGCGTGCGCTTGTACTCGCGCATCTTGCGATCGCGCTCCAGTGAGTGAATTAAGGACGGTACGTTGTCCTTGTAACGGGGATCCAGCAGCGTGGCCACCCAGTAATCAGCACAAGTTAGAATGTGGGCAACTCGGCGGTCGTTGTGGAGACACTGCAGCATGTAATCGCTCATGTGTGCCAGGCTGCCCAGAGGCAACGAAAGGCTGTCCTCTGTGGGAGGTGTATGGTCCGTGTCCTCTGTATCCCCCCAGCCACGCACCAGTGATGGCCATGAGCTGGCCTGGGTGCCACCCTGCTGTGAACATGGTTCCATCTCCTCCTCCAGCTCCTCCTCCTCCTCATCCTCCTCATCCTCCAGAACTGTGCCCCTGCTGGACAATTGCGTCCCTGGCGTTTGCGTGTGCAGGAACCCACCCTCGGAGCCCCTTGCGAATGACTGCCCTGAAAGCCTTGGAAATGTTACCTCTTCATCCTCCTCCTCCTCCTCATCCTGTGCCACATCCTCTTCCATCATCGCCCGAATTGTTTTTTCAAGGAGGCATAGAAGTGGGATAGTTAAGCTGAGAACGGCGTCATTGCCACTGGCCATGTTGGTGGAGTACTCAAAACAGCGCAACAAGGCACACAGGTCTCGCATGGAGGCCCAGTTAAATTAAATAGCGGAATAGAAAATATGATCCAAAAAAAGTGTATGTATATCACACGTACACAACCACACTAGGCCCCAATTACTATTGTTTGTACCCCTAAAAGGCTAGATGAGGAGTAGGGGGAGTATGGAACAGGCAGCACCCTCAAACCTTCAGAAGTATGAGATGAACCCCAACAACTTGGAAAGGTGGATCTCTCTCACACGTACCGACACAGACTATCCCGCAATTCAATTGATCCTCAAAGGTTTTTATTGAATAGCGGAATAGGAAATATGATCAAAAAAAGTGTATGTATCTCGCACGTACACAACCACACTAGGCCCCAATTACTATTGTTTGTACCCCTAAAAGGCTAGATGAGGAGTAGGGGGGGTATGGAACAGGCAGCACCCTCAAACCTTCAGAAGTATGAGATGAACCCCAACAACTTGGAAAGGTGGATCTCTCTCACACGTACCAACACAGACTATCCCCCAATTTAACTGATCCCCAAAGGTTTTTGATTAAATAGCGGAATAGAAAATATGATCCCAAAAAAGTGTATGTATATCACACGTACACAACCACACTAGGCCCCAATTACTATTGTTTGTACCCCTAAAAGGCTAGGAGTAGGGGGAGTATGGAACAGGCAGCACCCTCAAACCTTCAGAAGTATGAGATGAACCCCAACAACTTGGAAAGGTGGATCTCTCTCACACGTACCAACACAGACTATCCCCCAATTTAACTGATCCCCAAAGGTTTTTGATTAAATAGCGGAATAGAAAATATGATCCCAAAAAAGTGTATGTATATCACACGTACACAACCACACTAGGCCCCAATTACTATTGTTTGTACCCCTAAAAGGCTAGGAGTAGGGGGAGTATGGAACAGGCAGCACCCTCAAACCTTCAGAAGTATGAGATGAACCCCAACAACTTGGAAAGGTGGATCTCTCTCACACGTACCAACACAGACTATCCCCCAATTTAACTGATCCCCAAAGGTTTTTGATTAAATAGCGGAATAGAAAATATGATCCCAAAAAAGTGTATGTATATCACACGTACACAACCACACTAGGCCCCAATTACTATTGTTTGTACCCCTAAAAGGCTAGGAGTAGGGGGAGTATGGAACAGGCAGCACCCTCAAACCTTCAGAAGTATGAGATGAACCCCAACAACTTGGAAAGGTGGATCTCTCTCACACGTACCGACACAGACTATCCCGCAATTCAATTGATCCTCAAAGGTTTTTGATTAAATAGCGGAATAGAAAATATGATCCCAAAAAAGTGTATGTATATCACACGTACACAACCACACTAGGCCCCAATTACTATTGTTTGTACCCCTAAAAGGCTAGGAGTAGGGGGAGTATGGAACAGGCAGCACCCTCAAACCTTCAGAAGTATGAGATGAACCCCAACAACTTGGAAAGGTGGATCTCTCTCACACGTACCAACACAGACTATCCCCCAATTTAACTGATCCCCAAAGGTTTTTGATTAAATAGCGGAATAGAAAATATGATCCCAAAAAAGTGTATGTATATCACACGTACACAACCACACTAGGCCCCAATTACTATTGTTTGTACCCCTAAAAGGCTAGGAGTAGGGGGAGTATGGAACAGGCAGCACCCTCAAACCTTCAGAAGTATGAGATGAACCTCAACAACTTGGAAAGGTGGATCTCTCTCACACGTACCAACACAGACTATCCCCCAATTTAACTGATCCCCAAAGGTTTTTGATTAAATAGCGGAATAGAAAATATGATCCCAAAAAAGTGTATGTATATCACACGTACACAACCACACTAGGCCCCAATTACTATTGTTTGTACCCCTAAAAGGCTAGGAGTAGGGGGAGTATGGAACAGGCAGCACCCTCAAACCTTCAGAAGTATGAGATGAACCCCAACAACTTGGAAAGGTGGATCTCTCTCACACGTACCAACACAGACTATCCCCCAATTTAACTGATCCCCAGAGGTTTTTGATTAAATAGCGGAATAGAAAATATGATCCCAAAAAAGTGTATGTATATCACACGTACACAACCACACTAGGCCCCAATTACTATTGTTTGTACCCCTAAAAGGCTAGGAGTAGGGGGAGTATGGAACAGGCAGCACCCTCAAACCTTCAGAAGTATGAGATGAACCCCAACAACTTGGAAAGGTGGATCTCTCTCACACGTACCAACACAGACTATCCCCCAATTTAACTGATCCCCAGAGGTTTTTGATTAAATAGCGGAATAGAAAATATGATCCCAAAAAAGTGTATGTATATCACACGTACACAACCACACTAGGCCCCAATTACTATTGTTTGTACCCCTAAAAGGCTAGGAGTAGGGGGAGTATGGAACAGGCAGCACCCTCAAACCTTCAGAAGTATGAGATGAACCCCAACAACTTGGAAAGGTGGATCTCTCTCACACGTACCAACACAGACTATCCCCCAATTTAACTGATCCCCAGAGGTTTTTGATTAAATAGCGGAATAGAAAATATGATCCCAAAAAAGTGTATGTATATCACACGTACACAACCACACTAGGCCCCAATTACTATTGTTTGTACCCCTAAAAGGCTAGGAGTAGGGGGAGTATGGAACAGGCAGCACCCTCAAACCTTCAGAAGTATGAGATGAACCTCAACAACTTGGAAAGGTGGATCTCTCTCACACGTACCAACACAGACTATCCCCCAATTTAACTGATCCCCAAAGGTTTTTGATTAAATAGCGGAATAGAAAATATGATCCCAAAAAAGTGTATGTATATCACACGTACACAACCACACTAGGCCCCAATTACTATTGTTTGTACCCCTAAAAGGCTAGGAGTAGGGGGAGTATGGAACAGGCAGCACCCTCAAACCTTCAGAAGTATGAGATGAACCCCAACAACTTGGAAAGGTGGATCTCTCTCACACGTACCAACACAGACTATCCCCCAATTTAACTGATCCCCAGAGGTTTTTGATTAAATAGCGGAATAGAAAATATGATCCCAAAAAAGTGTATGTATATCACACGTACACAACCACACTAGGCCCCAATTACTATTGTTTGTACCCCTAAAAGGCTAGGAGTAGGGGGAGTATGGAACAGGCAGCACCCTCAAACCTTCAGAAGTATGAGATGAACCCCAACAACTTGGAAAGGTGGATCTCTCTCACACGTACCAACACAGACTATCCCCCAATTTAACTGATCCCCAAAGGTTTTTGATTAAATAGCGGAATAGAAAATATGATCCCAAAAAAGTGTATGTATATCACACGTACACAACCACACTAGGCCCCAATTACTATTGTTTGTACCCCTAAAAGGCTAGGAGTAGGGGGAGTATGGAACAGGCAGCACCCTCAAACCTTCAGAAGTATGAGATGAACCCCAACAACTTGGAAAGGTGGATCTCTCTCACACGTACCGACACAGACTATCCCCCAATTTAACTGATCCCCAAAGGTTTTTGATTAAATAGCGGAATAGAAAATATGATCCCAAAAAAGTGTATGTATATCACACGTACACAACCACACTAGGCCCCAATTACTATTGTTTGTACCCCTAAAAGGCTAGGAGTAGGGGGAGTATGGAACAGGCAGCACCCTCAAACCTTCAGAAGTATGAGATGAACCCCAACAACTTGGAAAGGTGGATCTCTCTCACACGTACCAACACAGACTATCCCCCAATTTAACTGATCCCCAAAGGTTTTTGATTAAATAGCGGAATAGAAAATATGATCCCAAAAAAGTGTATGTATATCACACGTACACAACCACACTAGGCCCCAATTACTATTGTTTGTACCCCTAAAAGGCTAGGAGTAGGGGGAGTATGGAACAGGCAGCACCCTCAAACCTTCAGAAGTATGAGATGAACCTCAACAACTTGGAAAGGTGGATCTCTCTCACACGTACCAACACAGACTATCCCCCAATTTAACTGATCCCCAAAGGTTTTTGATTAAATAGCGGAATAGAAAATATGATCCCAAAAAAGTGTATGTATATCACACGTACACAACCACACTAGGCCCCAATTACTATTGTTTGTACCCCTAAAAGGCTAGGAGTAGGGGGAGTATGGAACAGGCAGCACCCTCAAACCTTCAGAAGTATGAGATGAACCCCAACAACTTGGAAAGGTGGATCTCTCTCACACGTACCAACACAGACTATCCCCCAATTTAACTGATCCCCAGAGGTTTTTGATTAAATAGCGGAATAGAAAATATGATCCCAAAAAAGTGTATGTATATCACACGTACACAACCACACTAGGCCCCAATTACTATTGTTTGTACCCCTAAAAGGCTAGGAGTAGGGGGAGTATGGAACAGGCAGCACCCTCAAACCTTCAGAAGTATGAGATGAACCCCAACAACTTGGAAAGGTGGATCTCTCTCACACGTACCAACACAGACTATCCCCCAATTTAACTGATCCCCAGAGGTTTTTGATTAAATAGCGGAATAGAAAATATGATCCCAAAAAAGTGTATGTATATCACACGTACACAACCACACTAGGCCCCAATTACTATTGTTTGTACCCCTAAAAGGCTAGGAGTAGGGGGAGTATGGAACAGGCAGCACCCTCAAACCTTCAGAAGTATGAGATGAACCCCAACAACTTGGAAAGGTGGATCTCTCTCACACGTACCAACACAGACTATCCCCCAATTTAACTGATCCCCAGAGGTTTTTGATTAAATAGCGGAATAGAAAATATGATCCCAAAAAAGTGTATGTATATCACACGTACACAACCACACTAGGCCCCAATTACTATTGTTTGTACCCCTAAAAGGCTAGGAGTAGGGGGAGTATGGAACAGGCAGCACCCTCAAACCTTCAGAAGTATGAGATGAACCTCAACAACTTGGAAAGGTGGATCTCTCTCACACGTACCAACACAGACTATCCCCCAATTTAACTGATCCCCAAAGGTTTTTGATTAAATAGCGGAATAGAAAATATGATCCCAAAAAAGTGTATGTATATCACACGTACACAACCACACTAGGCCCCAATTACTATTGTTTGTACCCCTAAAAGGCTAGGAGTAGGGGGAGTATGGAACAGGCAGCACCCTCAAACCTTCAGAAGTATGAGATGAACCCCAACAACTTGGAAAGGTGGATCTCTCTCACACGTACCAACACAGACTATCCCCCAATTTAACTGATCCCCAGAGGTTTTTGATTAAATAGCGGAATAGAAAATATGATCCCAAAAAAGTGTATGTATATCACACGTACACAACCACACTAGGCCCCAATTACTATTGTTTGTACCCCTAAAAGGCTAGGAGTAGGGGGAGTATGGAACAGGCAGCACCCTCAAACCTTCAGAAGTATGAGATGAACCCCAACAACTTGGAAAGGTGGATCTCTCTCACACGTACCAACACAGACTATCCCCCAATTTAACTGATCCCCAAAGGTTTTTGATTAAATAGCGGAATAGAAAATATGATCCCAAAAAAGTGTATGTATATCACACGTACACAACCACACTAGGCCCCAATTACTATTGTTTGTACCCCTAAAAGGCTAGGAGTAGGGGGAGTATGGAACAGGCAGCACCCTCAAACCTTCAGAAGTATGAGATGAACCCCAACAACTTGGAAAGGTGGATCTCTCTCACACGTACCAACACAGACTATCCCCCAATTTAACTGATCCCCAGAGGTTTTTGATTAAATAGCGGAATAGAAAATATGATCCCAAAAAAGTGTATGTATATCACACGTACACAACCACACTAGGCCCCAATTACTATTGTTTGTACCCCTAAAAGGCTAGGAGTAGGGGGAGTATGGAACAGGCAGCACCCTCAAACCTTCAGAAGTATGAGATGAACCCCAACAACTTGGAAAGGTGGATCTCTCTCACACGTACCAACACAGACTATCCCCCAATTTAACTGATCCCCAAAGGTTTTTGATTAAATAGCGGAATAGAAAATATGATCCCAAAAAAGTGTATGTATATCACACGTACACAACCACACTAGGCCCCAATTACTATTGTTTGTACCCCTAAAAGGCTAGATGAGGAGTAGGGGGAGTATGGAACAGGCAGCACCCTCAAACCTTCAGTATGAGATTGTGTTCACTGTACCCCACAAAGATTGAGTTCACTGCACCCCACAATGATTGTGTTCACTGCACCCCACAAAGATTGTGTTCACTGCACCTCACAAAGATTGTGTTCACTGTACCCCCCAAAGATTGTGTTCACTGCACCCCACAAAGATTCTCTTCACTGTACCCCACAAAGATTGTGTTCACTGCACCCCAAAAAGATTGTGTTCACTGCACCCCAAAAAGGATGTTGTTCACTGCACCCCAAAAAGGATGTTGTTCACTCCACCCCAAAAAGATTGTGTTCACTGCACCCCACAAAGATTGTGTTCACTGCACCCCAAAAAGATTGTGTTCACTGCACCCCAAAAATGATTTTGTTCACTGCACCCCAAAAAGGATTTTGTTCACTGCACCCCAAAAAGGATGTTGTTCACTCCACCCCAAAAAGATTGTGTTCACTGCACCCCAAAAAGATTGTGTTCACTGCACCCCACAAAGGATTTTGTTCACTGCACCCCAAAAAGATTGTGTTCACTGCACCCCAAAAAGGATGTTGTTCACTGCACCCCAAAAAGGATTTTGTTCACTGCACCCCAAAAAGATTGTGTTCACTGCACCCCACAAAGGATTTTGTTCACTGCACCCCACAAAGATTGTGTTCACTGCACACCAAAAAGGATTGTGTTCACTGCACCCCAAAAAGATTTTGTTCACTGCACCCCAAAAAGATTGTGTTCACTGCAGCCCAAAAAGATTGTGTTCACTGCAGCCCAAAAAGATTGTGTTCACTGCAGCCCAAAAAGATTGTGTTCACTGCAGCCCAAAAAGATTGTGTTCACTGCAGCCCAAAAAGATTGTGTTCACTGCAGCTCACACACAGAAAAATGGATGTGGATCACTGACACCTGCCTATCTCCAATCCCACACCACACAGCAATATCGATTGTAGTTTGTAGAACACAGTTTCCCTAAAATTCAGCAGACTCTGTCCCTAACAGGATTGAGAAGAGATCGTAGATCAGGATTGAGTGCAGACCCCACCCCCCACACAGCAATATCGATTGTAGTTTGTAGAAGACACTGACCCTATATAATTCAGCAGACTCTATCCCTAAAATGCCTACAACTCGCCCTGCCTAAACACTCCGACCTGTCCCTCAATTCTATCCGGACACAAATGGTTTTTTCCTGCCTATCTTTCCCTAATCAGCAGCCAGCACGTTGATGTGTGCTCTGTCCCTGAATCTAAGCAGCATAATGACGCCGCTGTGGCTGCCTCGAACTTATAAAGACTTGGTCACATGCTTCAGACGGCCAATCACAGCTACTGAGACATTTGCAGGCATGGCTGGGATGGCTTAAGGCACACCAGTTAAACGATTGTTGATTGGCTGTTGAAAGCCCGCCATGAAAAGAGCGCCAAAGCATGCAAAACCCGGAAATAAAACGACCGAACACGGATTTTTACCCGAACATACAGTAAAGTGTCCGTGTCCGTGTTCGGGTACAAAAAATCCAATTATTCGGTACGAACACGAATAATACAGTCCGTGTTCGCTCAACACTATTGGCTACCTGCTGATGAAATGTGTCAGGACGTGGGATCGTAATTACGCTACTTCCGGTTTCCCGTGGAACACAGCTGGAACGCGGAAGCGGCGTTCCTCACTCTAGAACCGCGTTTGTTATCTTATTGATTTATACAAGAAGATTTCATGTAAGTGCAAAGTGTATTGTCTTAATAAACCTCTAATTTGATACTGCAGCATGACAGCCTTCTCTTATCTCCCCACCTATCCCTGATAATCGTTGGATCATGAGTGGATGTACATCTATATGGGCATGAGAATATAGAAGGTGGATGGTGCTGGTTAAATCAGAAGACATACAGTGGGTACGGAAAGTATTCAGACCCCCTTAAATTTTTCACTCTTTGTTATATTTGCTTAATCATTTGCTAAAATCATTTAAGTTCATTCTTCTTCCTCATGAATGTACACATAGCACCCCATACTGACAAAAAAACACAGAATTGTTGACATTGTTGCAGATTTATTAAAAAAGAAAAACTGAAATATCACATGGTCCTAAGTATTCAGACCCTTTGCTGTGACACTCATATATTTAACTCAGGTGCTTTCCATTTCTTCTGATCATCCTTGAGATGGTTCTACACCTTCATTTGAGTCCAGCTGTGTTTGATTATACTGATTGGACTTGATTAGGAAAGCCACACACCTGTCTATATAAGACCTTCCAGATCACAATGCATGTCAGAGCAAATGAAAATCATGAGGTCAAAGGAACTGCCTGAAGAGCTCAGAGACAGAATTGTGGCAAGGCACAGATGTGGCCAAGGTTACAAAAATATTTCTGCTGCACTTAAGGTTCCTAAGAGCACAGTGGCCTCCATAATCCTCAAATGGAAGACGTTTGAGACGACCAGAACCCTTCCTAGAGCTGGCCGTCCGGCCAAACTGAGCTATCGGGGGAGAAGAGCCTTGGTGAGAGAGGTAAAGAAGAACCCAAAGATCACTGTGGCTGAGCTACAGAGATGCAGTCAGGAGATGGGAGAAAGTTGTAGAAAGTCAACCATCACTGCAGCCCTCCACCAGTCGGGGCTTTATGGCAGAGTGGCCCGACGGAAGCCTCTCCTCAGTGTAAGACACATGAAAGCCCGCATGGAGTTTGCTAAAAAAACACCTGAAGGACTCCAAGATGGTGAGAAATAAGATTCTCTGGTCTGATGAGACCAAAATAGAACTTTTTGGCCTTAATTCTAAGCGGTATGTGTGGAGAAAACCAGGCACTGCTCATCACCTGTCCAATACAGTCCCAACAGTGAAGCATGGTGGTGGCAGCATCATGCTGTGGGGGTGTTTTTCAGCTGCAGGGACAGGACGACTGGTTGCAATTGAGGGAAAGATGAATGCGGCCAAGTACAGGGATATCCTGGACAAAAACCTTCTCCAGAGTGCTCTGGACCTCAGACTGGGCCGAAGGTTTACCTTCCAACAAGACAATGACCCTAAGCACACAGCTAAAATAACGAAGGAGTGGCTTCACAACAACTCCGTGACTGTTCTTGAATGGCCCAGCCAGAGCCCTGACTTAAACCCAATTGAGCATCTCTGGAGAGACCTAAAAATGGCTGTCCACCAACGTTTACCATCCAACCTGACAGAACTGGAGAGGATCTGCAAGGAGGAATGGCAGAGGATCCCCAAATCCAGGTGTGAAAGACTTGTTGCATCTTTCCCAAAAAGACTCCTGGCTGTATTAGATCAAAAGGGGGCTTCTACTAAATACTGAGCAAAGGGTCTGAATACTTAGGACCATGTGATATTTCAGTTTTTCCTTTTTAATAAATCTGCAACAATGTCAACAATTCTGTGTTTTTCTGTCAGTATGGGGTGCTATGTGTACATTCATGAGGAAGAAGAATGAACTTAAATCATTTTAGCAAATGGCTGCAATATAACAAAGAGTGAAAAATTTAAGGGGGTCTGAATACTTTCCGTACCCACTGTACATTGCCTTGGTTTGCCTGTTATTGCTGAATCTTTTGTCTACAACCCCCTGAGATTACGGCTGTAACTGACCCCCTGTAATTAAGGGGTCTGTTAGTTCCGGTAAGCAGTTTGTGCACACTGGGTGTTAACAGCTTGGTGAAGGTGTGAAGATATATAAGAACTGGTTTTGAAGTTGAGACACCATCTGTGGCTTTCAAGAGACTTTGCTTAATATCATTTACCTTTGCATTATTATTCATAATTATTTATTTACTTTGTCACTAGTATATACTGCACTTTAAGGTGTGTGTCACGCTGTTGGAGCGCGGTATAATATATATCACTATATAAGTTTACACTTCCCAAGCCTGAACCTGCTTTATGACATCAGCAGACAACACAGTTCAGCCCTCTGTCTGCTGAAAATGGGTCACAGGAGTGCAGAACGAACTGCACTCCTGTGACCCACAGAAGTACAGCCAAATGAGCTTGGGCTGTACTTCTCCTTTAAGGGCCAATTTCCTCACAAATAAATTCACATAATTTTCCCACTGAAATCGCCTGAATTTCTGAGAGGGCACAAAAGATAGTCTTCTCTTTAGGAATGCAATGTGGTCAGCTGTCAAGGTTATTTTAGAGAGATTAAATATCGGCAAATCACTGTCCTGGGTGGTGGTTTGATCTGAGGAATCTAACACTCCTCCCTCTCTTGGAACCCGTATATCCTCATTGATCTTGATCTCCAAGATGTTGAGTGCGTGTTGCTACAAAATCCCCTCATTGACACTTGGAGGGTCTGAAATGACCTTTTCTACCTCTACCTCTTTTTGGGGTATATCCAACCTCAATTATGCCATTGAGTCACTTTGTCTCTCACTCTTCTGTCTCTAAACTCTCTGACTCCCTTGATGTATCAGAGTCAGCTGCAGAGAGATTGTGGGGTTAACTCTGTCATTAGCAAAATCTTCAGATTCTGCAAAAAACTTTTTTGTGTTTTTTGTACCTTAATGGTTTCTTCATAAATCTACACTTGTTTTTGCAATATATCTTCTAGCTTTTTTAACTCTGGATGGTCCTTAAATTTAATGATGTTGTTCCGTTCTTCCTTCAACTGATTATTCCATTCAGTGAACTGAGTTTTTTTTTCGAAATCATAGAGGTATTGCATCATCCTTAAGGTTTTTTCTGTTTGTAGTTTATCCCAACCTGACATACAATCCATATTGTCAGAATGGGAATGTGGTCTGATCATAAGTCCCCTCACTGTAATTTTCTTTTTAATGTATATTTCAAGACTTGCAACCACCCAACAAAACCTGTATGTTTCTTGTGAATCCTGGATATACATCTAAATGTTGAATGTATATTATTCTCTTTAGTAGAGTTGGGCCGAACACCCCTCTGTTCAGTTCGCACCAGAACTCCCAAACGTGAAAAGTTCAGACCTGAGCCGCAGTCTATGGGACCCGAACGTGAAAAATCAAAAGTCTTAATTTTGAAAAATGAATTGCAAGTTATTGGCCATAAAAAGTGTATGGGGCACTTGTATCATTGCATATTTTTTTTTTTTAGAAAAATATTGTTTTTACAGGAGCAGTGATTTTAATGATGTTTAAAGTGAAGCAATAAAGTTGAAAAATTCCATTAAATATAGTGCCTAGGGGGTCCCCTTAGTCTGCCTGTACAGTGGCACATCTGTACCATGTATAGAACCTGCTGTAGCAAAACTGACAAATATAATGAATAAAATATGACATTTAAATTCTGGCAATACAATACCATTGCTGGCAATAAAAAATGTTAAAAAATGGCATTGGGTCCTCCTGAATCTATACTAGGCACTTTGGCTCTGGTATGGATTTTAAGGGGAACCCAACGCCAAAAAATAAACACTCCCCCCCAAATTCCATACCAGATCCTTATCTGAGCATGCAGCCTGGCAGGTCGAGAAAGGGGGGGAGGGGCGAGTGAGTGCCGCTCTCCTGAAAACCATACCAGGCCACCTATGTGAATGTGAATCATTCTCCCTATGTAAATGAGTATGGGGTACATTGTATCCCTATCCATTCACCAAAAAAGTGTCAAAAAGAAATAAAAACACATACACAGTTTTTGACAATTCCTTAATAAAAATAAAAAACAGTGTCCCCCAATGTAGATCCACTGTCAATCAGGAAGCCTGCTGCCACACCGCGACCTGAAAAATAGAAGAAAAAAAATGCTCCGTCCGCAACGAACCGTCGTGTGCCTTCTCTGCCATCTCACAGTTCTTAAATAGGTAAGGGGCTGAGCCACCTGCAATGTCATCTGGTGTCACTGCCCCGTGGGATGTCCCGATTAGTGCAGAGCATTTCTTTTCCCCTTTTTTTGGGTCCAGTGTTGGTGGCGGGTGTCGTGATTGATGATGGATCTACATCGGGACATTGTTTTTTATTTTTAATAAAAGAATTGTCAAAAACTGTGTGTGTTTTTATTTATTTTTTACACTTTTTTCAGGGAATAAGTAGGGGTACAATGTACCCCATACTCATTTATATAGGGGGGCTGGGATTACTGTCTAATACTCTTGTTTAATATTAATATTTGTATGGATCGTATTGATATTCATAAAAGAAAAAGAATATACACCCACTTTTGTACCCTTTTTGCACAAAAGGAATTGTATATACAGTATGTACACGACAATGCTATATGGGATAGGAGCAATTAATATTAACCTTGTAGTTCTGATTTTAATCTACAAGATGGTGATAGGATTCCCCTCAGTAATGAGCATGTGCAACAGCCATATTCAATCTTCAGGTTATAAATAGAGGGAATACAAACAAAAGACACCATTTTCTTTTCATCATGTGACAGTCAGCTACTCTTAGTTGCTCATTTTCTTAATTTTCTTTGACTTTCTTACCTCTGACCAACCTCTATTCGAGGAGTGAAACATGTTAGGTTTGGGTAATTTTATTTTGGGAGCACCGTCTGGCTTTATTTTTATTTTGGTTCACATGATTTAATTATTTGTCCTATCACGTTCTTTCCTTCCCTCTTTTAAATTTTTGTCAGGTGAGATATGCCTTGTGTCAATGCAGTCTTGAATATTAGAGAAGCTTTTTATGGACATTGTGATATAAAGGGGTCATCCATTAGTGGTGTTATGTATTCACATGTATAATTGTACCTGTATTACATATCTGAGAGATAGATATTTTCATAGGGCAGAAGAAAGATAGCTCAGTATTTACTAGTATACTCGCTCTTTTTCTTGTTCAGCTCATTTTAATATGTGGTTTATAGATGGGAAAAGAGACAGATGCACCCATATCTCTTTATACTGGCTGGTATTGGTGGGTAGACCTTGAGTAGACCTCAAAATATGTAAAAAAATAAAAAGTGTACACTGTGCCAATGGTATCAAAAATGCTAAATATAAAGACAAAGCTGCAACATACTATGTGATATATACATAGTTCAAAAATAAATTTAAAAAATTCAGCATTAATATCCACCTGTACAACAAGTGAGAAAATAATATAAAAAAAAAAATTACATTAAAAAAGTCCCATGAACACCAAAATGTAAAATGAATAAAAGTGTAGTCCAAAGGTGATCAGCAGACAAGTGAATAAGGGACTCCAATCACTAGATGAAAGATGTGTAATTGATCAAATCCTCTACCCAGTGAAACCATGAAAGGCCTATTAGAAAAATGTGACCATCCATTACAGATAGGTCAAACAAGACATATGGCATGTGGCATCAGATACATCTTCATATGTATGGTCATCAATATAGATAAGGTATTTTGTTCATCTAAGGTATATACAAATAAGGTGCAACCTCACTCAAAAATCCATCCAAACAGTGATATGTCAGAGATAAAAGAGGAAACTCTTCATAGTGTAAACTGTATAAAAAGTACTTCTATTGTAAAAGGTATTGCACTCACATGTAATAAGTCAAACTCAGACAGGTACACTCAAAATGGTTTTCTGGCACTTTCTGCAACATCATGGTGATGTCATAGCAGGGTCCGCCCTATGAGTTTAATTATATCTGACATCATCTGGGGCATAAACTCCATGCTGGGCCGTTACTCCTAATATGGGAAGCGAGGAAGCCAAGCCACGCTTTGGATCATGTTACACTCCCAACAAGGAAAAGATGCAAAATATTCAGTGATCTATATGTGGAACCAAGCCTCCTTTTAGAAAAAAGGAAACCAAGCCTAGAGATTATGATCAATCTAGTGTGAGCAGCACACAATATGAGGAGAGCCCAATTGAAATGCAGAATCCACTGACAGGTGCCCAGGCTCAGTGTGTTCATTCCCACCGGAGCAAGATAAACAGATAGAAGGAGCCGGCAACACTGTAATCCATATAGTGTATTTATTGACTATATAAGAGTGATAATAAAACAAAAAAAACTGACACGTTCCGGAAAGAGCCTTCGTTTTAGTAGTCGACTAAGGCTCCTGCTGAAACCTGACAGCTTTCTTTTTTTATTATCACTCTTATGTAGTCAATAAATATGCTAAACGGATTACAGTGTTGTCGGCTCCATCTATCTATTTATAGAGATTATGATCCCTCAGTTGGTCTAATTGGCAGCGAATGTGAAGGACAAAATATTGAATCTGGCATTTAATGGCTAATAAAAAACTACTATTCAAAAAAAAAAAAAAAAATAATATATATATATATATATATATGTATATATATATATATATATATATATATATATATATATATATATATATATATATATATATATATATATATATATATATGCATATACAAGAATACATTGAGTATAGAGTTGTAATATGTGGTTTCTCTTTTATGAAGGCCTCTGGTGGATAGAATATATTTCTACAAAAAGTGACATCTAAAAGGGGAATGACCTAATGAAAACAGTATTTTGATATGTCTGATGTTACTAAATATACACATAATGGTCCCTCTATGGACATAGAATTAAATAATAAATCCAGGTCAGACTACAAAAACGGGAGTCTAAGATATTCCAAAGGGATTACAAGAAAAAAAAAAACTTTACTTGAATTTTAATGACATCCCACTCCTAGCCCGTAAGGTTCAATACGGAGTTGGCCCACGCTTTGCAGCTTTAACAGCTAAGGTTGAGCCAACCCGAACTGTAAAGTTTAGGTTCGTACCGGACTTTAGGGTTTTCGGTACCCGGACCCGAACCCGAACATCTTACTGTATTTTTAATGGTGCGTTAAAAAAAGATGCAAGGTAGCCAATCCACAAGCGTTTAACTGGTGTACCCTTAGAAGCCATCACAGCCATGCCTACTAATGGCATGGCTGTGATTGGCCAGTGCAGAATGTGACCCAGCCTCTATATAAGCTGGAGTCACATAGCGCCACACGTCACTCTCCTCTATCTAGTGTAGGGCAAGGCTGCCATTGCTGCTTTGAGGGAGATAATAGGAGGAGGACAGAATCATATTCATTATTCTCAGAACTTCAACTCAGTTATCTACATATATTTTGTTGTGTACTAGGGCAGTGATGGCGAACCTTGGCACCCCAGATGTTTTGGAACTACATTACCCATGATGCTCAACTACACTACAGAGTGCATGAGCATCATGGGAAATGTAGTTTCAAAACATCTGGGGTGCCAAGGTTCACCATCACTGTACTAGGGCAAGGCTGCGGCTGCGGCTGCTGCTTTGAGGGAGAGAATAGGAGGAGGAGAGAATCTTTAATCAGAACTCAAACTGATCTACATAGATTTTGTTGTGGGTGCAGTGCACAATCTTTTTACCCTGCCCTGATCCCAGTGACAGAGAAAAAATACAAGCTCAGTGCACCAGCATATTCAGTGTGCATTTTAAGCTATATATAGCTATAACTTTCTGGGTTTTTAAAAACACCCGTTTTGAGGCTAAAATCCATAATTTTATAGCCCTTGCTTGCAGCATCTGTATGTGTAGAATTCAAGCTTCTGTCAAATTGTGTTAGTAAGTAAACACAATTTTACAGCCCTTGCTTGCTGTATGTGGGATAAAAACAAGCTTGAAATACTGCAATAATTTTCAGGGTTTGAAAAAACACCAATATTATGTTTGAAGATGAGTACATGGGAGGACCATCGCAGCACGTCTTGGATGATGACGAAACACAGGTGCTAACTGTTGCGGCTTTCGGAATTGTGCAGACCGACAAGGTGCTGCTGGTGGTGTGAAGACTGGGTGGAAAATGATGTGGAGGACAATGAAGTCCTCGACCCCACATGGAATCAACCTCATGCAGGTGACCTGTGTAGTTCGGAGGAAGAGGTGGTGGTCGCACAGAGCCACCAGCACAGTAGAAGATGGAGCAGGGTGCAAAAGCGGAGCGGCCGTCCCCTAGACAGTACGCCTGCTACTGCCCAATGCAGCAAGGGACCATGCACACCAAAGCCAACTCCAAGGAGTTCCCCAGCGTGGCAGTTTTTCAGACAATGTGCTGGTGACAAGACACGAGTGGTTTGCACGCTGTGCAATCAGAGCCTGAAGCGAGGCATAAATGTTCTCAACCTGAGCCCAACCTGCATGACCAGGCATCTAAGTGCAAAGCAAGCAAGAGCTGCAGTGGAGTAGACACCTCAAAAACCAAGAAAGTTCTCTGGCCCCTCCTGCTTCCTCTTCTGCTGCAGTCTCGGCCTCTTCATCCACTTCTGTTGTGACAGTGGCACCTGCCACCCAGCAAACAGATGGTCAGCCAGCAACACCGTCACCTGGGTCACCAACCATGTCCACAATGTCCCATGGAAGCGTTCAGCTCTCTATCTCCCAAACACTGGAGCGGAAGAGGAAGTACCCCCCTACTCACCCGCAATCCCTGGCCCTGAATGCCAGCATTTCAAAATTCATGTCCTTTGAAATGCTGTCATTCCGTCTGGTGGAGATGCAGAGTCTTAAAAGCCTTATGGCAGTGGCTGTCCCATAGTACGTCGTGCCCAGCCGCCACTACTTTTCCAGGTGAGCCATCCCATCCATGCACAACCAAGTGGGGGACAAAATCAGGTGTGCACTGCGCAACGCCATCTGTGCCAAGGTCCACCTAACTACCGATAAGTTGACCAGTAAGCACGGTCAGGGACGTTATATCTTCCTAACAAAGTCCATATGGATAATCAGTGTCAGTGTAAACAAGGTCAATTCTCCACCAGTGGTCCTTCACCCAAAAACAGATGCTCCTGTGGAAGCGTTTTCACGCGAAACTGCCGTAGAGCACTATTACATGCCAGGGGTCCTAGCCATCAGTGCTATTGTGGGTTCTGGTGGCTTTTCGTGTAAGTGATGTTCTGAAGATTGGACCTTTGTTTTAGGCTTTTTCTTGTTTTTAGTTGTCTTTTAATAAATACTACACTATGGAAAGCTTTTTATCTCTTGCATATCTATTGATATAACTTCCTGCTGGTTGGAGTACTTGAAGGAATTTTCTCCAGTGTCATCCTCTCTTCTGATTTGCTTTCTGGCTCAAGACCTGCTGTATAATATACAAAAACGCATTAACTGTCCTAATAAGACAGCAACATGGTCTGGTGAGTGCACATTTCTGTTTTTTGGGTGAAGGACCACTGGTGGAGGATTGACCTTGTTTACACTGACACTGATTACCCATATGGACTTTTTTTGCAGTTTTATGGACTGAGTTCAATATTTTTGATCATATGCACTATATGTTCACTAATTTTATGTTTTAACGCTGCAACCTATTTTTTCACATGTTTTTTATGTTTGTATATTCACATAGTTTGCAAGCTGCTGATTAAGTATTTTATTTTAAGGTGCTGACTTCACTTTTATGTTTATATCTCCCTAACAACACACTGGGTAAATGCAGTGGCGGCTGGGCCTGAGGCGGATAGCAGTTTGACGCATGTCCTTACACCACCGAGGATTGCAGGGCGCTTCAGTTTGCCTCCTACTCCGCTTCCTCATCCGGTCAGAGTAACACCTTCACCACCAACTTCAGCACAGCCAGGGGTAAACGACAGCAGGCAGTTTTAAAACGTGCCTGTTTGGGGGAAAAACCCCACACCACGCAGGAGTTGTGGAGGGGCATTGAACAACAGACCAATGAGTTGTTGGTGCCAGTGAGCCTCAAGCCTGGTCTGGTGGTGTGCAAAAATGGGTGAAATCTTGTAGCAGCTTTGGGCATAGCCGATTTGACGCACATCCCTTGCCCGGCGCATGTACTGACTTTGGTGGTGCAGAAGTTCCTTAAAAATTACCCCTATATGTCAGAGCTGCTGCAGAAAGTGCGGGCCACCTGTGTGCACTTTCGGCGTTCTCGCTCTGCTGCTGCTCGCCTGTCAGGGCTGCAGCGTAACTTCAGCCTTCCCGGGTCACCACCTCATATGTGACGTGCCCACAAGGTGGAACTCCACCTTGCACATGCTGGCAAGTCTGTGCGAGCAGCAGCAGGCGATAGTGGAGTCTCACCTGCAGCATGCACACGTGAGTCACTCTGCGGAACTGCACCACTTCACCACCAATAACTGGGCCTCCATGCGAGACCTGTGTGCCTTGTTGCGCTTTTTTCGAGTACTCCACCAACATGACCAGTGCCGATGATGCCATTCTCAGCGTTACTATCCCACTTCTATGCCTCCTTGAAAAAATGATTCGGGCGATAATGGAAGAGGATGTGGCACAGGAGGAGGAGGAGGAAGAGAGATCATTTCCAAGGCTTTCAGGGCAGTCATTCACAAGTGGCTCCGAGGGTGGGTTCCTACACCCACGAACGCCAGGTACACAATTGTCCAGCAAGGGCACAGTTCTGGAGGATGCCGAGGTGGAGGATGAGGAGATGGAGGAGGAGGAACCATGTTCACAGCAGGGTGGCACCCAGACCAGCTCATGGCCATCACTGGGCAGCCTGGCACACATGAGCGATTACATGCTGCAGTGTCTCTGCAACGACCGCCGAATTTCCCACATTATAACTTGTGCTGATTACTGGGTGGCCACGCTGCCGGATCCCCATTACAAGGACAACGTACCATCCTTAATTCCCTCACTGGAGCGTGATCGTAACATGCGTTAGTACAAGCGCACACTGGTAGACGTGCTGCTGGTGGCATTCCCACCTGACACAGTGGAAGCACAAGGCGAAGGCAGAGGAGGAGGAAGATGTAGCCAACACAGCCGGGTGCACCGCCACACCTCAAAAGGCAGGCTTAGCATGGCCAAAATGTGGAAAAGCTTTGTCAACACGCCGCAACAAATGGTAGCACCAGCTGATATGGAACATCTTAGCAGGAGGCAGCATTTCACCAACATGGTGGAGCAGTATGTGTGCACACGCCTAGAAGTACTGAATGACGGGTCTGCCCCCTTCAACTTCTGGGTCTCCAAATTGGGCATATGGCCTGAGCTTGCCCTTTACGCCTTGGAGGTGCTGGCCTGCCCTGCAGTCAGTGTATTATCTGAACGTGTATTTAGCACGGCAGGGGGCATTATCACAGACAAGCGCAGCCGCCTGTCCAGAGCCAATGTGGACAAGCTCACGTTCATTAAAATAAACCAGGCATGGATCCCACAGGACTTGTCCGTACCTTGTGCAGAATAGACATGTATACCGGCCTTACCCAGTCATTGATGTATTTTTGATCTTTCTCACTCTTTTGGGGTGTACCCTAATTTAAAACACCTACACCTACACCTATACCTACACCGCCACATCCACTGCCACCTCAACCTCCTACTCCATATGGACCTACATCAAGATTATTATTTTTTATTTTTATGTATTTCATGTTATTTTAAGTTATTTCCCTATCCACATTTGTTTGCAGAACACTTACCAACATTTTGCTGCCATTTGCAGCCCTCTAGCCCTTTCCATGACTTTTTTATAGCCATTTTAGTGCTCAAAAGTTCGGGTCCCCACTGACTTCAATGGTGTTCGGGTTAAGTTCAGGTGCCGAACTCGAACTTTTTTGTGAAGTTCGGCCGAACCCGTCGAACCCGAACATCCAGGTGTCCTCTCAACTCTATTAACAGCTTCAACTCTTCTAGGAAAGCTGTCTGCAAGGTTTAGGACTGTGTCTTTGGGAATGTTTGACCATTCTTCCAGAAGCACATTTGTGAGGTCAGGCACTGATGTTGGACAAGAAGGCCTGGCTTGCAGTCTGGGACTGGGATGCCATTAAAGCTCATGTCAAGTTTTTTTTGTAAACTCCTAAACCTTGTGTACAGCCTTCCCAGAAGAGTTAAAGCTGTTATAGCTGCAAAGGGTGGGCCAACTCAATATTGAACCCTACGGACTAAGACTGGGATGCCATTAAAGTTCATGTGCATGTAAAGGCAGGTGTCCCAATACTTTTGACAATATGGTGTATTTCCATGCCTGATAGATGAGCTTTAGAGAGTTTGTTTCCCTTTAAATTACAAGATTCTCCTCTTAACTACCTTGGTATTAAGTTACTAGCTGACCCAAGAGATTTTTACAAGACCAGCTTTGCCCCCTTATTGCATTCAGTTCAGTCCAACCTAAGGGTGTGGGAGAAAGTGCAAGTCACCTGGTTAGGTAGAATAAACCTTAAGATGATGATCCTTCCCAAGTTCTTATACCTTTTTCAGATGGTACCAATCTATTTTCTTAGGGCCTTTTTCCTTAAAGCACATCACAAATTTACTAAATTTGTGTGGCATGGGAAACCCCCATCTTGAATCTTAAATATATTCCCAGACCAGTGTTTAAATAATAGGGATAGGCTTTATGTTCGAGTCAAACTTTAGTTTGAATCAAACATCAGCTGTTCGTGTGTTCGCCCGCCGATGAGCACCCCATAATGCACTGCGCTGTTGCAGTGCATTGATTGCTGATGATTGGCCAAAGCATGCACCTGACCTGTATGCTTTGGTCAATCACAGCACAATGTCCTGTCAGAGCCATGATTGGCCAAAGGCAGGGTGCCTTTAGCCAATCATGGCTCAGGGGCTAAATCCACACCCCACACTCTATAAGGCTGCTGCTGACACGGCAGCCGTGTATAGAGTGTTATAAAAGAGATTAAGCAGGTAGTGGATAGTGTGTTGAGTTAGTTTAGTGCAGTCAGTGTAGTTTACAGGCATACCTATTTTTAAAATGTATAGATATGTTGTAGTCCTGGGTCCCCTCTCAGTGCTCCCCAAGTTATGTGTCCCTGTCACTGCTGACCATAGACGCCAATGAGCACTGAAAGCTGAAAATTGGTCTAGGCAGGAAGGGGGTGAATGTGCCCTGTATTTAAGTGGTCAAGGGGAACCCTATGAATAAAAAAAACAGCATGCCCCCCCTCCCAAATTTATACCAGGCCCTTTAGGGCTGGTATAGATTTTAAGGGGAACTCCATGTCAAAATGTAAAAAAACAGCATGGGGTCCCCCCCAAAATCCATACCAGACCCTTATCCTACCATGCAGCCTGACAGACCAGGAAAGAGGGGGGGGGCAAGCCCACCCCCTCCTGAACCATACCAGGCCACTTGGCCTCAACATGGGGAATGTGCTTTGGGGTGTCAGTTTTTCACAAGTCCTTTATTAAAAAGAAAAAAAAATTGTGTCCCTTGATGTAAATCCATCATCAATCACGACACCGAACCGACCCGAAAAATAGAAAAAAATGCAAAAACGCTTCACCTCTTCTGAGGCGTCCCACCGTATGCCGTTCTTTAGCTTTGACAGCTATTTATAGGCAAGGGGCGGGGCCACCCGGTTACATCACCCATGGGCATCGCCCCTTCTCATCACATGACATCATTGCTGCAGCTGGCTACATACCTCATATAGATGTGCTACTTTACAGGCACATTAAGGAGACTCCCAGGCATGAGACTTATTTAATTTATTTAATTTTTTATTTTTATTGTTTCACTTTAAGCATTATTAAAATCACTTCTGTAAAAACAATTGTTTTAAAAACATTTTTGCATTGATACATGTCTCCTAGATCCCCGGATCTCCTAGATCCTAGATCCTAGATACATGTCTCCTAGATGTACCCGGATCCCCATACACATTTTATGGCAATAACTTGCATGTAAGCCTTTAAAATTAGGACTTTTGATTTTTCATGTTCGTGTCTCATAGACTTTAATAGAATTTGCACGTTCGCTAGAACTTTTTCCCTGTTCGAGATGTTCTGGTGCAAACCGAACAGGCGGGTGTTCGGCCCATCACTATTAATTAACATTAGAGGTGAACATACAAAAGGACCCTGAGGTACAATAGTACCTTCTGTGCTCTCCTTATAGCTACAGTTATTTAATGCATTTAGAGGTATTTTGTACTGGTTAAAACATTGAGTAGCCCACGCCTATGCATTTCAGCCTACACCACCTTAACCTCCTGCCGTCCGCGCTACAGCCTATATACGGCTGCAGCGCGGACTCGAATTTTCGGGAGGCCGTTTTTAAACGGCCTCCCAGTGACACGCCCCCCGCGCGCTCCCGCGAGTGCGCATCAGGGGGAATCTGTGTCGGCCGTGTCCCTTGGACACAGCCGATCACAGATCGTGGTGAATGGCCAATCACAGCAGCCATTCACCACGTGATCAAGCCGTCCAATGAGAGATGATCTCATATGTAAACATATGAGATCATCTCTCATCGCCGGCGCTCCTTCCTCACACAGAGCCTGCGTGTGAGGAAGGAGGGAGAGCTGCACAGCGCCGGGGACACAGAAAAAAGTAATCAGGGCACCGATCACCAGTGCCCTGATTACCAGAGGTACACCAAACACACCTTCAATGCCCACAGTGCCCACCATCAGTGCCCCCCATCAGTGCACACAATCAGTGCCCATAGTGCTGCCAGTCAGTGCCCATCAGTGCCTGCTCATCTAGGCACTGATGAGCACTGACTGGCAGCACTATGGGCACTGAGTGTGGGCACTGATGGTGCTGCTCATCAGTGCCGCCCATCAGTGCTCATCAGTGCCACCTGCCAGTGCCCATCAGTGCCACCCGCCAGTGCACATCAGTGCTGCCTGCCAGTGCCCATCAGTGCCGCCCGCCAGTGCCCATCAGTGCCGCCCGCCAGTGCCCATCAGTGCCGCCCGCCAGTGCCCATCAGTGCTGCCCGTCAGTGCCACCTCTCAGTGCCCAGCAGTGCCGCCTATCAGTGCTCATCAGTGCGGCATATTAGTACCTCCTCATCAGTGCCACCTCATCAGTGCCCATAAGTGCCACCTCAGCAGTGCCCATAAGTGCCACCTCATCAGTGCCCATCAGTGCAGCCTATCAGTGCCCATCAGTGCCGCCTCATCAGCGCACATCAGTGAAGGAGAAAAATTTATTTATTTTCAAAATTTACTCACAAAAAATAAGAAAAACTTTTTTTTTTTCAAAATTTTCTGTCTTTTTTCTTTTTTTTTATAAAAAATAAAAAACCCAGAGATGATTAAATGCCACCAAAAGAAAGCTCTATTTGTGTGAAAAAAATGATAAAAATTTTATATAGGTACAGTGTAGCATGACCGCGCAATTGTCATTCAAAGCGTGCGAGCACTGAAAGCTAAAAATTGGTCTGGATGTGAAGGGTGTTTAAGTGCACAGAAGGCAAGTAGTTAATCACAGCTAGGATTAAGACCATGTAGGCTGAAACATGTAAGTTTCGGCTACAATATGTTTTACCTTGTTTATCAATAAGACTTTTTATACACTTTTAAAATCATTTCAGGTGCAAACTCTACTATCTTTGAGGACTGTTTCTGCAGGTGTGCAGGAGCCACAGCCTGAGCACTGACCTGCTGTTCAGCATGATTATGAGTCCCATGTAGGGCATGGTAAGTGTATTTTTGATTCAGAACAGACAACAGAAAAAATATAATTGTTTTTTTATTTGTCTATTCATATGCAATGTTCCAGATTTTATAAAGACATACTCTTTAGTCAGTAGGTGTTACTGAAAGAGAGATTAGAATAGGGAGTTGGTAAGAAAATAGGGATTTGTTTTTTTTTTATGTCCGGAAAAGCTAGTCTAAAAATGTGATATTGTTTTCAATTATTCACATGGTGTCAATTTATATTAGTATGAAAATGTATAAATCATATAACATATAGCTTCAGTAAGTGCATGAGTGTTTTCTGTTTGTATACAAATTTTATTTCCGTAGATGGTTTTCTACCAATCTCTATAAATCATGCAGCTCTAAAACTCTTGCCAATCACAAACTGCTGATGCGTGTTAATAGAGAAAGATTTTTTTGTAATATATAATAAGAAGATGGCAGCAAAAGGTTAGTTTTGTATGCTGTGTAAGAAATGATCTGCTTCACAGTGTTTTATGTTAAAGTGCTTACACAAGTGTGGACGTTCTGCTATTGTTAAAATGAACACCTAATTGAAAATCTTTTCTTTCCATAATCCACTTTAAGTTTTAAAATATCTTTTGTTATTGACAAGTATGTAGTTACACATTATTTCTAATCCAAAATGCTCCTTAATGCAAAAATTCATTTTATTAGGGATTAACATACTGTAATATGTTAATGTTTTTTTCCTATAGCTCCTTCACATTCTATTGTATATCAGTGCACAGTAAAAAGAAAAAAAAAAAGTACATTAATGCCATTAGTCTACATATGAACAGATTGTACAGGTACAAAATATTATTTGATCATTAGATAATAAATGTGATTTAACATATGGATGAGTAATAATGATATATTTACTATTTTAAACTTTATGCTTGTGTAATATAACTTAAAGTTATTCATCTCGCTCATTTAAGCCAATAAAGGGTAATAAAGCACTGTGCCATATCATGACTATGCAGAACCTTTGGCAATCACATTGCACTAAAAAGAGCATTTTTCCTAAGCAAAAATGCGAGGAATGTGTCGGTGTATACATAACATGTGTAAGAACCCCCACTTCGAGTTGCAGTGCTGTATTGTGCTTCATCTGATTCAGGAAAGTACTGCCATGTACATTTTCCAATTAAATTAATCATATTATATTCTCTATGAATGAGAGAAGCAGACAAAGTTCAGTTTGCAGGGGGTTCAGCGACCCCAGCAAAAAGTCTGTGAAAAACTCAAACATAGCACAAAACCCAGCAGAAGTTTATAGGAGCCAATTTTGTTTCTTATTTTTCTTTTAGATTTTTGTATTTTGTTCTGGCTTTTTCAAGGCCAATTTTCAAAGTTATGGGTAGCTGGTCATAGTAAAAATGTTTAACGACCTCCCAGCCAGCCTATTATAATAATATGGCTGTGCGGGAGCTCTATTATCCTGGGTGGATATCATATGACATGTATGACATATGGTGACATTGAACTCCTTTAATCACAGTATGTAAAAAAAGTAAAAAGAAAATGTTAAAAAAATAAAAATATATATGTTTTTTTTACATACTGTCAACAGTCAGTGTCCCTGATAACTCCACACCACACCATACTGCTTTGGTGACAGTATGTAAAAATAAAATTGTGAAAAAAAAATTGTTAAGTTTCTTAATTTTTCCAAAAAATTATGACAAAAAATTACAACTTAAAAAAAACTCACCATGCCTTGTACTAAATACAAGAGTAGGGTAAACAGTTCAGCCTTATCATGAGTTCTGGTTGAACATTGGCTGTTCGCCCATTCAACGAACACCTGAATTATCAGGATGTTCTACCCTTTGTTCAGCTCACCGAACAACCACAATGCACTGCACTGTCGCACAGTGAATTGGAAGCCCTGATTGGCTGAAGCAATGAAAGTGTTGCCCAATAAGAGCACAGAGCACTGGCAGAGTCATGAATAGGAAAGTATCTATGACTTTATCCAAACATGGCTCATTGCTCTTAGTTCTGCCCCACATTATAAAAATATTCTCCCCATAGGGGCCATATGCAGTGTGGAGAGAGATAGAACAGTGCTCTGTTCAGTGCTACTAGCAAGTTAGTGTGCTATTGTGATTCTATTGTGATTCTATTGACAGTGTACAATACCAATTTAGTTTGAATCTAGTGATAGTTCAGTCAGTGTGAGTGTAGTGACTAGTGGTGAGCCGAACAACCCCCCCCCCCCCCCGGTTCGGTTCGCACCAGAACAGGGGAAAAGTTTGTTAGAACATGAGAACTCCATTGAAGGCTATGGGACTTGAACATGAAAAATCGAAAGTCCTCATTTTAAAGGCTTAAATACAAGTTATTGCCCAAAAAAAATGTATGGGGGTATGGGTACTGCCCTGGGGGACATGTACCGATGCAAAAATTAAAAACTATAGTTTTTACAGGAGCAGTGATTTTAATGATGCTTAACCTCCTAGGCGGTAATCCCGAGCGTGACTCGGGGTTGAATTTTCATATCAAGAGCGGTAACCCCGAGTCACGCTCGGGGTAGAGTTGCAGAGTGCCAGCGGAGCCTCCCTTGGCTCCCAGAAGCATTCCACTTACCTTGTCCCGGCGATCCAGCGATGTCCTTCGCTCCGATCGCCGGGTGACCGGCATCTGACTTCCTGGTTCCGTTCCCTGCGAGCAGAGGCGGCGCACGGGAGCGGAACTGGGCGGGAATTTTGAAAAGTGAAACTAAATAAAAGAGGTGATACAATGTAATCTGATAGGATTACACTGTATCACCACAGATCACCTCAGATCTGATATTACAGTGCCCCTCTCTTCAGTAAACGTGATTTGTGCCCAAAAAAAATATATTATGGCATCAAAAAAGCGCCAGTCTAAACCGCTTTTGGACCAGCTGAGTGACAGCGGCAGCGACAGCGACCCAGAGGTGCTCGCGGAACTGAGCGATAGCGAGTCATGCGGTGATTTGTCGTCCGACACTGACACGGATCTGGCAAGTGAGAACGGCGATGACCCTGACCTCAGCGATGTGCGCACTTGGTGCGCTATTGATTGCGATGCGGACCAGGTAGCGCCCCCAAGATTCCCCTTTACCGGATCACCTGGGATGAAGGTAGATGTCGAGCGTGACAATCCTCTGGCCTACCTTCAATTATTTCTCACTGAGGAGGTAATTGAATTAATTGTCGCCGAGACGAATCGCTACCAACAGCAGCAATCCGCAACGCTGCATGCCAGGCTTTCCCGAAGCAGAAGGTGGGAACCGGTAACGAAAGAGGACATGTGGCTGTTTATGGGACTCCTCTTTCTTCAGGGGTTGGTGGGGAAACCGTTCCAAAAATGGTACTGGACCACCAACAGGTTACTGGCCACACCGTTCTTTGGGACCGTGATGTCTGAGTATCGCTTCTCCCTGATTATGAAGTATTTGCACTTCACAAACAATGAGGAATTTGTTGAGGCCACGCATCCTGCGCCCAAACTGAAAAAGATCTGGGAGGTATGGCAACTTATTGTGGGAAATTTCCAGCGGACCTACGTGCCAGAAAGGGACATCAGCGTGGATGAGAGTTTGATGGCCTACAAAGGTCGCCTAAGTTGGATTCAGTACATCGCATCAAAAAGAGCACGGTTTGGCATCAAATCATATATGCTCTGCGAGTCATCCACGGGGTACATATGGAATTCCGTAATTTACACCGGCAAAGGCACTAAATTCAACCCGAGGTACAGCGACTATGGGATTGCCACATCATCCGTCCTGACACTTCTTGACCCCTTGCTGAACCAGGGATATTGTTTGACGACGGACAACTTCTATACCTCCCCGGAACTATATGATGTTTTGCTACAAAATAGAACCGACGCATATGGTACCGTTCGGCCTAACCGTCGAGACATGCCATCTTTTTTTGCCAAAAAAAAACTAAAAACCGGAGAAATGGTTGCCTGGCAGAAGGGAAAGGTGATGGCAATGAGATGGAGAGACAAGAAGGATGTGTGTCTTATGAGCACTGTTCACACTACCTCCACTGCCACGGTCCATACAAAACGTGGGACTGATGTGCTGAAACCACAGGTCGTAATTGACTATAACAAAACAATGGGAGGTGTGGACAGAGCCGATCAGGCCATGACCTTCTATCCCGCTGTACGAAAACAGCAAAAAAAATATTATAAAAAAATATTTAGACATCTTCTGGAACAATGTCTATGGAACGCTTACATCCTGCACAAAGCCAACAGTGAAAACCCTCTTGCTCATTCCGAGTTTGTCTGGAAGGTGGCTGAGCAGATTTTTGCAAAGTACCAGACACCATCAGGAGTTGAAAATAGACCTGGACGTCACGCTGTTGACGTGGTCAACCCAGAGCGTCTGACCGGCCGTCACTTTGCAGACTATATTCCGCCAACTGCAAAAAAGGCAGCACCAACCAGGATGTGTGTTGTCTGCTGCTCGAAACGCGATAGGAATGGAAAGAAAGTCCGAAAGGAAACTAGGTTCCTATGTCCTGACTGTGACGTTGGACTTTGTGTAGTTCCTTGTTTCAAGATTTATCACACGCAGCATTTGTATTGAATTTTCTTTCTTTGACAAATTTCCTTATTTACTGCATTATTGAATAAAATTACATTATTTATGAGATTATAATTCATGCGTTTGTGTTTCAAAATTTATCACATCTGGGATGTCTACTAGAGTCTTGTTTTGCTCAGGTTTAAGTCAGTAATTACTAAGAATTGTAGGCCTATAATACATAACACCAAATTTCCATGAAAATAATTGTACCGCTTTTGGTATGAACTTCCAGACATAATCATACCGCCAGGGAGGTTAAAGTGAAACAATAAGAATAAAAAAATTCCTTTAAATATCGTGCCTGGGGGTGCCTGTAAAGTCGTGCATTTCTGCGATGTATGTAGCCTGCTGCAGCAATACTGACATTTCTAAAAGAAAAAATGTAATTTAAACTTGCTCATGGCTGTAATGTATTGTCGGCTCCCGGCAATACAGATAAAAGAACATGAAAAAAATGTGGACCCCACGCCAATTTTTTTTAAAAATACAGTGTGGGGTCCCCCCCAAATTCCAGACCAGACCCTTATACGAGAAAGCAGCCTGGCTGGACAGGATAAGGAGGGGGTAAGTGAGCGCTCCCCTTCCTGAACCATACCAGGCCACTTGCCCTCAACATATGTAGGGTGCTTTGGGGTGCCCCCCCAAAGCACCTTGCCCCCATGTTACTGTGGACAAGGGTCTCTTCCCAACAACCCTGGGCTGTGATTTTGGGGGTCTGCGGGTGGGGGGCTTATCAGAATCTGGAAGCCCCCTTTGACAAGGGGGCCCCCAGATGCCGGCCCCCCCTATGTAATTGGATATCGGGAACATCGTACCCATACCCATTGACCAAAAAACTGTACAAAAAAAATAAAGACAAAAGACACTTTTTGACAAGTCCTTTATTAAAAAATAAAAATAAAAAATAGCTCCATCATCAATAACGTCGCCCACCGCCACACTAAAAAATAGATTAAAAAAAGAAAGAAGAAGCTCTTGCCTCTTCGGACGCTTCCCACGCAAAGAGCTGATTGAGTTGTGACAGCTCTTTTAAAGGAATCTGACGTCACGAGTGCCCCATAATGCACTGCTCAGGTGCAGTGAATAAATTACTGATGTCAGGTCAGAAGGGGCGGTGCCACCGGGTGGTGTCCCTGCCCCTTTCTTATTAAAGAGCTCTCACAGCTCCAGCAGCTAATTATGCCAGTGGCGTTTCAAAAGACGGGAGCATTTTTTTTCTTCTGTTTTTCAGGGGTGGTGGCGGGCGAACTTCCCATGAACGGCCGCTGAACATACGAACGCCCATTACGTTCAACTCAAACTCGAAGCTCATCCCTAGTAGTGACCATTCATTTTTACTTTAGTGTCACTTTAGTGTGAATCTACAGTAGTGATAGTTCAGCATGAGTGTGGTTTGACCATTTATGTTTATTTTAGTGTCACTTTAGTGTGAATTTAGTGATAGAGCAGTGTGAGTGTAGTTTGACCATTCATTTTTACTTCAGTGTCAGTTTCTTTTGTCAGGAAATATTTCAGTGCGTTACTGCACATTTAACGCTGTATATTTCAGTGTGTTAATGTATTTTTAGCGCAGTATAGTTCAGTGTGTTCGTGCACGTTTAATGAAGAATATTTCAGTGCCTTACTGCATGTTTAACAGAGTAGATTTCAATGAGTTAATGCACATTTAATGAAGTATATTTCAGTGCATTACTGCACGTTTAATGCTGTATAATTCAGTGTGTTACTGCACATTTAGCGCAGTATAGTTCAGTGTCTTAGTGCCCGTTTAACTATGTATTTTTCAGTGCAGTGCATTTCTGCACATTTAATGCAGTATATTTCAGTGTGTTAGTACACGTTTAACAAAGTATATTTCAGTGCATTACTGCATATTTAAAGCTGTATATTTCAGTGAGTTAATGCACACATACTGCAGTATAGTTCAGTGCGTTAGTGCACATTTACCGAAGTAAATTTTAGTGTGTTACTGCATGTTTAACAGAGTATGTTTCAGTGCATTAGTGCACGTTAAATGAAGCATATTTCAGTGCATTACTGCACATTTACCTCTGAATTTTTCAGTGCGTTACTGCATGTTTAATGCAGTATAGTTCACTGTGTTAGTGCATGTTTAACAAAGTTTATTTCAGTGTGTTACTGCACGTTTAACGCAGTATATTTCAGTGCATTACTGCATATTTAACGCTGTATCACTTTAGTGTGAATCTAGTAAAAGTGCAGTGTGAGTGTAGTTTGACCATTAATTTTTACTTTAGTGTCAGTTTATTTTGTCAGGACAGGTTTCCTGCAGTATATTTCTGTGCGTTACTGCATGTTTAATGCAATATATTTTAGTGCAATACTGCACGCTTAACACAGTATTTTTTAGTAAGTTACTGCACATTTAACACAGTACAGTATATTTCAGTGTTGTACTGCACGTTTAATGCAGTATATTTCAGTGCATTAGTGCATGTTTAACTAAGTATATTTTAGTGCGTTACTGTATGTTTAACACTGTATATTTCAGTGTGTTACTGCACTTTTAAAACTGTATATTTCAGTGCATTACTGCACATTTAACATGGTATAGTTTAGTGCATTACTGCATGGTTAAAGGAGCATATTTCAGTGCCTTAGTGCACGTTTAATGAAGTACATTTCAGTGTGTTACTGCATGTTTAATGCAGTATAGTCCAGTGCGTTACTGCATGTTTAACAAAGTATATTTCAGTGCGTTACTGCATGTTTAACGTTGTATATTTCAGTGTGTTTCTGCATGCTTAATGCAGTACATTTCAGTGCGTTACTGCACGTTTATTACTGTATATTTCAGTGCATTACTGCCTGTTTAACACATTATATTTAAATGTGTTAGTGCGCATTTAACAAAGTATATTTCAGTGCGTTACTGCACATTTAATGTTGTATATTTCAGTGTGTTACTGCAAGTTTAACACAGTATAGTTCAGTGTGTTAGTGTGCGTATAACAAAGTATATTTCAGTGCATTACTGCGCATTTACTGCAATATATTTCAGTGCAATATTGTAATTTAACGCTGTTTATTTTAGTGTATAGGGTCAGGTTTAACGCAGTATATTTCAGTGCAGTATATTTCAGAATGTTAGTGCACATTTACCACAGTATGTTGCCGTGCGTCAGTGCAGTTTTACTGTAGTATATTGTAGTGTGTCAGTGGAGTGTGTCTGTGTAGTGAATACTCAAGTTAAAGTGCACCAAACGTTTAACAAAGTATATTACAGTGTGTTACTGCATGTTTAACGCTGTATATTTCAGTGCGGTACTGCGCGTTTAATGCTGTATATTTTAGTTCATAGGGGCAGGTTTAGTGCAATATATTTAAGTGCAGTATATTTCAGAGCGTTAGTGCACCTTTAGCAAAGTATATTGCAGTACGTCAGTGCAGTTTTACTGAAGTACATTTCAGTGTGTCAGTGGAGTGTAGTGAGTATTCGAGTTAAAGTGCACCAGACACCACTTTCCACTGATCCAAGTGCATCTACACTTTTCTACATCTTCATTATATTTTGTTAATAAGCCCCCCATAATGCCTGGCAGGCCAACAAGGAGGGGCAGACATTCCCATGGCACTGTGAGTAGCCAAAAGCATATGTTACAATGGGCAAAGGTGGTCGTGGTCAGTCCTCAGGCAGGGCATCATTTCCTCTGTTTAGTGATGTTGCCCATGCTATCCAGCCACAGCATGCTGCAGGAGGTGGTGGACTGGTTATTAATTCATCCTCATCCAATGTCACCCAAGGAGAGACTAGTGTTCAGCCCACTGCAGCTGCCAGAGTCCCCTTTTCTGCCTCCTTGTCCACAGCTTCTCCGGTCATAGCCCCAGCACCAGGCATGGGGGAGTTAGCTGAGTGTTTTGAACACAGCATCAGCCACTTTCTCCTTGATGATGCACAGTCATTAGTTGATTCAGATCTTGGTTCTGAGGTTGAGGAAGGTAGGAACATGAGCCTAAAGAGAGGGGAGAACACTGGTAAATGACAAATTGGCAGTCATGTTCCCCAAGCTGCAGCGTATTGCCAAGTTGTCTCCAGTTGTAATGAGGATGGAGGAGATGATGATGATGATGAGTTCACTGACGTGACTTGGGTGCCAGAAAGAGCAAAGGAGGGAAGTGAGGGTGAGGCACAACTCCAAAGAGGCAGCCACCATGGAAGAGTACAGAGTATCCACCTTTTCCACCAGATTGTGGGGCTGTTATCTCCCGGCCCTCTTCCCACAGCTCAGCTGTTTGGGCCATTTTTAGAACATTTGCAGTCGATTGCACTGTTGAAATTTGCTAATTTTGCCTCAAGCACATCAAGCATGGCAAAAACACCAGCCATTTGGGTACCACATGCTTTACAAGGCATTTAACCTCCCTCCACTAAGCCCACTGGCACGGGCATTTTAAAGCCACACAAAAGGGATGCAATTCTGCTCCTCCTTACTCCTCACCTTTCTGGTCTACCCCCTCTATACCGCATGACCTCTCAGCAGCCTCCACTGACAGGGATGATGGTATAGCACAGGGTGTCCCAGGTCCTTGCAGCATGTTTGCCAGTAGCACACCACAAGCTGTAGACTATAGCAGGCAAATTTCTCTCCCCCATCTGCTGCAGAGAAAACAAAAAAAAATAAAAGCCACTGCCACCTGTAATAATATAACTTGTTTATATTACCTCTTAATCTCTCTGTTAACTATTCTCAACCTTACTTCAATTCTGTATCAACCTCTTACCTAATCTTATCTAATTGTTGGGGTGTAAGATCATTTCCAATGTATTGGGATCAGGGATTTGGCTGCGTTAAGGATGTGTCTCAGAATTGACTTTTTATATTTGTGAAGCGAGAGGTTTGAGATGTGTAAGAGACAGCATTCAGGTGTCAGTGTTATTAATTTTAAGTTTTAGGTCCTGGATCTGGTCCCAGAGGGCAGATATCTTGGAGCATTGCCACCAAATGTGGGGAAGCGTGCCAGGGAATTGGTCGCATCTCCAACAGATGTCAGAGGAGGAAGGGAACCATTTATTGAGCTTGTCAGGTGTAATATACGACTGGGTGAGGAGTTTATATGCATTTTCCTGGTATCTAGTGCTAACGGAACCTTTATGTGGCAAGTTACAGGCATTAGTCCATTGCCTATCCGATATGTCAATGTTGAGTGCGGATTCTCACTTATTCATTTATTTATCTAGCTCACTGGGGCCATGTTTCTGTAAAAGGGAGTATGAGAAGGAAGTTGGAGGTCTGGAACAGGCGGTTTTCCTTAGTGGGTTTGTAAGATAATGATGTATCTGTAAGTAGGTCCAAAATGTCGGGGTGTACCTGTATCACTGAGTTTAAGTCGTGCGAGTTGTGTCATTTCACCATTGGCGAAGAAGTGAATGGCTAATTTGGGTGGGTTGTTATTGGTATTATCGTTCAGCCCTTTCTCATCAATACCTGGGGGGAATTCCCTGTCAGAGGGCTATTTGGGCCGGGGAGCACTGGAGATGTTGTGAGTTCTAGTTACCTTGTGAACTTTCCTGAAAGCTATTCCTGTTAGGGGGTGGTTTCTCATGTCTAATGGACATAAGTGCCAGGGGATCCAAGGAGTGACCTATTCGTGAGGAGATTGTCTCAGATTCTAAAAGCTCCCAGTTTTTACTGGAGCTATGGTAGTGCCAATCAATAATTTTGGTGAGATGGGTTGCAAAATAATAGTTCTGAAAATCCGGGAGGCCCATGCCACCTTTCTCTTTTTCCCTAGTAATTAGTTTGAATCTTACTCTTGGTGGTTTGTGTGCATTGATAATTTGCGTTTGTAGGGTTTTTAATTTGTGGAAGAAGCTATTTTGTATTTTAATGGGAAGGGCATGAAAGAGCAGTTTTGGGAGAACAGTCATTTTAGTAATGGCCGCCCTACCAAACCATGAAAAAATTTTTTTAATCCACAAGTTAAGGTCAAACTTTATTGACTTTAGTAAGTGTTGATAGAGGTGGTAAGTCAAATGCCCAAATACTTCAGGGCCTCTGAGACCCATCTAAAGGGGTAGTTCGCTTTCAATAACATAGTCTTTTCACTGGGTATAGTGTCATTTAAAGCCTCTAATTTGGAATAGTTGATTTTAAAGTTGGAGACATATCCATAAACTTCAAAAGCTCTCAACAAGTTAGGGATAGTCATATGTGGTTGTGTTGTGAAAAACAGCAAGTCGTCTGCATAAGCAGCTACTTTATATGTCCTGTCGCCAACTGTCAGACATTGTATAGAAGGTTCCGTCCTGAGCCTTCTCAGGAATGGCTCAAGAGTCAATGTAAATAATAGTGGTGATAAGTGACATCCCTGTCTTGTGACATTTTTTATTGGGTACTGGGTTTGAAAGTGAGTTATTTATTTTTATTTTGGTGGTAAGGTTTTTATATAAAGCTGCTATCCATCCCAACGTGTTAGAAGCAAGTCCAATATGCCTGCAGGTTGCCATCATGAAATCACAAGCTACTCTGTCGAAGGCCTTCTCTGCATCAGTGGACAGGAGAAGACCCTCAACTTTTTGCAAATGGGCATACTGTATGAGATTTAATGTTTTTATTATGTTATCTTTGGCCTCAGGCCCAGGCATAAAGCCCACTTGGTCAGTGGTAATCAGGTTTGATAAAAGTGGTCTAAGGCGGCCCACTAGTATCTTGGCTAGGAGTTTTAGGTCTAGATTTAATAGAGAGATGGACCTGTAGCTAGCACACTCCATTGTATCTTTCCCAGGTTTGGGAATCACAGTTATGTGAGCTTGTAGGAAGTTCGTTGATACCTTGTCTGTGTCAGTTTGGGAGTTTAACGATTGGACAAGAGGCATCTTTTTATAGGTCTGAGTAAGTCTTATAGTACTGTGAGGAGAAACCATCCGGCCCCTGGCTCTTATTTGGCTTCAGGCCCTTTATGGCTGCCAGCAGCTCCTCCTCCATTATAAGTTGGAGTAGAAGTCATGGAACTGTGTGGCTATCATCTCTGTGGCCTGTTCCAATTTGCCTTTTTTATTTTTAATTCCCGCAATGTTAGCTGAGACTTGGGCTTCTCTCAGGGCTCTTGCTAGAAATTTGCCACTTTTATCTCCATGTTCATAGTGTATACCTTTTCGTAAGAATAAAAAATGTTTAGTTTTGGCTTCTATAAGTTGTTCAAGCTCTTTGCAGTTTTCAGCTAATGATGCGCCTAATTGTTGAGATAATGATTCCTTGTGTATTTGTTCTAGGTTAGCTATGGTATTTGACAGTTCCCAAATCTTTTTTCCTTCTCTTTCTTGCGTTGTGTACCTAATTTTATTTATTCGCCTCGTATAACACTTTTGTGTGCTTCCCATCGTGTTAGGGGGGATACATCTGCAATAGTGTTAAAATGGAAATAGTTTTTTATATGGTTAGCTATAACCGCATGGGAGGAGGGATCAATTATGAGCGATGCATTTAGTTGCCAATTGAAAACTTTTGGTTGTGGTTGAGAGTGTAATGTTATGGATATTGGTGCGTGATCCCAAATGGTTTAAGAACCGATGGAGGCGTTTTTGACACAAGTTAGTTCTCTTTGATAGATAAACAGGCAATCTATACGTGAGTATCTTTTGTGGGGGATGGAGTAGTGTGTAAAACCTTTACCAGTTGGGTTTAAGGCTCTCTTAGAGTCTACTACCATGAGGGATCTAAGCATTGACATGATGCTTTTCAGGGTCTTGTATTTGATGCTTGATTTTCCAGATGAGGTATCCTACAAGGGGTTTAAGGGCACATTCAAATCTCCTCCAAGGATAATACGACCCGAAGCGAAGATCGTCAGCTCATGGATTATTTTTTTTCTACAAAAGGAGGTGTGGGATCTATTGGGGAAATAGACATTTGCTAGGGTTGTGGGGATTCCAGCATGTGATCCTTTGAGAAATAAGTATCTGCCCTCTGGGTCCTCCATATATTGCTCAACTTTGAAGTGGGCATTTTTACTGATCAATATAGTCACACCTTTTGTGGCGTGGTATGCCTCTGGGAAGTAAGAGGACTTGAGTTTGGGAATTTGATTAGTTTTGAAGTGTGTTTCTTGTAAAAAAGCTAAATGTGGTTTATCCTTTTTCAATTCCCTTAGGAGTGTTGATCTCTTCTCAGGGATATTAAGGTCCTGTACTTTATGTTTGATCACTGTGGGATGTTTACCGAGGGCGTTGTAAGCCATTTTATGTAATGTGTCAGGAGTCTTTAAAACGTTATTCCAATAGTGTTAGTTTTGTACAGTTGTGGAAAGGGATTCAGGGTGGGAGCTTAGAAGGAAAGAGAAAAGAGAGGAAAATAAAGATGTGAAGATTCAGAGACAATAGTTGTAATTATCTCTATCAAAGTGAGAGTAGATATCAAGGGGATAAACTACCTTAAATCAAAATTGTTGTAAGGTTTGTGTGTATGTGGACTGTTCCTCGCCCATAATTGGATGTGGGAGAGCCCACTTGTTGGGTTAATAGGAGGTTTGCAATGAGAAAGGCAAGATTATACTCAAAAGAAAACACTTAATATGCAATATATCAGTTTAGTAACAAGATAAATGGAGTATAAGGCACGTGGCTCTCTTTAAGACTTATATAATCTGGCTTTAAATTTGAGTTACGCTCGGCCTTAGACGTAGGCAATCAACTAGCAAAACAAATCTAAATATAACTAAATAGAGATATAGGAGAACAATGTGTAAAATCATCAAAATTCTTAAATCATTCAAAACTATATGTGGGGGAAGCAGCATGAAGGTCATAGACAACAAGTCGAAAAATTAAACTGAACCAAACCCACGTCTGCAGGCGATCCGAGGCTCAAGGCATCTCTGTAATAAGAGAGGCACTTCGTTTGCCAGTGCCCATAATCTGGCTTTAGGGAAGATGCCCCCTTCAGAGGTGGGCCACTGAGTTGTCTTAAGATCAAGAGATGAGGCCTTGAATCTCTGTGTCCCCAGGCGTTAACCTCTGGGTACAAAGCAAGATAAAACAGAAGACCATGAGCCAGAAATATAGCATTTTTTCTGTCCCACGTGAAGGGGAAGCAAGAGAGGATGAAGCCCCCTCCACGCGGCCAGATGTGATTTTTCTGTAGGGGGATAGAAGAGAAAAAAAAAATCATAGAATGATACCAGTGAGGTCTGTGAGAAGAGATATCTTCGAACGAGCTTGTCGATCACATTCAAGCTTGTGTGATAGTCTTTTGGAGAATGAAGTGTTCAATGAGAGATGTGTGGATGTCCAGCAATAGCCATTCATTATCAGTAACAAAGGACGCGCCTGAGGTTATACTTCAAATCAGTAGAGTTGGTGGGATCTAAAATGTGCAAGTGATATGGATCCATTGTGCCATAAGTCACCAGTTAGGTAGTACATGCAGCCTTGTGATGATTAGTGCCTCAGCTGTAGGAGTCATCTGTAAACAGCACCAATGGTCTGATGGTAGAGCACAGTAGGGCCACAGTGGCCTTTCATAGGTATCTACCAGCTATCTGGATAAAGGTGATGAATACTTATGTTTGGCTATCAAAGTAAATATGGCCTATAGTATCATCTCTCAAAACAGAAACTAAGGGTTGGGTAAGAGGTCCCGTAGTAAAAAAGGTGATGTAGTCCCCGGTTTCACCCAACTACAGAGTCCAGTTGGCTCAGGGACAGGACAACTCTATGTCCTATTTAATGAATAGTACTAAGACCTAAGTTCAGCGATCCTCATACAATCTTGCTGTCTGTCATCGTGTAGTAGATATAAACCTGCCTGGACCTCAATGGCAGGTATTCTTACTTTTCTTGTGTGCATGGTTGTACGGCGAGTTAAGCGGAGTGTGTGGTGGGGTCCATGTGAGAGGGGGCAGTTTGTACTCCTGGTACCAGTCTGGCAATTCTACCAGTGGTATCTGTAATCCATCACAAATGTCCACTGGGTCATTTGGTGAAATCAGCACATGTTGTTTCCCATTGTGGCAGACAGTGAGCGCAAGGGGAAGTGCCATTGGTATTTCAAGTCCTTCTTTCTGAGAGCATTCAGTAGTAGATGTAATGCTCTCCTGTTCTCTAAGGTTATCTGGGATAGGTCCTGGAATATTAAGATTGAGTTGTCATCGAATGTTATATATTCATTTTGTCTGGCCTTGTACATTATTTCTTTTTTATGTGTGCAACTCTGGAAGCAACAGATAATGTCCCTAGGGGGTCCAGAGTCAAGCCATGGGCCATGGCTCTTAGGGCTGTGTGTGCTCGTACAAAATCCATTGTTGCATCATTCCTCATGGCACTCTAGAATATTATAAAAGATTTTCTGGAGTACCTGTGGAATTTGGTCTGGGGTTTCGGAATCAGGGGCCCCCCTAATTTGCAATCTATTGCGTGTCCCTCTGTTATCCAGGTCCTCTAGGTGTCTGCTGACATCAATAAAATGTTGAGAGTGAGTTATTGCAATATGTTCCAGCTTTTTTATGGCCCTTTCTCTCTGGATGCCTGCTTGCTCTGCTGTGGATAGTTGTTCAGTCAGAACTAGAATGTCCGCTTTCAGATCTGTGATTGCTGCTGCAATAGTTAGGGGCATATCAGCATGGAAGTCTCTGCTTACTGCCTCCTCCAAAGCTGAGAGAGATCCCTCACTGTTCTCCTCCTCTCTGCTGACCGGCGCCATCTTGCCCCCAGGCATGCTGCCACATATTTTCCTCTATAATTATTATGACAAATCCCCTTTTTTTTATGTGTATTGGGGGCTGTATACACATATTTTAGAACTCATATAACCAGCTGAAGCACAATTTAAAACATTTGCACAAATAACCACTTGCCGACCAGCCACCGTAGATATCCCACAAATCACCGTACCTGTACGGCGGTTTGCGGGAGCAATCCTGGGGGCACCCACCAGTGGCGAAGCTGTTCTGCGGGGCCAGCAGTCGCAATTGCCACCGGCAACCCGCGATCACTACCTGTGGAGAGAGAATGGCGGTCTGCTTATGTAAACACAGCAGACCCTTGTTCTCTCAGCAATCAACACAGAGCTCCTGTGTTCCTCCTATTTAGAAACACAGGTCTCTGTGTTGATTCCATAAGCCCATCCCCCCACAGTTAGAAAACACCCCCTAGGCTCACATTTAACCCTTTGATCGCCCCTGGGTTAACCCCTTCCCTGACAGTGTCATTAGTACAGTAACAGTGCATTTTTTTAGCACTGAATACTGTAATAATGTCACTGGTCCTGCCAAAAGTGTAAAAAATGTCAGTTATGTGTTTGATCTGTCCATCGCAATGTGGCAGTCCTACTAAAAATCGCTGATCACCGCCATTACTAGTAAAAAAATAAAAAAAATAAAAACAATATAAATCTTTCCCCTAGTTTGTAGACACAAAACTTTTACTCAAACCAATCAAAATATGCTTATTGGGATTTTTTTTACCAAAAATTAGTAGCAGAATACAAATTGGCCTAAAATGATGAAAACATTTGATTTGTAATTATTTTTTATTGGGACGGTTGTATAGCAGAAAGTGAAAAATATTGTTTTTTTTTTTTTCAGAATTGACGCTCTTTTTTTGTTTATAGCGCAAAAAATCGCAGAGGTGATCAAATACCACCAAAAGAAAGCTCTATCTGTAGGAAAAAAAGGACATCAATTTTATTTTGGGAACAGCATCACATGACCGTGCAATTGTCAGTTAAAGTAACGCAGTTTTGAATCGCAAAAATTGGCCTGGTCATTAAAGGGGGAAATCTTCTGGTCCAGAAGTTGTTAAAGCATTTTCTCTGTTTTGTAACAGGCAATGTCTCTGTTCAATGCCAAGTTCCTCTTTTCTTGATCTAAATTAGTTTCAATATTAACAAATGGGCTTATTGTCACAATAATTCAAAACATATAATTTCCTTTTAAGTAAACCTTCTCAACAACTCACTGTATTTTCATCTCAATTTTCTTCACCTGCCCTATCCATTATCGTCTTTAACCTTTTGTTAGTAGTACAAATCAAATCAAATAAATACTACAGTAAGTGAGCACAAAATGCTTCCAATACTGCTGTCAAATGTTTTAACATTTGTCTATCCCCTGAAACAAGTCTAAAATCCGCTGAATATTGAGTTCAAATTAACCAATATGTATTCTACAGTGATATATGTACAAAGAAGTGCAATGTCAGGGGTAGAAAATGTAGACAAATTTGAAATGATTTAGACAAACTAGAAAACCTCATGCAAAACTCTACATATAACATGTATTGATAAGAATATACTCAATACTAGTTTAACTTCTATCTACCTTAAATGTAAATTACAAATATAGCAATATTATATGTACTAGAATTGAGCCCTATTTATTTGTAAAATAAGTAAAATGTATTGCTCAAATCTTATCATCACTTTTTCATTTTAGGTTCCTTTAAATACAAAAAGAAAATACCCCAATGACATTTAATGTACACATTGGAGCCAGTTTAAGTCAATTAAATTAAACTTAATTATATTAGGCTGCTGGCTTTACAACTCCTGGAGAGAAAGGAAGGTGCCACTAAGTGCAGTATCACAACACAATTTATTAGGCTAGTAAAAACACACTTACAAAATGGATGTAGAAGAATTCCTTTTTATGTGAGGGTGCCATGCTCAATCCCAGACAGGTCTCTTTTATTTTAGAGGCTATGTCATTCTGCCTCACTTATAACTATTTTAAATTCAATGGCAATTTCTATCTACAGGTCACTGGGACTGCCATGGGAGCTAATTTTGCCCCGTCTTATGCCAAACTTACCATGGGTTTATGGGAGTCCTCACACATTTGACAAACAACCCCTTTTCATCCAACATTGGGTTTATGGCAGGTTTATTGATGATGTCACTATCATCTGGGATGGCAGCAACTCCTTGGTCTCATAATTTGCAGCGCATTGCAATAATAAAGGTATGGGTCTGTCCTTTACGACAATTATGGACAGAGATAATTTGGCTTTTCTCGACCTGGAATTATACCATGTTGGAAACCAAATCCATGTGAAAAATTATGCCAAGCCAACAGCAGGGAATTATTTCCTTCATTTATAAAAGCTGTTACCATCATCGATGACTTGACAACATCCTTAAAAGTCAATTCTGTAGACTTAAAAATAATTGCACTAGAGCAACAGATTACCATATCCAGAGTGAGATGCTAAAAAATACATTTCTTGAAAAAGATTTCCCTACTGATATTGTTGAAACAGCATGCTCTTTATACAAGGATACAATTTCCCTGTCATGCTGTTCCTCCCAGACTAAGAACAATAAGATATGGTTTATTACCCAGTTCCATTCTTGTCATAGGCAAATGGAGCACATCATACGAAAACATTGGTCCCTGCTTCTACAGGACCAGCACCTACTACTCAACCTATCTGACAGACCCAGGTTTACATATAGGAAAGCTCTTAGCATTAAAAGTAAGTTGGCACCCAGTAAGCTTAAAGATAAACCTTTGCCACCAGAACATTCCCTTCCTACTTTTCTAGCTATAACTGGCATGTACCAATCCCAAAAACCTATTTGCAAGACCTGTTGATTCATCCAACATGGACAGAAGGATTTTTGTGTCAAGGACAAGACTTATTCCATCAAGGAATTCCACACATGCTCATTTGACCATGTAGTGTGCTGCCTCTCTTGCCCTTGCGGCCTCTTTTATGTTGAGTGAACTATAAGGCCTTTGTGAAAGTGATTTGGCAAGCACTGCTGCTTTATCACTGAGGGTAAGGACATACATAATGTGCCTAAACATTTTCTGCAATATCACAACAAGTCCACTTCAGGTTTAGAAGTTGAGGCCATTTTTCCAAGATCTTCCCTCTGTGGAGCAATTCCGCAAGTTATATCAAAGGGAGACTGGATTTATTCTCTAGATGTTCTTTCTTCTGGTAGAATAAATGAAGAGTTAGAAATCATTACATTACTTTGATTAATATACTTGCATATGATCTTCCAGTACGTATACCCTTTTCTCCCTTTTTTAAAAATAATTTTATTGCGTGTCCCCTGGATGTACTTTCATATTTTGTGCCCCTGATCGTTGTGCACATGTTGTGTTTTTTTTTATTATTATTATTGCGTGTCCCCAAAATATATTTTCATGTGTCACTGATCATTGTGTACATGTTTTTTGTATTTTTTTTTTTTTGTGTTGCATGTCCCCAAAATGTACTTTCATAGTATGTGTCACTGATCATTGTGCACATATATTTTTTTTAAATATTATCCCCCTACGTATGACATGGCCCCATAACATATATTATACACATTGCAATAGTCCCGTAGTAGTCTGCATCTTGCATACATTCTTAGCATTTGTATGTCCATATTAATGTTATTTTTATTTTTTACTAGCATTTATGCATTGTGCACATTTTTCTTTTATGTTGCGTCTCCCCAATATCTACTTTCATAGTATGTGTCACTGAGCATTGTGCACATATATATATATATATACATTTTTTTTTTAATATTATCCCCCTACGTATGATATGGCTTTATGACATATATTATACACATTGCAATAGTCCCGTAGTAGTCTGCATCTTGCATACATTCTTATCATTTGTATTCTTATATTTGTCTATTTTAATGTTATTTTTATTTTATAACAAATGTGCTTCTTCGCAGGAAATTCGAGTTTGTGCAGTGGATTATCTGATTGGCCAAAGCATGCACCCTGACCTCACGCTTTGGCCAATCAAATGATCTCTGCCATTAGCCAATCATGGCTCAGGGGCCAAGTACACGCCCCACACTACATAAAGGTTGCTTGCGCAGCCGCAGCATGTAGTGCCATTGTGCGGCGATCAGACAGGGACAGGCACGTGATTCAGGCAGGGACAGAGTCGTTTTTTTGGAGTCAGACAGTGCAAAGAGACATTTCTAGCAGTGTAGGGAGGGTGAGGTTCCTGTGTGAGGAAGGGATAGATTGATTTCTTTACATTATATCAGACAGTATAGAGCCAGTGATTGAGTAGCAGTGTAGGGAGGGCCAAGGTTCCTGTGTGAGGTAGGGATAGATTGATTTCTTTACATCAGATACCAGTACCAGTATTGTTCATCGGCCAGTTTCTGCAACATTCTAAAATCTTTATAGGACTGTAGGAATAGAGATCACTACAGATATCAGCCACAGTAACAATTGCTCATTTTGTGTTTTTTTTTCTATAGGGGTCACATACTTGTGGGAATAGAGATCACTACAGATATCAGCCACAGTAACCTTTGCTCAGTTGTGTTTTTTCTATAGGGGTCACATACATGTGGGAATAGAGATCACTACAGATATCAGCCACAGTAATCTTTGCTCAGTTGTGGATCTTTCTATAGGGGTCACATACCTGTGGGAATAGAGATCACTACAGATATCAACCACAGTAAACATTGCGCTAAGTTGTTGTTTTTTTCTATAGGGGTCACATACCTGTGGGAATAGAGATCACTACAGATAACAGCCACAGTAACCTTTGCTCAGTTGTGTTTTTTCTATAGGGGTCACTACCTGCAGGAATAGAGATCACTACAGATAACAGCCACAGTACCCTTTCCTCAGTTGTGTATTTTACTATAGGGGTCACATACCTGTGGGAATAGAGATCACTACAGATATCAGCCACAGTAAATATTGCTCAGTTGTGTTTTTTTCTATAGGGGTCACATACCTGTGGGAATAGAGATCACTACAGATATCAGCCACAGTAACCTTTGCTCAGTTGTATAATTTTCTATAGGGGTCACAAACCTGTGGGAATAGAGATCACTACATATATCAGCCACAGTAACCTTTGCTCAGTTTTGTTTTTTTCTATAGAGGTCACATTCCTATGGGAATAGAGATCACTACAGATATCAGCCACAGTAAATATTGCTCAGTTGTGTTTTTTTCTATAGGGGTCACATACCTGTGGGAATAGATATCACTACAGATATCAGCCACAGTATCCTTTGCTCAGTTGTGTTTTTTTCTATAGGGGACACATACCCGTGGGAATAGAGATCCCTACAGATATCAGCCACAGTAACCTTTGCTCAGTTGTGTTTTTGTCTATATGAGTCACATACCTGTGGGAATAGAGATCACTACAGATATCAGCCACAGTAACCTTTGCTCAGTTTTGTTTTTGTCTATAGGGGTCACATACCTGTGGGAATAGAGATCAGCCACAGATCATCCATCTATAGGATTATAGATTACATCAGATATCAGTGATAATATTGATAATTGGTTACTTGCGTACATCTATAAACACCACAGCTCATCTATAGGGCTATCAATTACATCATATCAGGTCATTGAGTTTCTATTGGTCAGTTGCGTATACCCTATATTGATCTGTATCAACATTATGTCTGAAAGGCAGACAAGGAGAGACAGACGCTCACAGGCCACGAAAAGAGGGCAAGCAGCCTCTGTTTCTATTGTGAAAAGTGGTGGCCACAGTCGACATAGTGCATCCTCTGCAGGTGGGGCACGCCCGTCCTTTATTTCCGCTGCTGCCCGTGCTATTCATCCACAATATGTGTAAGAGTTGGTGGAGTGAATCAATAAGTCATCCTCATCCTCCTCTTTCTCTGACACCCATGCTTCCAGTAGTTTGCCTTCCACCGCAGCTGCCAAAGCGGCCCGTTCGACATGCTCCTTCTCCACAGCTACTCCTTCAGTTGCCCCACCATCACGCAGGAGGAGGGGGGGATGAGGAGGACGCACATCTGCAACGAGGCAGGATGTGCTCCATGGGCTGGCCTAGCAGTAGCCAACCTATTGCGTCACAGCTCCACAAGTGCAGGGTGCTGCAAAATCCCCACAGACTACAAAAAGTTTATTAGTGTGGGCTTTTTTCAGCACCTGTGTAGTAGACCGCAGCATTGCTGTTTGCAGCATCTGTCTAAAGCGGATCAAGCGCAGCCAGAACACCAGCCGCTTGGGCAACACATGCTTGACAAGGCATATGACTTCCTGCCATGCAGTCCATTGGCAACAGCACCTGAATGAGGCACTAGATCAAAACAAGCATACATCACCTTGCTCCTCATCTGCGATCTCTAACCCTACTATACCTCATGCCTTTTCAAATACCAGCATTGAGAGGGATGATGGTATAGCAATAAGTGGCACAGAGAGTTGCACCCAATCTGCTAGTAGTACACCACCACTTGATTTGAGCAGCATAAATTTCACTACCCCAGTTGCTAAACCGTAGAAAGAAATACTGTCCCAGCCATCCACATGCTCAGCGTCTTAATGCTAGCTTGGCCAAATTGCTAGCATTACAGTTGCTGCCTTTTCAGCTGGTAGACTCTGCTCCCTTTCGCAAATTTGTGAAATGTGCTGCAACTCAGTGGCAGGTCCCAAAAAGGCATTACTTTTCACGTAATGCCATTATGGATCTCTACCGTCATGTGAAAGGTAGTGTTTTGGCCTCCTTAGACAAAGCGGTCAGTAGGAAGGTGCACATTACTGCTGACTCTTGGTCCAGCAAGCATGGACAGGGACGTTACATTTCTTTCATGGCTCACTGGGTAACTCTGCTGGCAGCTGGGAAGGATGCAGGACAGGGTTTGGTCTTGCAGCTTGTTTTGCCACCACACCTCCAAAAAGCTGGTGCTGGTTCTGCCACATCTGGCTACTGGCCACCACCACCCCCTCCTCCTCTTCATCCATGTCCTCTTCTGCGGAATTCTCCTCTGCAGCAGCAGTGCTCCCTAAGCGTTCAAGGGACTACGCAAGCAGTCAGGCTAAAAGATGCCATACTGTGCTTCAGTTGGTTTGTCTAGGGGATAGGAGGCACACCGGTGCAGAGATTCTGTCAGCTCTGCAGGGGCAGGCTCAGAGATGGTTAATGCCACGACAGCTTGAGCCAGGAAGGGTTGTAAGTGACAATGGCACCAACCTTCTCTCCGCCCTCCGACAGGGACACTTGAAACATGTTCCATGCTTGGCACATGTTCTGAATCTGGTGATGCAGCGTTTCTTGAGCAGGTACCCGGGCTTCCAAGATCTCCTGAGGCAGGCCAGGAAAGTCTGTGGCCATTTCTCCCGTTCATTCAATGTCAGTGCTCGCTTATCTGACATTCAACAGGAATTCAACCTGCCTGCCAAAGTCAATTGTGACATGCCCACCGGGTGGAACTCAACGTTGGCAATGCTGCAGCGGCTGCACACGCAGCAGAGGGCCATCAATGATTACCCGTGTAAGTATGGCGCAAGGACAGGGTCAGGGGAGCTTGGCTTTTTTTCTTATTTTTTTGATTAAGGATGCATGCATCATCCTGTCACCATTTGAGGAGGCCGCTCGGATGGTGAGCCGGGACGATGCATGCATCAGTGACACTATCCCGCTAGTTTACCTGCTGGAGCACACACTGCATGGAATCATAGACAGGGCACTTGAGGCAGAACAGCGGCAGGAAGAGGAGGACTTCCTTTCCTCAAAAGGAATTTGCAGATATGCAGATATTATTCCTGCAGGGCCACAAAACACACAGGAGGAAGAGGAGGAGGATGAGAATTTCGGCAGCATGGATGTAGAGGAAGAGGATAGGATACAGCAGTCTTCAAGGGATGGTCTTGATTCCCCAGAAACCATAGGAGTTGTACGTGGTTGGGGAGAGGTTGCCCCTGCTAACAATGTCATCCTTAGTGGCCCAGAGGACTCAGAAGCTCATGCCTCCTCCAACTTATGTTGCATGGGCTCCCTGATTCTCAAAGCCTGCGAAAGGACCCGAGGATTCGTGCTATCAAGGAGAGGGATATCTACTGGTTGGCAAATCTTCTTAATCCACGTTACAAGGGTAAAGTTGCAGAGCTCATCCTGCCCTTGCAGAGGGAGCAGAGGTTGAAGCATCTTGAGGAGGCCTTGAAAAAAAAATTGGGTACCGCCTTTCCAGACACTGGGAGGTCAACATTTTCCAGACATGTTTCTGAGGCATCATTCAGTCAAAGGAGGAGCGATGGAGAAGGCGGCCGGCTGACCGATGCCTTTAAACAGTTCTTTTGTCCTCAGCAGCACCCAGCCAGTGTCTTTTCATATGGTGCATGATTATCTAGGTGCAAGAGCAGACTTGGAGACCTTTCCAGCTGAGCATCCACTGGCTTACTGGTTCTTGAGGATGGACCACTGGCCAGAACTTGCTCAATATGCAATGGAGCTACTGGCCTGTCCTGCTTCCAGCGTGCTTTCTGAACAGATGTTCAGTGCCGCTGGAGGTTTTGTGAGGTACAAAAGAGTGCGTCTGTCCACAGACTCTGTTGATCAGCTGACTTTCATCAAAATGAACCAGTCCTGGATCAACAAGAGCTATCAGGCCCCTGATGCTGATGTAACAGATTGAATTTGCTAGGGGTCTGCCATCCCTTGAAGACTGCATATGCTGCCTATCCTATTCCTCTACCTTGATTCTGCTAGCTTCCAACAATGTTTTTGGTTTAGGTCACTACCAACCCCCAAGGCCTAATTTTTCTGCCCTTGTATGACAGGTGCATACAATTTAAATGTTGTATGTCACTTTTAACAGCAGGCCCTGTCCCTGTGCCCTGCTAACTGTGAGGGGTTATGGTGTTCAGGCACCACCTTCCACAAAGGCCCAATTTTTGGCACTTGTGTAGCACATGCAATTTCAAATTTGCATGGAATTTTTGCCAGCAGGTCCCATTCCTGCACCCAGCAAGAGTAACTGTGAGGCCTTGGTTACAGTGCTTAGGCACCACGTTCCACAAAGGCCCAATTTTTGGCACTTGTATAGCACATACACCTGGACCCCATACACTTTTTTGGGGCACTAACTTGCATTTAAGCCTTCGAAATGAGGCCGTTTGATTTTCGAGGCTCGACTCCCATAGACTTCAATGCGGTTTGTTTGTTCGAACAAACTTTTCCTCTGTTTGCGGTGTTCTGGTGCGAACCAAACCGAACCGGGGGGGGGGGGGGGGGGTGTTCGGCTCATCACTAGTCAAGAACAAGTTTGTAACTCAGTTTTAACCAAATAAACTTCCTGCTCCATCCTGATGTTTGGTGTTTGGGATGAGAAAACTGTTAGGGCGACTTCCGGTATGACTTTGCCCTATAACTTCATGTCAGACTTCCATGAACAGGATCCAACTTTGATCTGAACCCTGTGTGATGTCACCACCCCATCATGCCCAATTAACCAGCAGAAGAACCAGAGGACGAAGACATCGGAGGGAGAAGAACCAGCAGAAGAACCAGAGGAAAAAGATAACGGAGGGAGAAAAACCAGAGGAAGAACCAGAGGATGGAGATATCAGCGGAGGGAGAGGAACTGGAGGAAGAAGACATCAGCAGAGGGAGAAGAACCAAAGGGAGAAAACATCATTGGAAAAAGAAGGAAACATTGGACCAACGATAGGGGACATTCTTCATTTTTAATAAAAGGACTTTGTCAAAAACCTGTGTACTGTTTTTATTTATTTTTGACACTTTTTTGGGTGAATGAGTAGGGGTAAATTATACCCCATACTCATTCACATAGAGGGGCCAGGATCTGGGGGCCCCCCTAATAAAGGGAGCTTCCAAATTGCAATAAGCCCCCTGCCTGCAGACTACCGCTACCACTGCCCAGGGTTGTCAGGAAGAGGTCCTTGGGGGGGACCTCTTCCTGACAACCCTTTTTTTAAATTTTGGAGTGGGATTCCCCTTCAAGATCCTCAGAGCACAAGTCGCATGCCACAAATTGTATCAGTTAAAATGATGATCCGACTTGGATGCAAATTACATTCAAATCAATGAGCTGAAATTGTGCCCAAGTCAGACCAAAGTAGTGCAGGGAGCATTTTCAAAGTCTGACCAATACAAGTAAGACCAGTTAAGATGGCTCTCATAGGAAATTCAATATATTATTTATACACGCCCTGCTCCCAAAGTCACAGCGTATGTCACACCAGTGTGCAGGCAATGCAGGCAATGCAGGCAATGTCAGTGAGCAGTCATTGATTGTTTTGTACCTTCTTTAGCATAGATTGTTCATTTGGAGTGTGCAGTAGCTGAGCGTTCATATAACAGCCTATGTGAAGCAGCTCTATTATACTGAAAACAAAAGTGTGTCCCTGGAAGTCTTAAAGCTCACTGTTTACTAAGTATCTGATTGTACAATCTCTTTTAGATCTACCATCAACTATATTGTGCAAGGGCCAGCCTGATTGGATACAAAATTGGATAGATACAGTAGGTGTGTCCTCCTATTTTATAGTTTTGGTAAAACTAAAGGAGGTTGTACAGTGATTGTATGATTGAACTATATAGTGTATGGGCACCTTTATACACCTACAATTACCTAAAACGTTCTGTGTCATTATTTGGTAATGGCACTCCAAATGTGGAAGCAAACTTGCATTTTATCGAGTGCAAAAATGCGCGACAAACACGTGGTTAAAAATGTGCAAACAGCATTGGACCAGAATGCCCCATGAGCTACTTTGCTGCATTTGTCATGGATAAGGCAGCCCATTGAAATTAATGATGTTCCCTATGCATGTTGCAGGAAAAAAAGCACCAAAAATATGTGTTTCCATTATGCTATGCAAATGGGGCCTGAAAGTAAAAGAGGTGTGTTTACACCCTCTCCCTTTATTAGGTGAACCTGAATTACAAGAACATTGACAGTTAAATATCTCCCTCCCATGCGCTTGTATAAAGCTGGCCATATACCTGGCAGCCTGATTGTACAAGTTCCTTTAGACTTACCAAATCTATGGAATAGGAGGAGCCATCTGCAAAAACGATTCAATTTGTGTTAAATAAGACAGGCTCTTGCACTATATGGTTGATGGTAGATCTAAATGAGATTGTACAATCAGAGTGTATGGTATATGGTCACCCTAAAGGAAGAAGTAGGAAAGTGGGTGGAAATAAAAAAAGAGGTGGTATAGAAATGAGGGAGGTGTGGTCCAAAGTGGTAAACATGCCATATTCTGTAATGCAATTTGGCAATGCATGATAGGATATGGAGATCCTGGAAAGCAACATGATGATACAGGAAGTCAGGTATCATAAAGTATCAAAATTTACATTTTGAAATGAGGAGGTAAATATTCAAAGCCACCATGGACTAGGTAAATAAGATAAGCACATTGGGATGGATTAGGCAGAAAGGACATTTAGAAAAAGCTTCTATTAATTGTTAAAAGTGAAAATCTGCCTGAAAAGGTGAACTTAAACTTTTAGGCTCCATGTACACGGGATGCTGGAAATGGCCGTTTAGGAGCAGTTGGGCGTTTTTTTCAGAAGCCCCTGAACCCATCTACATTTTATCTTATCTGTCCATGTACACCAGGTCGTTTACAGTCATTTGCAGGCAGTGCGTTCAGGGACTGTTTTTAGAACGCAATTATTTGCGTTCGAACGTGTGTTTCCCGGCGTTTCAAACGCACAAACGCGTCCGAACGCATCTGAACGCGTCCGGACGCATCTGAACGCGATGACCCGCGTTTAGCGTTCGCGTTTTTCCATTTTAAAGGGGAATAATTTTTTTGACCTCTAGGAACGCTTCTAAACGCAAACGCCCGCAAACGCCGCTAAACGCCCGCTAAACGCGGGTACAAACGCGACCGAACGGACGTTTCAAACGTCCTAAAAATTCCAGCATTCAAAGGGACTTTTAACAACGTCCCGTGTACATGGAGCCTAAGTCTAATAACTGCTGTTCTCAAATAATACATCCAAACATGAATAGCAAACTCAATCAAATGGGTTTTCGCTATGCAGTTTTATTTCTGAGCCCTAAGTTATGCTTTTAATTCTCCTTTAGATAGTTAAATATTCTGGTCATTGAGTTAAAGCGGTGTTCCGGGCACGGAATTCAATTTCTACAAATTGCTGCATTGTGTTCCTGAGCCTTCGCTGAGCCACAATTGGATATTCCCATTTTTTTTTTTATAACACTTACCTTTTAATACAGCTTTTTATACTCACCATTAGATGCACTTCCTCCCTGCAGAGCCGCGGCTCTCCCCGTCACTTCCGGGCCGCAATGTGTTCTGGGAGCTCTTACTCGGCGCTCCCAGGATGCATTGCGCAGTGACGTGGGCGTGCGACCGCTCTTCTCATCGCGTTATTTCCAAACAGGAAATGACGCGATGTTAGGCGGAGCCCAGCGCGGACGGCGCCATATTTAAGTCTGTAAACAAAGGAAATTGCCAGGATTGCCTTTCTTATGTTTAGAGATACAGAGTGTTCCTAGTGTTCGGCGGTCCTACTGCAGTGAACAAAAGCAAAAAAAGGTATGTGCCATCAAATCGAATATATATATATATTTAAAGGGTCAACAACTGTGAATTCGAATACATAAAATGGGGCAACAACATATAATTTCATTTTTCAAAAGGGGGCAATAACTTTTTTATTTTTTTTTTATAAGGGGACAATAACAGTTTTTTTTTTTTTTTAAGGGGACAACAAAGTTTATTTTTTTTTTAGAGTGGATAAGAACTGGTAATTTTTTTTTAAGGGGAATTTTTTTTTTTTTTTTTAAAGGGGGACAACAACTTTTTTTTTATTTAAAGGGGACATCAACTGTTAATTTTTTTTCTTTTTAAGGAGACAACAAAGTTTATTTTTTTTTAGAGTGTATAAGAACTGGTAATTTTTTTTTAAGGGGATTTTTTTTTTTTAAAGGGGACAACAACTTTTTCTTTATTTAAAGGGGACAACAAATGTTAATTTTTTCTTTTTAAGGGGACAACAAAGTTTATTTTTTTTTATTTAGAGTGGATAAGAACTGGTTATTTTTTTTTTAAGGGGAATTTTTTTTTTTTTTTTTTTTTTTTTAAAGGGGACAACAACTTTTTTTTTATTTAAAGGGGACAACAAAGTTTATTTTTTTTTTATTTAGAGTGGATAAGAACTGGTTATTTTTTTTTAAGGGGAATTTTTTTTTTAAAAGGGGACAACAACTTTTTTTTATTTATATTATATATATATATATTTTTTTTTTTATATATATTAATTTGAATGATTAAATGGGGTCACATGCCTCTAAATTTGAAGTGATTTAAAGGGAAGAACATATACTGTTTCTTTTTTCTTTGTCTTCATCTACCACACCCCAAACATAAATTCTGAGCCCACCTCCACAAAAACAAGTAACAAGGACAAAGAAATAACACAACAAAGCCCATCCAACCCCCACCCCCCCCCCCTTCCAACACCCACTGCACTACTCTTAGGTATTAAAAATGGCTAACCATGCCAAAAAAATGTTTTTAATCAAATTTTACTACTTTTAATGATGTTATTTTCAGAATTTGAGGGAGACACGCTTTTGATTCTCCGAATACACTGATTTTAATACGCCACTTCAGGTAAATAGATGAAATATTTTATTTGTATAATTTTTTTTTTTTTTTTAATTTTGTTTTATTAGATTATCAACAGATTATAATAAGGAAATACATTGATTTCAAAATTTACTTTACTTTGTTCTCTTTCATATATTATTTGTTCTCTTTCATATATTATTTGTATTTTTTATAATGTTTTTTTTTTAAATTGTTTGATTTTAATGTCAACATAATAAATAAAATTATTATATGTTAACAATTTATTGTTGTGCGTTTTGTCATTTTTCATCTTCTATATCTTTATATGTTTGGTAACAGCACCCTTTGCACTGTTTTTGTCAACATAATAATATATATATATATATATATATATATATATATATATATATATGTATATATATATATATATATATATATATATGAATCTCTATATCTCTATTTTTCTTGGTGTGTGTGTTTGTATGTATATAAATATATTTTTTTAATTAATATATATTTGAGGATGATTATATATATATATATATATATATATATATATATATATATATATATATATATATAGCATGTGTGTATATAAATATATTTTTTGTTTAATATATATATATATATATATATATATATATATACATATTAATCTCTATATTTGTGTGTATATATATATAAATCTGTATATTTGTTTGTGTGTGTGTGTATATATATATATCTTTTTTTAGCATATGTGTATAAAAAAAAATATATATATATAGAGAGAGGACCATGTATATATATATATATATATGACCATGTGTGTATATATATATATATATATATATATAATTTTGGTTTAAACTCCCAAAAATTATTAAAAATGTATGTGTGGTGGGTATATATATATAAAAATATATCAAAATATCTATTTTTATCTATCGATAACTATCTAGCCACATACATTATATATATATATATATATATATATATGACTGTGTGTGTGTGTGTGTGTGTGTTTGTGTTTGTGTGTGTGTGTGTGTATATATATATATATATATATATATATGAATCTCTATATCTCTATTTTTCTTGGTGTGTGTGTTTGTATGTATATAAATATATTTTTTTAATTAATATATATTTGAGGATGATTATATATATATATATATATATATATATATATATTTTTACAGAGAGAAATTATTCCACATCAGTGATCCCAGAATACACTGGTGATAGGAATGAAAAGGATTGGGACTATAACGGGCTATTAGTCGAAAGTATGTAGGTAAGCCAGGGAAAGAACGAAAGAAAAGTAAAATTGACAATATTTATTGAGTGTGAATAAAAGTCGACATTGAAACAATGAAGAAAATGATAACAATGAAAATAATGAAAAGAAAAAACTAATGATGCAATACAATACAGCATGTTATGTCAAAGTAGTAGTCGATCGAACGGGTGAGTGCCTTTGTTCAATGCATTTCGCCTTTCGCTTCATCAGGAACTCCGGCGTGATTGAATCACCCTTTTGTTGGATTAGGACTACATTAAGACCTTCAAAGTTTATGCATAAAAACAAAAAGAAAAACATATATATAAATACAGGTTCATATCTTGAAAACTGGAAAACAGTCTACAATATTCATTTTAACCCTAGTATATCAAAGTACAGGGTCATGAGAATAGACACATATAGCTTACCACACTTAAAAGTACATTATGCTTAATACATGGAACAGTTGGACCAAAGATTGCGCTTCCCAATGGCTTGTCTTAAGGCTCCGAACCACATAGATCCAGGTGGGGCCCAACAGGGGTCCTCCATGGAGGTGGTTTTCTGGTATGAATTGGACCAGTCTTGAATTGGTACCACCGTAGCGGACAAAAGGTGGAGTCCGGAGTTCTGTGGACAAACATAGTGTGTCTTGTATAGCATGTCTAATGTCATACAAATTGTCTTAAGGAGTCTATTATTAGAATAGATGATCATAGCTATCTAGAGAGATAGAAAAAGGAACAATTACAAATGGTAGGTATTCTGCAAACCTACCAAAGCTGGGGTCGGTTCTGGGAAGGAACATAAGAGTAAGGATACTATATTAAAAAGTTCCATCCATAAACATATGTTTGAGCCCATAAATCCACAGGAGCAACAGCTGAAAGGCCGCGGCTCCAGCAGACTGCCCAGCTATTATATGCAGGGACAAGACAGCAACAGACCAAAAAACTACAGAATTTAGACATTGGCTATCCCCATAGAGAAAGCCCCAGGGGAAAATTAGAGTAGTTGAGAGGAGAGCCTAGTATGTTATCGGCCAGTATCTTACCTTACTACCTCGAAAGCCACGGGTCGGGAGAGCCGCCATGACTCATCCTCCCGCGCCCGTGGCTTAAGACTGGTCCCGCCGGAAGTGACGGGTGTCCGCAAACGTCACTTCCGGCGCGGGCGCCATACTATCGGATGTCCGGCGCTAGAGGTCAAATGATCCCCGTGGCCGGACACCCGCGCCAGCTGAATGAGCCGGAGAGGACAGGCATACAGCTGTCCCCTGCTTGGCGCCCGAATTCATACCTACAAACAAGCCTATGGACAAGCAGAGAGCGAATCCTGATCCATTACATGAATCGATACAGGGTTTAAATTACAACCTTTGATTTAAACAAATTAAACAGACAAAATAAAGAATACATACAACAAACCAAATACAGTCCATAGTGGATTGTATGCAAGACTAGGAACTTAGCCCGGTCAGGAAAATCCTGCAGGTGGTTCCTATAAAAGCGTCAATAAGGTATATCAAAAAATATGAATACATAGAGATTCGATGAAGGCAGGAAGCAGGAGAGAAAATGGGAAGGGCAGGGAAGGGAAAGAGGGTGGGAAAGGAAACAAGATAAGGGATTGGTAGATTTGTTCATCTGTCAAAGGGATTTGATCAAGACTGTCAGCCAATTATGACAGTAGGAGTGTCCCGTATTATACAAGTTCTAGGGAACATACCCGTATGAAGGATGAGATTGGATAGAGGGTCTATACACAACAAAACACATATATACAAATAGCGTCCCCATACCTGTCCTCCTCCAACATATAAGCAAGTTTGGTAGGGAAACATCATCCCCGTTTGGAGGTTCAGTATAGCCTATATATCAAATAAAGTAATCGAAAACATGAAACAAAAAAGAAAACCAATGATAAACAGTAATCACTATACTATCCTTCAGAAAAAAGGCTTAAAAAGTACAGTGATATGATGAATTATTAAATTGACAAGTTATAAATTATGATATGTAGGAACATAAAACCAACATTAACATGGGTTTATGTTGCCAGTTGTTTTGTTTGATGATGAGAGTCGCTACCAAAACAAACTAGGAGGAAAGAAGAGGGTGGAGAGGTTCAAAAAGCTATAAAAAAGGTTTGTACGAGACCGCAATATTAAGTCCTGGCCAATGGGTGGCCTGTAGATTGAAAATCCACCTCGCCTCTTTACGAAGGATTTTGTTATCCAGATCACCTCCCCGTGGGTTGGGGGGGATGACCTCGAGAACAGCGAACCTGACATAATCTGGGTCGAAGTCATGATGCACTCCGATGTGCTTGCAAATAGGTGTGTAGATAAGACCAACCTCAAGATAGTAGAGGTGGTCCTGTATACGTTTGGAAAGTTTACGTTTGGTCTTGCCTACGTAGAAAGCCCCACACTTGCAGAGGGCGATGTAAACCACCCCCTGTGTTTGGCAATCCGCGTAGGCTCGACATATGTGAGTCCCTCCCCTGGGGAGAGGAAAAGACGGGCCCTCCAGGACCCATGGACAAAAGTCACAGGTGCCACATCTGAATGTACCTGCGGCGGATGGTCCCCCCGCATGTTGCTCAGTGTAATGGCTGTGAACCAGGGAATCACGGATTGACCTAGACCGGCGAAATGTTAGCTGGGGGTATGAGGATACATATTTGGAAATGGTGTGGTCTTCCTTAAGGAAGTGCCAATTTTTTGCAAGGAGGTTACGTACCAGTTGATGGTCTGTGTTGTATTTTGTCACAATTCTTGTGACCGCTTCCTTCTTGCCTTTTCTTTTACCAAAGATCAATTTATCTCTCTCCAATCCACAAGCTCTGCTATAGGCCCGTTTAAGGACCCTGTTACTGTAACCCCGGGCTAGAAGTCTTTGACGGAGGGAATCAGCCTCCCTCTTAAAGTCCCCCTCCCTGGTGCAGATTCTACGTATTCTCAGATATTGGGAATAGGGGATGCTTTGCACCAATGGACGCGGGTGGCTGCTGTCAAAATGGAGTATTGTGTTCCCCGCTGTGTCCTTCCGGTGAAGAGTGGTGTAAATCGATCCATCAGGATCTAACACCACCTCAGTATCCAGGAAGGCCAGTCTGTCCCTATGCCACTGCATAGTAAAGGTAAGATTGAAAGGATTGGCACCTATATGTAGCATGAAACTTTGCAACTCCTCCAGTGTCCCTGTCCACACCATGAGCACATCGTCAATATATCTCCTCCAAAGGAGTATATGGTTCAGGAGGGGGTCGCTAGACTCCCCCGCGAACAGGGTACGTTCCCATCCCCCCAGGTACAGGTTGGCGTACGATGGGGCACAAGATGTCCCCATCGCTACCCCCTGTACCTGGAGGTATGTGTTGTCATTGAATGTAAAAATATTAGAGTTAAGAATATGTTTCAAAAGTTTCAGGAGAAAATCAGCTTTAGGCCAAAACGAACGTCCCTGTTCCCAGAGGAAGCCAGCGACCACCTCCAACCCCTTGTCATGGGGGATACTGGAGTATAGTGCCTCTATGTCAATAGCAACTAATATGGAGTGGCCAGGGACAGACAGTCCCTCCAGGGTTTTCAAAAGTTCAATGGTATCTTTTAAATAGGACGGTAATCTCACGACGTGTGGTCTCAACTGATCGTCCAGATATTTACTGGCTGTTTCCGATACGCAGCCCATACCGGAGACTATTGGACGCCCGGGGGGAGTAACAAGGTCCTTGTGGACCTTCGGCAAAGCGTAAAAGGTCGGAGTGATAGGCCATCTTGTTGAGAGGTAGCCTAAAAGGTCTTGGTCAATGATTCCCTGGTCAAAAGCATCACGAAGCAAAGAGTTAAATTCGTTAATTTTGTCTTGTATGCAATCCGAAGATATGGGTGCATACCAATCTGAATTGGACAATATTTTATTGCACATTGTGACGTATTGACCACGATCCATAACGACGACATTGCCCCCCTTGTCAGCGGGTTTAATGACAATGTCGTCGTTATGGATCAAGTGGTCAAGTGCGCACTTTTGAGACACACTGAGATTGTGTTTGGGTGCGGGGGTCATAGATAGAGACTCAATGTCTCTCACTGACTGACGCAGGAACGCCCACACAGCAGGACATGTTTGGAGTTTAGGAAAAGTTTTAGACTTTGCTTTGTATTTATGTGGACTGTCTTCTGGTAGTGGTTCCTCGTCAGATGAGGAGGATGACAGAGAGTCATTCTCCTCCCCTCTATAATTTTCATTCTCGTTTAAGAGTTGCATTAGGATTTTTAAGGTTTTAAAATCCTGTATTTTATAATCCTTGTAAGTATCGTCACTCCCAGGGGCCTTGTCCTTCTCCTTATCAAAAATGTATCTGAACGTCAAATTTCTGGCAAAAAGGTGCAGGTCTTTAACTAGTTCAAACCTGTCCAAACCGTTGGTTGGGCAAAAGTTTAACCCCAGTGTTAGGACACTCAATAAATATTGTCAATTTTACTTTTCTTTCGTTCTTTCCCTGGCTTACCTACATACTTTCGACTAATAGCCCGTTATAGTCCCAATCCTTTTCATTCCTATCACCAGTGTATTCTGGGATCACTGATGTGGAATAATTTCTCTCTGTAAAAATTACCTAACCGGGATGAGGACTATTTGTCGAGATATGGGTTACTTCCTTTTTCTTTTCATTCTCAATATCAGGGTGTAAAACCCATCTCGCTTTAGCAGCCCATATCGTGTATTTTGTTGACTTATATGTAGCCTTTCCTTCCCAGATCTTATTGTTTAAAAACCTATTATGATCACCTGGCTTTAGCTGTTATCCAGGTAATGTCAAATGATAGTACACAGACAACTATCTAGTCATTTGTACAATCGTATTGCTGAAGGCATTTGTCTCTTTCTATTCCTTTCTTCCTATCTAATTTCCCCCCCCCCCTTTTCCCGGTTCTTTCCCCCTTCTTCCCCTCTTTCTCTCTCTCTCTTTTACTCTTTCAATTTTTCTAATGTCTATTTCCACGTTCACTCTTGATAACGGATTTACACCATATTTGTTTGCTTTTATTATTCCCCTGCTGTGTCCTCGTTCTAGATACCAGCTACTGACTGACTGTCCCTGGGTGGCTCCACAACCATGGCACAACTAAGCGGCATAGGATGGGAAAAATTCCTGGACTCTTTGGAGCAGACATGTGTCTCTCATACCGAACAGGACATAAATTTGGATGTTCATTTCCAAAAAACAAGGAAACTACTTGAACGTAAGTCAAGCCTTGGATGGCACATTCGATATTTTGACAAATATCTTCGGGACAAAATCAATCCCCTAGGTCTTAGAATCCAGGTTTTCCCTTCCTTCGAGATCACGGATCCACAGTTCCGTGTATTGTGGGAACTCAATCTAACCGCCTGTACTGCCAGGATGATGGAGTTACTCAGGGACAAGTATAAACAGGATCTTGAGGAAATAGATAGGGAACTGACTCTCCTTCAGGAGAAAAAACCCACATTGCAAAATGTTGAATACACCAGACGGGAGCAAGACCTTATTCAGCATTTAGAGCGCTTTAACACCAATCTAATAGTCAAGAAAGACTTTAAATATCACAAGGATCGTTTGGCCTTTGAGGGTGGTTATGCCTATAAATGGCAAAAACCCGTTTGGCCACGTGGAGGCAAACCCACCAGAAATAGGTCAGCACAGGAGACGGAGCTACCAAGATCGATATCTGATACCTCCCTCTCGTCGGCTACATCCTCCCACAGATCTAATACCTCATCAGTCAAGGGAAGAGTAGGAAGGGGCCGCCCGCCCAAAAAAGTCTCGGGTAACAATACCCATGACACACCCTCTCATAAACCAGGAAAAAGAGGAGCATCCCCACATGAGATTACACCTAAGCCTAAACAAAATCTTGGCAGTAATAGAGGGGCAACGGGGACCTCAAATACCAGCAACGAACCCTTACGCACGTCTATGTTTAGCTCCAACAGTAACACATCACAATATACACACATGGGAGCCATGCCAAAAAACCTTAACAAAGAGTCAACAACGTCCGAACCTGACACCTTGCCCCCTTTAGGGGCTACCCCAGCGCAGGGGTTACTTCCACCACCCCCAGCACTGGGCGACAAGAAACTAGGGCCGATGGACCAACATGTCATCAAGCAAATCTGAAAAATCACAATCTAGACATAATCAATTTATCCTCATATGATTTATCACCCTCTGAAAGGGAGGTCCTAACACTGGGGTTAAACTTTTGCCCAACCAACGGTTTGGACAGGTTTGAACTAGTTAAAGACCTGCACCTTTTTGCCAGAAATTTGACGTTCAGATACATTTTTGATAAGGAGAAGGACAAGGCCCCTGGGAGTGACGATACTTACAAGGATTATAAAATACAGGATTTTAAAACCTTAAAAATCCTAATGCAACTCTTAAACGAGAATGAAAATTATAGAGGGGAGGAGAATGACTCTCTGTCATCCTCCTCATCTGACGAGGAACCACTACCAGAAGACAGTCCACATAAATACAAAGCAAAGTCTAAAACTTTTCCTAAACTCCAAACATGTCCTGCTGTGTGGGCGTTCCTGCGTCAGTCAGTGAGAGACATTGAGTCTCTATCTATGACCCCCGCACCCAAACACAATCTCAGTGTGTCTCAAAAGTGCGCACTTGACCACTTGATCCATAACGACGACATTGTCATTAAACCCGCTGACAAGGGGGGCAATGTCGTCGTTATGGATCGTGGTCAATACGTCACAATGTGCAATAAAATATTGTCTAATTCAGATTGGTATGCACCCATATCTTCGGATTGCATACAAGACAAAATTAACGAATTTAACTCTTTGCTTCGTGATGCTTTTGACCAGGGAATCATTGACCAAGACCTTTTAGGCTACCTCTCAACAAGATGGCCTATCACTCCGACCTTTTACGCTTTGCCGAAGGTCCACAAGGACCTTGTTACTCCCCCCGGGCGTCCAATAGTCTCCGGTATGGGCTGCGTATCGGAAACAGCCAGTAAATATCTGGACGATCAGTTGAGACCACACGTCGTGAGATTACCGTCCTATTTAAAAGATACCATTGAACTTTTGAAAACCCTGGAGGGACTGTCTGTCCCTGGCCACTCCATATTAGTTGCTATTGACATAGAGGCACTATACTCCAGTATCCCCCATGACAAGGGGTTGGAGGTGGTCGCTGGCTTCCTCCGGGAACAGGGACGTTCATTTTGGCCTAAAGCTGATTTTCTCCTGAAACTTTTGAAACATATTCTTAACTCTAATATTTTTACATTCAATGACAACACATACCTCCAGGTACAGGGGGTAGCGATGGGGACATCTTGTGCCCCATCGTACGCCAACCTGTACCTGGGGGGATGGGAACGTACCCTGTTCGCGGGGGAGTCTAGCGACCCCCTCCTGAACCATATACTCCTTTGGAGGAGATATATTGACGATGTGCTCATGGTGTGGACAGGGACACTGGAGGAGTTGCAAAGTTTCATGCTACATATAGGTGCCAATCCTTTCAATCTTACCTTTACTATGCAGTGGCATAGGGACAGACTGGCCTTCCTGGATACTGAGGTGGTGTTATATCCTGATGGATCGATTTACACCACTCTTCACCGGAAGGACACAGCGGGAACACAATACTCCATTTTGACAGCAGCCACCCGCGTCCATTGGTGCAAAGCATCCCCTATTCCCAATATCTGAGAATACGTAGAATCTGCACCAGGGAGGGGGACTTTAAGAGGGAGGCTGATTCCCTCCGTCAAAGACTTCTAGCCCGGGGTTACAGTAACAGGGTCCTTAAACGGGCCTATAGCAGAGCTTGTGGATTGGAGAGAGATAAATTGATCTTTGGTAAAAGAAAAGGCAAGAAGGAAGCGGTCACAAGAATTGTGACAAAATACAACACAGACCATCAACTGGTACGTAACCTCCTTGCAAAAAATTGGCACTTCCTTAAGGAAGACCACACCATTTCCAAATATGTATCCTCATACCCCCAGCTAACATTTCGCCGGTCTAGGTCAATCCGTGATTCCCTGGTTCACAGCCATTACACTGAGCAACATGCGGGGGGACCATCCGCCGCAGGTACATTCAGATGTGGCACCTGTGACTTTTGTCCATGGGTCCTGGAGGGCCCGTCTTTTCCTCTCCCCAGGGGAGGGACTCACATATGTCGAGCCTACGCGGATTGCCAAACACAGGGGGTGGTTTACATCGCCCTCTGCAAGTGTGGGGCTTTCTACGTAGGCAAGACCAAACGTAAACTTTCCAAACGTATACAGGACCACCTCTACTATCTTGAGGTTGGTCTTATCTACACACCTATTTGCAAGCACATCGGAGTGCATCATGACTTCGACCCAGATTATGTCAGGTTTGCTGTTCTCGAGGTCATCCCCCCCAACCCACGGGGAGGTGATCTGGATAACAAAATCCTTCGTAAAGAGGCGAGGTGGATTTTCAATCTACAGGCCACCCATTGGCCAGGACTTAATATTGCGGTCTCGTACAAACCTTTTTTATAGCTTTTTGAACCTCTCCACCCTCTTCTTTCCTCCTAGTTTGTTTTGGTAGCGACTCTCATCATCAAACAAAACAACTGGCAACATAAACCCATGTTAATGTTGGTTTTATGTTCCTACATATCATAATTTATAACTTGTCAATTTAATAATTCATCATATCACTGTACTTTTTAAGCCTTTTTTCTGAAGGATAGTATAGTGATTACTGTTTATCATTGGTTTTCTTTTTTGTTTCATGTTTTCGATTACTTTATTTGATATATAGGCTATACTGAACCTCCAAACGGGGATGATGTTTCCCTACCAAACTTGCTTATATGTTGGAGGAGGACAGGTATGGGGACGCTATTTGTATATATGTGTTTTGTTGTGTATAGACCCTCTATCCAATCTCATCCTTCATACGGGTATGTTCCCTAGAACTTGTATAATACGGGACACTCCTACTGTCATAATTGGCTGACAGTCTTGATCAAATCCCTTTGACAGATGAACAAATCTACCAATCCCTTATCTTGTTTCCTTTCCCACCCTCTTTCCCTTCCCTGCCCTTCCCATTTTCTCTCCTGCTTCCTGCCTTCATCGAATCTCTATGTATTCATATTTTTTGATATACCTTATTGACGCTTTTATAGGAACCACCTGCAGGATTTTCCTGACCGGGCTAAGTTCCTAGTCTTGCATACAATCCACTATGGACTGTATTTGGTTTGTTGTATGTATTCTTTATTTTGTCTGTTTAATTTGTTTAAATCAAAGGTTGTAATTTAAACCCTGTATCGATTCATGTAATGGATCAGGATTCGCTCTCTGCTTGTCCATAGGCTTGTTTGTAGGTATGAATTCGGGCGCCAAGCAGGGGACAGCTGTATGCCTGTCCTCTCCGGCTCATTCAGCCGGCGCGGGTGTCCGGCCACGGGGATCATTTGACCTCTAGCGCCGGACATCCGATAGTATGGCGCCCGCGCCGGAAGTGACGTTTGCGGACACCCGTCACTTCCGGCGGGACCAGTCTTAAGCCACGGGCGCGGGAGGATGAGTCATGGCGGCTCTCCTGACCCGTGGCTTTCGAGGTAGTAAGGTAAGATACTGGCCGATAACATACTAGGCTCTCCTCTCAACTACTCTAATTTTCCCCTGGGGCTTTCTCTATGGGGATAGCCAATGTCTAAATTCTGTAGTTTTTTGGTCTGTTGCTGTCTTGTCCCTGCATATAATAGCTGGGCAGTCTGCTGGAGCCGCGGCCTTTCAGCTGTTGCTCCTGTGGATTTATGGGCTCAAACATATGTTTATGGATGGAACTTTTTAATATAGTATCCTTACTCTTATGTTCCTTCCCAGAACCGACCCCAGCTTTGGTAGGTTTGCAGAATACCTACCATTTGTAATTGTTCCTTTTTCTATCTCTCTAGATAGCTATGATCATCTATTTCTAATAATAGACTCCTTAAGACAATTTGTATGACATTAGACATGCTATACAAGACACACTATGTTTGTCCACAGAACTCCGGACTCCACCTTTTGTCCGCTACGGTGGTACCAATTCAAGACTGGTCCAATTCATACCAGAAAACCACCTCCATGGAGGACCCCTGTTGGGCCCCACCTGGATCTATGTGGTTCGGAGCCTTAAGACAAGCCATTGGGAAGCGCAATCTTTGGTCCAACTGTTCCATGTATTAAGCATAATGTACTTTTAAGTGTGGTAAGCTATATGTGTCTATTCTCATGACCCTGTACTTTGATATACTAGGGTTAAAATGAATATTGTAGACTGTTTTCCAGTTTTCAAGATATGAACCTGTATTTATATATATGTTTTTCTTTTGTTTTTATGCATAAACTTTGAAGGTCTTAATGTAGTCCTAATCCAACAAAAGGGTGATTCAATCACGCCGGAGTTCCTGATGAAGCGAAAGGCGAAATGCATTGAACAAAGGCACTCACCCGTTCGATCGACTACTACTTTGACATAACATGCTGTATTGTATTGCATCATTAGTTTTTTCTTTTCATTATTTTCATTGTTATCATTTTCTTCATTGTTTCAAAAAATTGAAAGAGTAAAAGAGAGAGAGAGAAAGAGGGGAAGAAGGGGGAAAGAACCGGGAAAAGGGGGGGGGGAAATTAGATAGGAAGAAAGGAATAGAAAGAGACAAATGCCTTCAGCAATACGATTGTACAAATGACTAGATAGTTGTCTGTGTACTATCATTTGACATTACCTGGATAACAGCTAAAGCCAGGTGATCATAATAGGTTTTTAAACAATAAGATCTGGGAAGGAAAGGCTACATATAAGTCAACAAAATACACGATATGGGCTGCTAAAGCGAGATGGGTTTTACACCCTGATATTGAGAATGAAAAGAAAAAGGAAGTAACCCATATCTCGACAAATAGTCCTCATCCCGGTTAGGTAATTTTTACAGAGAGAAATTATTCCACATCAGTGATCCCAGAATACACTGGTGATAGGAATGAAAAGGATTGGGACTATAACGGGCTATTAGTCGAAAGTATGTAGGTAAGCCAGGGAAAGAACGAAAGAAAAGTAAAATTGACAATATTTATTGAGTGTCCTAACACTGGGGTTAAACTTTTGCCCAACCAACGGTTTGGACAGGTTTGAACTAGTTAAAGACCTGCACCTTTTTGCCAGAAATTTGACGTTCAGATACATTTTTGATAAGGAGAAGGACAAGGCCCCTGGGAGTGACGATACTTACAAGGATTATAAAATACAGGATTTTAAAACCTTAAAAATCCTAATGCAACTCTTAAACGAGAATGAAAATTATAGAGGGGAGGAGAATGACTCTCTGTCATCCTCCTCATCTGACGAGGAACCACTACCAGAAGACAGTCCACATAAATACAAAGCAAAGTCTAAAACTTTTCCTAAACTCCAAACATGTCCTGCTGTGTGGGCGTTCCTGCGTCAGTCAGTGAGAGACATTGAGTCTCTATCTATGACCCCCGCACCCAAACACAATCTCAGTGTGTCTCAAAAGTGCGCACTTGACCACTTGATCCATAACGACGACATTGTCATTAAATCCGCTGACAAGGGGGCAATGTCGTCGTTATGGATCGTGGTCAATACGTCACAATGTGCAATAAAATATTGTCTAATTCAGATTGGTATGCACCCATATCTTCGGATTGCATACAAGACAAAATTAACGAATTTAACTCTTTGCTTCGTGATGCTTTTGACCAGGGAATCATTGACCAAGACCTTTTAGGCTACCTCTCAACAAGATGGCCTATCACTCCGACCTTTTACGCTTTGCCGAAGGTCCACAAGGACCTTGTTACTCCCCCCGGGCGTCCAATAGTCTCCGGTATGGGCTGCGTATCGGAAACAGCCAGTAAATATCTGGACGATCAGTTGAGACCACACGTCGTGAGATTACCGTCCTATTTAAAAGATACCATTGAACTTTTGAAAACCCTGGAGGGACTGTCTGTCCCTGGCCACTCCATATTAGTTGCTATTGACATAGAGGCACTATACTCCAGTATCCCCCATGACAAGGGGTTGGAGGTGGTCGCTGGCTTCCTCCGGGAACAGGGACGTTCATTTTGGCCTAAAGCTGATTTTCTCCTGAAACTTTTGAAACATATTCTTAACTCTAATATTTTTACATTCAATGACAACACATACCTCCAGGTACAGGGGGTAGCGATGGGGACATCTTGTGCCCCATCGTACGCCAACCTGTACCTGGGGGGATGGGAACGTACCCTGTTCGCGGGGGAGTCTAGCGACCCCCTCCTGAACCATATACTCCTTTGGAGGAGATATATTGACGATGTGCTCATGGTGTGGACAGGGACACTGGAGGAGTTGCAAAGTTTCATGCTACATATAGGTGCCAATCCTTTCAATCTTACCTTTACTATGCAGTGGCATAGGGACAGACTGGCCTTCCTGGATACTGAGGTGGTGTTAGATCCTGATGGATCGATTTACACCACTCTTCACCGGAAGGACACAGCGGGGAACACAATACTCCATTTTGACAGCAGCCACCCGCGTCCATTGGTGCAAAGCATCCCCTATTCCCAATATCTGAGAATACGTAGAATCTGCACCAGGGAGGGGGACTTTAAGAGGGAGGCTGATTCCCTCCGTCAAAGACTTCTAGCCCGGGGTTACAGTAACAGGGTCCTTAAACGGGCCTATAGCAGAGCTTGTGGATTGGAGAGAGATAAATTGATCTTTGGTAAAAGAAAAGGCAAGAAGGAAGCGGTCACAAGAATTGTGACAAAATACAACACAGACCATCAACTGGTACGTAACCTCCTTGCAAAAAATTGGCACTTCCTTAAGGAAGACCACACCATTTCCAAATATGTATCCTCATACCCCCAGCTAACATTTCGCCGGTCTAGGTCAATCCGTGATTCCCTGGTTCACAGCCATTACACTGAGCAACATGCGGGGGGACCATCCGCCGCAGGTACATTCAGATGTGGCACCTGTGACTTTTGTCCATGGGTCCTGGAGGGCCCGTCTTTTCCTCTCCCCAGGGGAGGGACTCACATATGTCGAGCCTACGCGGATTGCCAAACACAGGGGGTGGTTTACATCGCCCTCTGCAAGTGTGGGGCTTTCTACGTAGGCAAGACCAAACGTAAACTTTCCAAACGTATACAGGACCACCTCTACTATCTTGAGGTTGGTGTTATCTACACACCTATTTGCAAGCACATCGGAGTGCATCATGACTTCGACCCAGATTATGTCAGGTTCGCTGTTCTCGAGGTCATCCCCCCCAACCCACGGGGAGGTGATCTGGATAACAAAATCCTTCGTAAAGAGGCGAGGTGGATTTTCAATCTACAGGCCACCCATTGGCCAGGACTTAATATTGCGGTCTCGTACAAACCTTTTTTATAGCTTTTTGAACCTCTCCACCCTCTTCTTTCCTCCTAGTTTGTTTTGGTAGCGACTCTCATCATCAAACAAAACAACTGGCAACATAAACCCATGTTAATGTTGGTTTTATGTTCCTACATATCATAATTTATAACTTGTCAATTTAATAATTCATCATATCACTGTACTTTTTAAGCCTTTTTTCTGAAGGATAGTATAGTGATTACTGTTTATCATTGGTTTTCTTTTTTGTTTCATGTTTTCGATTACTTTATTTGATATATAGGCTATACTGAACCTCCAAACGGGGATGATGTTTCCCTACCAAACTTGCTTATATGTTGGAGGAGGACAGGTATGGGGACGCTATTTGTATATATGTGTTTTGTTGTGTATAGACCCTCTATCCAATCTCATCCTTCATACGGGTATGTTCCCTAGAACTTGTATAATACGGGACACTCCTACTGTCATAATTGGCTGACAGTCTTGATCAAATCCCTTTGACAGATGAACAAATCTACCAATCCCTTATCTTGTTTCCTTTCCCACCCTCTTTCCCTTCCCTGCCCTTCCCATTTTCTCTCCTGCTTCCTGCCTTCATCGAATCTCTATGTATTCATATTTTTTGATATACCTTATTGACGCTTTTATAGGAACCACCTGCAGGATTTTCCTGACCGGGCTAAGTTCCTAGTCTTGCATACAATCCACTATGGACTGTATTTGGTTTGTTGTATGTATTCTTTATTTTGTCTGTTTAATTTGTTTAAATCAAAGGTTGTAATTTAAACCCTGTATCGATTCATGTAATGGATCAGGATTCGCTCTCTGCTTGTCCATAGGCTTGTTTGTAGGTATGAATTCGGGCGCCAAGCAGGGGACAGCTGTATGCCTGTCCTCTCCGGCTCATTCAGCCGGCGCGGGTGTCCGGCCACGGGGATCATTTGACCTCTAGCGCCGGACATCCGATAGTATGGCGCCCGCGCCGGAAGTGACGTTTGCGGACACCCGTCACTTCCGGCGGGACCAGTCTTAAGCCACGGGCGCGGGAGGATGAGTCATGGCGGCTCTCCTGACCCGTGGCTTTCGAGGTAGTAAGGTAAGATACTGGCCGATAACATACTAGGCTCTCCTCTCAACTACTCTAATTTTCCCCTGGGGCTTTCTCTATGGGGATAGCCAATGTCTAAATTCTGTAGTTTTTTGGTCTGTTGCTGTCTTGTCCCTGCATATAATAGCTGGGCAGTCTGCTGGAGCCGCGGCCTTTCAGCTGTTGCTCCTGTGGATTTATGGGCTCAAACATATGTTTATGGATGGAACTTTTTAATATAGTATCCTTACTCTTATGTTCCTTCCCAGAACCGACCCCAGCTTTGGTAGGTTTGCAGAATACCTACCATTTGTAATTGTTCCTTTTTCTATCTCTCTAGATAGCTATGATCATCTATTCTAATAATAGACTCCTTAAGACAATTTGTATGACATTAGACATGCTATACAAGACACACTATGTTTGTCCACAGAACTCCGGACTCCACCTTTTGTCCGCTACGGTGGTACCAATTCAAGACTGGTCCAATTCATACCAGAAAACCACCTCCATGGAGGACCCCTGTTGGGCCCCACCTGGATCTATGTGGTTCGGAGCCTTAAGACAAGCCATTGGGAAGCGCAATCTTTGGTCCAACTGTTCCATGTATTAAGCATAATGTACTTTTAAGTGTGGTAAGCTATATGTGTCTATTCTCATGACCCTGTACTTTGATATACTAGGGTTAAAATGAATATTGTAGACTGTTTTCCAGTTTTCAAGATATGAACCTGTATTTATATATATGTTTTTCTTTTTGTTTTTATGCATAAACTTTGAAGGTCTTAATGTAGTCCTAATCCAACAAAAGGGTGATTCAATCACGCCGGAGTTCCTGATGAAGCGAAAGGCGAAATGCATTGAACAAAGGCACTCACCCGTTCGATCGACTACTACTTTGACATAACATGCTGTATTGTATTGCATCATTAGTTTTTTCTTTTCATTATTTTCATTGTTATCATTTTCTTCATTGTTTCAAAAAATTGAAAGAGTAAAAGAGAGAGAGAGAAAGAGGGGAAGAAGGGGGAAAGAACCGGGAAAAGGGGGGGGGGAAATTAGATAGGAAGAAAGGAATAGAAAGAGACAAATGCCTTCAGCAATACGATTGTACAAATGACTAGATAGTTGTCTGTGTACTATCATTTGACATTACCTGGATAACAGCTAAAGCCAGGTGATCATAATAGGTTTTTAAACAATAAGATCTGGGAAGGAAAGGCTACATATAAGTCAACAAAATACACGATATGGGCTGCTAAAGCGAGATGGGTTTTACACCCTGATATTGAGAATGAAAAGAAAAAGGAAGTAACCCATATCTCGACAAATAGTCCTCATCCCGGTTAGGTAATTTTTACAGAGAGAAATTATTCCACATCAGTGATCCCAGAATACACTGGTGATAGGAATGAAAAGGATTGGGACTATAACGGGCTATTAGTCGAAAGTATGTAGGTAAGCCAGGGAAAGAACGAAAGAAAAGTAAAATTGACAATATTTATTGAGTGTCCTAACACTGGGGTTAAACTTTTGCCCAACCAACGGTTTGGACAGGTTTGAACTAGTTAAAGACCTGCACCTTTTTGCCAGAAATTTGACGTTCAGATACATTTTTGATAAGGAGAAGGACAAGGCCCCTGGGAGTGACGATACTTACAAGGATTATAAAATACAGGATTTTAAAACCTTAAAAATCCTAATGCAACTCTTAAACGAGAATGAAAATTATAGAGGGGAGGAGAATGACTCTCTGTCATCCTCCTCATCTGACGAGGAACCACTACCAGAAGACAGTCCACATAAATACAAAGCAAAGTCTAAAACTTTTCCTAAACTCCAAACATGTCCTGCTGTGTGGGCGTTCCTGCGTCAGTCAGTGAGAGACATTGAGTCTCTATCTATGACCCCCGCACCCAAACACAATCTCAGTGTGTCTCAAAAGTGCGCACTTGACCACTTGATCCATAACGACGACATTGTCATTAAATCCGCTGACAAGGGGGGCAATGTCGTCGTTATGGATCGTGGTCAATACGTCACAATGTGCAATAAAATATTGTCTAATTCAGATTGGTATGCACCCATATCTTCGGATTGCATACAAGACAAAATTAACGAATTTAACTCTTTGCTTCGTGATGCTTTTGACCAGGGAATCATTGACCAAGACCTTTTAGGCTACCTCTCAACAAGATGGCCTATCACTCCGACCTTTTACGCTTTGCCGAAGGTCCACAAGGACCTTGTTACTCCCCCCGGGCGTCCAATAGTCTCCGGTATGGGCTGCGTATCGGAAACAGCCAGTAAATATCTGGACGATCAGTTGAGACCACACGTCGTGAGATTACCGTCCTATTTAAAAGATACCATTGAACTTTTGAAAACCCTGGAGGGACTGTCTGTCCCTGGCCACTCCATATTAGTTGCTATTGACATAGAGGCACTATACTCCAGTATCCCCCATGACAAGGGGTTGGAGGTGGTCGCTGGCTTCCTCCGGGAACAGGGACGTTCATTTTGGCCTAAAGCTGATTTTCTCCTGAAACTTTTGAAACATATTCTTAACTCTAATATTTTTACATTCAATGACAACACATACCTCCAGGTACAGGGGGTAGCGATGGGGACATCTTGTGCCCCATCGTACGCCAACCTGTACCTGGGGGGATGGGAACGTACCCTGTTCGCGGGGGAGTCTAGCGACCCCCTCCTGAACCATATACTCCTTTGGAGGAGATATATTGACGATGTGCTCATGGTGTGGACAGGGACACTGGAGGAGTTGCAAAGTTTCATGCTACATATAGGTGCCAATCCTTTCAATCTTACCTTTACTATGCAGTGGCATAGGGACAGACTGGCCTTCCTGGATACTGAGGTGGTGTTAGATCCTGATGGATCGATTTACACCACTCTTCACCGGAAGGACACAGCGGGGAACACAATACTCCATTTTGACAGCAGCCACCCGCGTCCATTGGTGCAAAGCATCCCCTATTCCCAATATCTGAGAATACGTAGAATCTGCACCAGGGAGGGGGACTTTAAGAGGGAGGCTGATTCCCTCCGTCAAAGACTTCTAGCCCGGGGTTACAGTAACAGGGTCCTTAAACGGGCCTATAGCAGAGCTTGTGGATTGGAGAGAGATAAATTGATCTTTGGTAAAAGAAAAGGCAAGAAGGAAGCGGTCACAAGAATTGTGACAAAATACAACACAGACCATCAACTGGTACGTAACCTCCTTGCAAAAAATTGGCACTTCCTTAAGGAAGACCACACCATTTCCAAATATGTATCCTCATACCCCCAGCTAACATTTCGCCGGTCTAGGTCAATCCGTGATTCCCTGGTTCACAGCCATTACACTGAGCAACATGCGGGGGGACCATCCGCCGCAGGTACATTCAGATGTGGCACCTGTGACTTTTGTCCATGGGTCCTGGAGGGCCCGTCTTTTCCTCTCCCCAGGGGAGGGACTCACATATGTCGAGCCTACGCGGATTGCCAAACACAGGGGGTGGTTTACATCGCCCTCTGCAAGTGTGGGGCTTTCTACGTAGGCAAGACCAAACGTAAACTTTCCAAACGTATACAGGACCACCTCTACTATCTTGAGGTTGGTGTTATCTACACACCTATTTGCAAGCACATCGGAGTGCATCATGACTTCGACCCAGATTATGTCAGGTTCGCTGTTCTCGAGGTCATCCCCCCCAACCCACGGGGAGGTGATCTGGATAACAAAATCCTTCGTAAAGAGGCGAGGTGGATTTTCAATCTACAGGCCACCCATTGGCCAGGACTTAATATTGCGGTCTCGTACAAACCTTTTTTATAGCTTTTTGAACCTCTCCACCCTCTTCTTTCCTCCTAGTTTGTTTTGGTAGCGACTCTCATCATCAAACAAAACAACTGGCAACATAAACCCATGTTAATGTTGGTTTTATGTTCCTACATATCATAATTTATAACTTGTCAATTTAATAATTCATCATATCACTGTACTTTTTAAGCCTTTTTTCTGAAGGATAGTATAGTGATTACTGTTTATCATTGGTTTTCTTTTTTGTTTCATGTTTTCGATTACTTTATTTGATATATAGGCTATACTGAACCTCCAAACGGGGATGATGTTTCCCTACCAAACTTGCTTATATGTTGGAGGAGGACAGGTATGGGGACGCTATTTGTATATATGTGTTTTGTTGTGTATAGACCCTCTATCCAATCTCATCCTTCATACGGGTATGTTCCCTAGAACTTGTATAATACGGGACACTCCTACTGTCATAATTGGCTGACAGTCTTGATCAAATCCCTTTGACAGATGAACAAATCTACCAATCCCTTATCTTGTTTCCTTTCCCACCCTCTTTCCCTTCCCTGCCCTTCCCATTTTCTCTCCTGCTTCCTGCCTTCATCGAATCTCTATGTATTCATATTTTTTGATATACCTTATTGACGCTTTTATAGGAACCACCTGCAGGATTTTCCTGACCGGGCTAAGTTCCTAGTCTTGCATACAATCCACTATGGACTGTATTTGGTTTGTTGTATGTATTCTTTATTTTGTCTGTTTAATTTGTTTAAATCAAAGGTTGTAATTTAAACCCTGTATCGATTCATGTAATGGATCAGGATTCGCTCTCTGCTTGTCCATAGGCTTGTTTGTAGGTATGAATTCGGGCGCCAAGCAGGGGACAGCTGTATGCCTGTCCTCTCCGGCTCATTCAGCCGGCGCGGGTGTCCGGCCACGGGGATCATTTGACCTCTAGCGCCGGACATCCGATAGTATGGCGCCCGCGCCGGAAGTGACGTTTGCGGACACCCGTCACTTCCGGCGGGACCAGTCTTAAGCCACGGGCGCGGGAGGATGAGTCATGGCGGCTCTCCCGACCCGTGGCTTTCGAGGTAGTAAGGTAAGATACTGGCCGATAACATACTAGGCTCTCCTCTCAACTACTCTAATTTTCCCCTGGGGCTTTCTCTATGGGGATAGCCAATGTCTAAATTCTGTAGTTTTTTGGTCTGTTGCTGTCTTGTCCCTGCATATAATAGCTGGGCAGTCTGCTGGAGCCGCGGCCTTTCAGCTGTTGCTCCTGTGGATTTATGGGCTCAAACATATGTTTATGGATGGAACTTTTTAATATAGTATCCTTACTCTTATGTTCCTTCCCAGAACCGACCCCAGCTTTGGTAGGTTTGCAGAATACCTACCATTTGTAATTGTTCCTTTTTCTATCTCTCTAGATAGCTATGATCATCTATTCTAATAATAGACTCCTTAAGACAATTTGTATGACATTAGACATGCTATACAAGACACACTATGTTTGTCCACAGAACTCCGGACTCCACCTTTTGTCCGCTACGGTGGTACCAATTCAAGACTGGTCCAATTCATACCAGAAAACCACCTCCATGGAGGACCCCTGTTGGGCCCCACCTGGATCTATGTGGTTCGGAGCCTTAAGACAAGCCATTGGGAAGCGCAATCTTTGGTCCAACTGTTCCATGTATTAAGCATAATGTACTTTTAAGTGTGGTAAGCTATATGTGTCTATTCTCATGACCCTGTACTTTGATATACTAGGGTTAAAATGAATATTGTAGACTGTTTTCCAGTTTTCAAGATATGAACCTGTATTTATATATATGTTTTTCTTTTTGTTTTTATGCATAAACTTTGAAGGTCTTAATGTAGTCCTAATCCAACAAAAGGGTGATTCAATCACGCCGGAGTTCCTGATGAAGCGAAAGGCGAAATGCATTGAACAAAGGCACTCACCCGTTCGATCGACTACTACTTTGACATAACATGCTGTATTGTATTGCATCATTAGTTTTTTCTTTTCATTATTTTCATTGTTATCATTTTCTTCATTGTTTCAAAAAATTGAAAGAGTAAAAGAGAGAGAGAGAAAGAGGGGAAGAAGGGGGAAAGAACCGGGAAAAGAGGGGGGGGGAAATTAGATAGGAAGAAAGGAATAGAAAGAGACAAATGCCTTCAGCAATACGATTGTACAAATGACTAGATAGTTGTCTGTGTACTATCATTTGACATTACCTGGATAACAGCTAAAGCCAGGTGATCATAATAGGTTTTTAAACAATAAGATCTGGGAAGGAAAGGCTACATATAAGTCAACAAAATACACGATATGGGCTGCTAAAGCGAGATGGGTTTTACACCCTGATATTGAGAATGAAAAGAAAAAGGAAGTAACCCATATCTCGACAAATAGTCCTCATCCCGGTTAGGTAATTTTTACAGAGAGAAATTATTCCACATCAGTGATCCCAGAATACACTGGTGATAGGAATGAAAAGGATTGGGACTATAACGGGCTATTAGTCGAAAGTATGTAGGTAAGCCAGGGAAAGAACGAAAGAAAAGTAAAATTGACAATATTTATTGAGTGTCCTAACACTGGGGTTAAACTTTTGCCCAACCAACGGTTTGGACAGGTTTGAACTAGTTAAAGACCTGCACCTTTTTGCCAGAAATTTGACGTTCAGATACATTTTTGATAAGGAGAAGGACAAGGCCCCTGGGAGTGACGATACTTACAAGGATTATAAAATACAGGATTTTAAAACCTTAAAAATCCTAATGCAACTCTTAAACGAGAATGAAAATTATAGAGGGGAGGAGAATGACTCTCTGTCATCCTCCTCATCTGACGAGGAACCACTACCAGAAGACAGTCCACATAAATACAAAGCAAAGTCTAAAACTTTTCCTAAACTCCAAACATGTCCTGCTGTGTGGGCGTTCCTGCGTCAGTCAGTGAGAGACATTGAGTCTCTATCTATGACCCCCGCACCCAAACACAATCTCAGTGTGTCTCAAAAGTGCGCACTTGACCACTTGATCCATAACGACGACATTGTCATTAAATCCGCTGACAAGGGGGGCAATGTCGTCGTTATGGATCGTGGTCAATACGTCACAATGTGCAATAAAATATTGTCTAATTCAGATTGGTATGCACCCATATCTTCGGATTGCATACAAGACAAAATTAACGAATTTAACTCTTTGCTTCGTGATGCTTTTGACCAGGGAATCATTGACCAAGACCTTTTAGGCTACCTCTCAACAAGATGGCCTATCACTCCGACCTTTTACGCTTTGCCGAAGGTCCACAAGGACCTTGTTACTCCCCCCGGGCGTCCAATAGTCTCCGGTATGGGCTGCGTATCGGAAACAGCCAGTAAATATCTGGACGATCAGTTGAGACCACACGTCGTGAGATTACCGTCCTATTTAAAAGATACCATTGAACTTTTGAAAACCCTGGAGGGACTGTCTGTCCCTGGCCACTCCATATTAGTTGCTATTGACATAGAGGCACTATACTCCAGTATCCCCCATGACAAGGGGTTGGAGGTGGTCGCTGGCTTCCTCCGGGAACAGGGACGTTCATTTTGGCCTAAAGCTGATTTTCTCCTGAAACTTTTGAAACATATTCTTAACTCTAATATTTTTACATTCAATGACAACACATACCTCCAGGTACAGGGGGTAGCGATGGGGACATCTTGTGCCCCATCGTACGCCAACCTGTACCTGGGGGGATGGGAACGTACCCTGTTCGCGGGGGAGTCTAGCGACCCCCTCCTGAACCATATACTCCTTTGGAGGAGATATATTGACGATGTGCTCATGGTGTGGACAGGGACACTGGAGGAGTTGCAAAGTTTCATGCTACATATAGGTGCCAATCCTTTCAATCTTACCTTTACTATGCAGTGGCATAGGGACAGACTGGCCTTCCTGGATACTGAGGTGGTGTTAGATCCTGATGGATCGATTTACACCACTCTTCACCGGAAGGACACAGCGGGGAACACAATACTCCATTTTGACAGCAGCCACCCGCGTCCATTGGTGCAAAGCATCCCCTATTCCCAATATCTGAGAATACGTAGAATCTGCACCAGGGAGGGGGACTTTAAGAGGGAGGCTGATTCCCTCCGTCAAAGACTTCTAGCCCGGGGTTACAGTAACAGGGTCCTTAAACGGGCCTATAGCAGAGCTTGTGGATTGGAGAGAGATAAATTGATCTTTGGTAAAAGAAAAGGCAAGAAGGAAGCGGTCACAAGAATTGTGACAAAATACAACACAGACCATCAACTGGTACGTAACCTCCTTGCAAAAAATTGGCACTTCCTTAAGGAAGACCACACCATTTCCAAATATGTATCCTCATACCCCCAGCTAACATTTCGCCGGTCTAGGTCAATCCGTGATTCCCTGGTTCACAGCCATTACACTGAGCAACATGCGGGGGGACCATCCGCCGCAGGTACATTCAGATGTGGCACCTGTGACTTTTGTCCATGGGTCCTGGAGGGCCCGTCTTTTCCTCTCCCCAGGGGAGGGACTCACATATGTCGAGCCTACGCGGATTGCCAAACACAGGGGGTGGTTTACATCGCCCTCTGCAAGTGTGGGGCTTTCTACGTAGGCAAGACCAAACGTAAACTTTCCAAACGTATACAGGACCACCTCTACTATCTTGAGGTTGGTGTTATCTACACACCTATTTGCAAGCACATCGGAGTGCATCATGACTTCGACCCAGATTATGTCAGGTTCGCTGTTCTCGAGGTCATCCCCCCCAACCCACGGGGAGGTGATCTGGATAACAAAATCCTTCGTAAAGAGGCGAGGTGGATTTTCAATCTACAGGCCACCCATTGGCCAGGACTTAATATTGCGGTCTCGTACAAACCTTTTTTATAGCTTTTTGAACCTCTCCACCCTCTTCTTTCCTCCTAGTTTGTTTTGGTAGCGACTCTCATCATCAAACAAAACAACTGGCAACATAAACCCATGTTAATGTTGGTTTTATGTTCCTACATATCATAATTTATAACTTGTCAATTTAATAATTCATCATATCACTGTACTTTTTAAGCCTTTTTTCTGAAGGATAGTATAGTGATTACTGTTTATCATTGGTTTTCTTTTTTGTTTCATGTTTTCGATTACTTTATTTGATATATAGGCTATACTGAACCTCCAAACGGGGATGATGTTTCCCTACCAAACTTGCTTATATGTTGGAGGAGGACAGGTATGGGGACGCTATTTGTATATATGTGTTTTGTTGTGTATAGACCCTCTATCCAATCTCATCCTTCATACGGGTATGTTCCCTAGAACTTGTATAATACGGGACACTCCTACTGTCATAATTGGCTGACAGTCTTGATCAAATCCCTTTGACAGATGAACAAATCTACCAATCCCTTATCTTGTTTCCTTTCCCACCCTCTTTCCCTTCCCTGCCCTTCCCATTTTCTCTCCTGCTTCCTGCCTTCATCGAATCTCTATGTATTCATATTTTTTGATATACCTTATTGACGCTTTTATAGGAACCACCTGCAGGATTTTCCTGACCGGGCTAAGTTCCTAGTCTTGCATACAATCCACTATGGACTGTATTTGGTTTGTTGTATGTATTCTTTATTTTGTCTGTTTAATTTGTTTAAATCAAAGGTTGTAATTTAAACCCTGTATCGATTCATGTAATGGATCAGGATTCGCTCTCTGCTTGTCCATAGGCTTGTTTGTAGGTATGAATTCGGGCGCCAAGCAGGGGACAGCTGTATGCCTGTCCTCTCCGGCTCATTCAGCCGGCGCGGGTGTCCGGCCACGGGGATCATTTGACCTCTAGCGCCGGACATCCGATAGTATGGCGCCCGCGCCGGAAGTGACGTTTGCGGACACCCGTCACTTCCGGCGGGACCAGTCTTAAGCCACGGGCGCGGGAGGATGAGTCATGGCGGCTCTCCCGACCCGTGGCTTTCGAGGTAGTAAGGT